>NC_044586.1:9019261-9329011 GCF_901933205.1 Camarhynchus parvulus
TCCACTATCCCAGGTTGTTCCAAACCCCATCCTACCTGGCCTTGGGCACTGCCAGGGATGGGGCAGCCACAGCTTTTCTGGGCACCCTGTGCCAGGGCCTCCCCACCGTCACAGGGGAGAATTTCTTGCTGATATCCAACCTAAACCTGCTCTCTGCCAGTTTGAAGCCATTCTCCCTTGTCCTGTCACTCCAGGCCCTTGCCAAGAGTCTCTCTTCAGACAGTCAGACTTACTGGAGCTGTGCCAAGCTGTGTCATCCTAGAATGAGACCCAATGTGAGGACAAATTCCTTTCATGGCAGCTCCATCTGTGAAGGATTCTTACCAAGAGATCATCACCAGATCCTGAAGACCAAACTGGAAGGTTACCAGGTTGCCACGAGTCACCCTCAGACTCTGAGTTTCTTTGTCCTATAATTCTTGTAATAATTTCTACTCAGTGCAGGACAAGGGTAAAACAAATAACACATGAGAATGTTTGTGTTCAAAGTTCCCTTTCCAACATAACAAGAGAATGTGTCAGAGGGAGAGCAACTGAAGCTCATTAAATCACTGCTAGTATGATGCAAAAGGTTAGAGTAGACAGCAAGCAAGCATGCTCTGCTTTTGCAAATGATTCATCTGTTTGTTAGAAATGAGTGATATAAGTCAGGAAAGTGTTTGTAAGCAGCTGAAGCTCCCACCCTTTTTTGAACAGACTACATGCTGCAGGTTGAGGCAATCCCCCTCACTTGTGTCATTTCAACAGACACAGTAAAGACAGAGTCCAGCTATTCTTTTCAAGCTCAACTGCTCTTGGATCTCTCTCTGGAGGATTCCTCTGCTGCAGCCAGCACACTCCAAACCCTCTGGTATCATGCTTGGAATAAATAAGGCTTGTCTGCCAGCGTCAGACAGCAGTAAACACCATCCCTGGACAATTATACCAGCAACTGAGCAGAGCATGGCATGCCACAAGCCCTCTATCTGTGCGTAGGGTCCCAGAAGCTGCCCTGTTCTTGGCAGTTTGGTTAATTCCTAACAGTATCTGCAGTTTGTTATTGCTGGTTTTCATTTGCTCTGCGCTTCTGGGTTGAGAAACTGCCAAAACTCTCTAAGCAGCAATTCTTGTAGCCCTTTTCTCATGAGATTTCCTCTTCTCTTCCCTGATCTCATGCAATTCCCCACCCAGCTTTTCCATGCCCAAACGATCCAGATAAATGGATAAGAAGTGGCTGTTCGTATCCATTTATTTGTTGTTCCAGATAAGAGTGCTTATCTGGAACAACAACACAATGTTTCTCCTATTCATCTATTATTATAATAGCATGTATGTTTATAGACTTGAATGAATAAAACAAAATTTTATCTGTCATACAGCTATCCATTTAACTTCAAAATTGCGTTTCGTGTCACTCATTGTGCAGTTTTACTGAATGGTTGAGCTTTTCCAGCAGAATTCTCATGGAAAACACATTCTTTTTACTGTAGTTTGAATTCTGAGCTGTCCACAGCAATGTTTCACTGCATAGCCAAAAGCAGTGTGACTTTTCAATTTTCATTCAACCATGCAGCTAGTAGTGCCTAACATTGTAAGTGTACATGGAAATTATCAATATTGCATGCAATATTCCACAACAGTAGCACTCTGCTGAGGATATTCACAAATGTTTTGAATTAAAGCAGAGATGAGAATTCTGTAAGCTGTCCTCAAGCATCTTTTGATGATCCCTGTGGGTCCTCTCCAGTTCAGGATGTTCTATGATTCTGTGATATTCAATCATGAAAAAATTGAAAGAGGGAAAATGACTGTTTAAATGGTTGATTTCAATTTGCATACTGAGTTCAAGTCTATACTTTTACTTCTGTGGCAAATGAGTAACACTTCTGACCCCTTAGATGTGTGGCTTTATCTTGAAAATGGTGCCCAAAGTTGCAGGCTTTGAAGTCAGTGATGCTTACACTGTGTCACATCACAGTTACAGAGTCATTTTTCTCATTGAGAAAATCAGTTGAAGTCGTTCCCTTCCCTTCCTTCTAACACCAGCTGCTCATTTCCGTTCCCTGACTGCCCTGTCTATTGTTCTGGCAACAATTACTTGTGGACTTCCTTGATTTATCCTTTTCAGGCAACTCTTATATTCCCTGATGGGTAATTTTCAATCCACAGCTTTTTCCTAATTCAGTTCCTCAGTTTCATTGTGACCCTGCGGCAGTGGGAGAATGGGTTTGAGGTGGCAGCATAGGGGCAGAAGACAAAAGCCTGTCTGTGCTGCCAAGATGTGACCATGGTTTAAGGCACTAAAACTGATCTTTGGTTATCTGTAGACCTTTTTTTGGGAAGAGTATCTGCGATGTTAAGATTCATCTATCTGAGATCATTGCGAAATTTATATTTTAAGTTTGGACACCACTTAAGATAGAGAGGGCAGTGAAAAGCAGTAGTGCCTCAAGCAGACTTTTTTTGTAGAAGAACCCAACCTCCAGCATGAATGTTTTGGATCTAACTCCAGCAGAGCCTGCTCCTGACATATATGAAGTCTAATTCATGCCTTCTGCAAATGGCTCCAGGTGCTCAAACCATATCCAATCCTGCAGCTAGTGGCAAAATGTTAAATGGCTGCTCTGGAATACAGGCAAGGACAAATTAAGAACTGCTGATGAGAACATGTTTCTACATTCAAGAGTCCTTAGTCAAGTCTATGGCAAAATTCCTTTTGGCTTTGATATTAAAGGAAATAGAATTAGTGCTTTTTGTGGCTCTCTGCTGTGTTTTGGTGGGGTTTCTTTACAGCTTTTTTCTTCATTGGCTGCAATCTTTCAGCTTTCCCTCATCCGACCCAGCCTTCAGAGCCCTGAACTATCTGCACAGAACAGAAGAATCTTCTTCAGAGCTCCAGAGGACAAGTGAAATATTTCAAGTTTGCCTTGTGGAAGAATGGTGTGGGTAGGAATATTTCCTTTGGGATGACAATATCTATCCAATGTATCTGCCTAGTGGTTTCCTGGGTTGTGTATCTTTCCTGATGACAGGTTAGGATTCCTATTGCATCAGTAGCATTCATTTATTAAAGGTTACAAAATCCCATACACTCTCATAGCTCAAACTGGACAAAAAGTACAAAGGGACAAGATGGGTGTGAGACCAAGCTAGAAAGTTGAATCTGTGGGATTAGGGCCAAAATTTGGAAGATGTTAAACTGGGCAGTGATGTACCAGCAACACAGCTTAGGAGAGCGTCAAAGGGCTGAGCAAAAAAGTGGTTCCCAAGAAAAGGAAGCCTCACACAGTCAGACAGTTTTGCTCCACAGCTGCTCTTTCACAACATCTCAACCAGGGGTTATTGAGGATGTGCCATATCCCAGATGGCCGTGGGCCCAGGCAGCAAAACTTTTCAAGATGGAGAAGTTGTGCCCACAGATCTGAGGCATGGTCTGCTGGTACCTGTGGCCTTCTCTTATGGAACCAAGGGATGATACAGAGAGGAAAAGGCTCTCGGGTTCCTCACCTCCTCTGTCAAGGCAATGCACCTCCTGTCTCCTCATCTCACTTCTTCTTACACAGGGGATTGAGGATGACCAAGCAAAATGTTTCCCACTGTCACAGAAGTGAGAGCTGGCAGATTTAGAACTGGAAAAGCCCACCATGGATATTATGTCAGTTATTGAATAGGATTTCAGCTCCTGAAGGATGGATGAGACTATTCCAGCAGAAGGGTTTCATGATTCTATGAACATAAGATATTATGAAATCTTACATTTTTTTGCATTGGAGTCTGTATTTTGATCAAGAACTGAGAGACTGCTAATCCTCTAGAAGCTTTTACATGTAAAAAGAATACAGAAAATCATTCACCTCTCCCTTTCTCAATTAAAGGGTGTAATCAATGGGGTACATGCCAGCTGTCTAGTTGAAAGATGTAACATTTGTGTTTATGATGGCAGGAGAGACATAAAAATCTTCACGGTCCTTGGCATAGCTTCCTTGTGGGTCTTGGCACACAGGGCAATGCCATTCCACCCAGAAAACTGCTGTCTCTTTCAGTGTGGTAACCATGCACACTAGCCAGGGATAATTTTGGAATAAATCCTTACCTCTTTCTCTTAAAAAAAAAATTAAAAAGAGAGATTTTTATTGTGGTCAAATTTAAAAAATGAAGGATTTGTAGTTAATCAGTGTGAATTCTTTGAGAAGCACAGAGTTCTAATTGTTGAAGTGGAAAAATCAACTATTTAAGAAATGTAAAAACCCACTTTTTATTTCAGGTTTGAAACATAGTGGTTCTCTGAGCCAGGACACACAAATTTTAGCTTTACCTTCTAGGGTTTGGCTTCTCGTGTATCCTGGCAATTAGTTTGGCCTCTACAGTAAAACTCTGGGCCTGAGCTTGATTAAGAGAACATTTATGAATAACATCCTCAGAAAAATTAAGGCCATGGCCAGGCCCAGGCCACAGTGGCAGAGAAGTAGGTCCTGTGCTATGGCTAAGCTATTCCATAAAACAGAAGAACCAGGCAGCTCATAACTCTTTGCATTGATAGCAGTCATCACTCTTCTTTTACAGCTTTCAAGCCCGATTGGAAATTCCTGAAATTTTCATTTCATTTCATTCTAAGAACGCTTGCCAAATTCAGTGAAAAACACCAGCCATGGTGGTATATTTATTATTAAGATGCTCTTGACATGATGGATGAATTCTGGGTTTACAGAGGGACAGAAAGATCAACCTCTTCAATCCCCCTAAAAAATACTGGGAATTAAAAAGGCTATTACCCACGTATAGGGACAGATTCTGCAGCCCTACCACCACTGTCATGACTGAGAATTAAAAAAACCTACCAGTCCTGTAAGTATTTGGATCTTTTCAAACTTTGATAGCTGTTCATTGCAAATAGGGTTTTTTTTCCATGTTTCTTTAAATCTTCACCAGTCTGCCTACAGGGCTATTTTACAAACTTACCCCTACCTAAAGCTTATCTGCCAGAACCTTTTCCCCTCTTCAAACATGTCCTTTAAGGCTTCAAAGGATGGTTCTCCCAATGCCAGGGTTGAATTCTAGCTGCTTCTCTCACTGCCCTACCACCACTTGCTGGAAGTCACCCTGCTCCAAGGGGCACTTGCACCTCTCTGCACTTGTCAACGAGGCAAAACTTACTGGAAGCAGATGGAGTTTGGAGCTTTTTTTTAGTAAGGCCTTCCCAGATGCAGCTCAGTCCCTGGTTTTGTGACTCTTAACTCTCTAGTGACTACCAAAGCAAAGAAAGTGAGAGGACTGTTTTGTTTCAGATGAAGGAGCCAACAAAGCCAGGGCAGGCAGGACAAGTGGAGTGTGTCAGAAATACAGGACATTTCCAAGCAGTCTAGGAAGACAGACTTGCTAAGGGGCCCTATCCACAACTCATTACTGGGCTGCCCAATAGCACTCCAAGGAGAATAGCACAGCCCTTGCACACCACAAAACTGGTTAGGCAGGGTTAGGGAAAGCTCATTCCAGAGTGTCATGAAGGCATAATGCACATCAAGGGAAAAATGGGCAAGTCTTGCCGTAAATCTTCCACTGAATACAATGGGGTACCAATATCCCTTCCCACAGTGTGACATGGCTCTCAGCTTCTCATTAGGAATGCCACAAACACAAAGAAAATTTTTGTGGTGGCTTGACCCTGTCTGCATGCCAGGTATCCACCAAAGCTGGTCCATCATTTTGCCCTCCTCAGCTGGGCAGAGGAGAGAAAACAATGAAGGGCTCATGGGCAGGGAAAGAGCACTCACAATTAACATCACAAGCCAAACAGACTGGACCTGGAGAAAGAAAATAGTTTAATTTACAACCAATTGAATGAGAGTTGCACAATAAGCAATAAACTTGAACCTTAAAACCATCTTTCTTTCACCCATCCCTTCTTCCCAGGCCCAACTTCACTCCCAATTTTCTCTACTCCCTTCTGTACAGAGGTGCAGGAGGAGAGGGACAGAGGGTTGTGGTGAGTCCATCACACATTATCTCTGCCATTCCTCTCTCCTCAGGGGAAGGACTGCTCATACTCTTCCCCTGCTCCAGTGCAGGGTCCCTCCCAAGGGAGACACTCCTCCAGAAACTTCCCCAGTGTGAGTGCTTCCCAGTGGCTGCAGACCTACACAAACTGTTCCAGAGTGGGTCCCTTCCACAGGGCCAGTCCTTCAGGGAACAGGCCACTCCAGAGTGGATCCCTCCAGAGTGGACTCTTCCATGGGCTGCAGGTGGATCTGTGCATCCCTGTGCCCTCCATGGGCTGCAGGTGGATTGCGACTGTGTTGACAGGCGTCCCAGGATGAGGGAAGAGACGAGGATCTGACTCCATGTTTCAGAAGGCTTGATTTATTATTTTATGATATATATTATATTAGAACTATACTAAAAGAATAGAAGAAAGGATTTCATCAGAAGGCTAGCTAAGAATAGAAAAAGAAGAATGATAACAAAAGCTTCTGTCTCGGACAGAAGGTCCGAGCCAGCTGGACTGTGATTGGCCATTAATTAGAAACAACCACATGAGACCAATCACAGATACACCTGTTGCATTCCACAGCAGCAGATAACCATTGTTTACATTTTGTTCCTGAGGCCTCGCAGCTTCTCAGGAGAGAAAATCCTAAGGAAAGGATTTTTCAGAAAATATCATGGCTAGAGTGTATCTCTGCACCCCTGTGCCCTCCATGGGCTGCAGGGGAGCCTCAGTAGCACCTCCTGCCCCTCCTTCTGCCCTGACCTGGGTGTCTGCAGGGCTGTTCCTCTCACATGTTCTCACTCCTCTCTCCAGGTGAAAAATGGGCTGTTTTATCACCTGTCCCTCTGCAATATGTTATCTCAGAGGCAGAGGAATAACTACCATTCCTGTTGGGTTCAGCCTTGGCCAGCAGTGGGTCCATCCTGGAGCCAGCTGGAATTTGCTCTGTCAGATGGGGGAAGCTTCCAACAGCATCCCAGAGAAGCCATCCCTACACTCCCCCCACTACCAAAACCTTTCCCTGTAAGACCAATACAATGGTTCAAATGTGAAAACCACTTCTCCATGGATGAAACCAACAGTTTTTCGCTCTTACCTGCTAATAAATTTTTGTCTTTCACCTAATTAATCTCATTTACAGCTGGGAAGATGTACTAGGAAGACAAATGGCCTGGGCAGCGCAGTTAAAAGCAAGCTGTGCTCCTCAGAAGGGACATATTCTGCCTAGTCCATTGAGTCATCCTGCAAATCCTATGGTTTTATAACTTTCCTGTTTCTAAAACTTGTTACAAGTCCTTCAACAAATACCCACAAGCATTTTCTTCCACTTCAGATGTGATTTTCTAATGGATCAGATATGATCATAATTATGTAGCACTTTTCAATAAGTATTCTTATAATCTCTTTCTCCTTACAACCCCAAGGCCATAGCTCTCCACACTGATATGACTTTCAATATTCCATACCAAAACATGGGAAAAAACCCTGGAGTTGAAAGTCTGAATGCATTTTTCAAATAAATCTGCGGCATTTTCTTGATAGATTTCTCTAATTAATTTATCTAATACAATAAGATTATTTCTAGTTCTATGCAGCATGCAAACTCCATACTGTGTTTACATGTATGTGCAGAGAAATTTAATTTGAGAGGATTTTGACGGAAAGTTCTTCTCTTATAAAGGACTTCTAGCTTCTTCAGAGCAGAAGTTTGAGATCAAAGGTATTACATAAATCCATTGTTACCTCCTATAAAAACTAAAATTTTAATACAACTCTGGTGTTATAAAAGAAGTGGAGAATTTCACCTCCTAACTGGTAAGACCAATTGCTGAAGCTGTCTCACATACAAGCTGTGTTTTCCAAAATTTCTTTTAAGCAAGTGCTGTTTATAACTATACATCAAAATACAGGTTGCTGATAAACTGAGTATTCAAAACACAACAAAAGTGTGATATAGTTAATAAAAAAAAAAAGAATTTTCTAGAATGTATGAGGTACATCAAGGTCCTAGTGGAAACTGTCCCTGCCTGTGGCTGGGGGGTTGGAAACACATGATCTACAAGGTCCCAAATGACTCCACAGTTCTATGATTGATTGAAAACTGATTTAAATAATAAATAACAAGTATTTTCAATATGTAGTGTTTTAAGCAGTACAAAATTAATTTCAAGAGGTTGTACTGTGACATAAAATGTATTTCCCTTGCTTTTTTGATGTACTCCTTGATGGATGGAAAGGGCTTTGGTCTCTGAAAGTGCAGTGTCAGGCACTCAGAAAGTAGTTCCTGTTTTAGAGGAATTAGGCAAGAATATTGCTTCCAACATCATCTACTCTGTTGCTGTTTTTTGTTGTTGTTACATGTTGCTATATACATGATTAGGTATTCAATGTCCTTCATCCAAAACAAAAAGCTTGAAAAAATTACTTGAGAAGGCTCAAACAGAAATAGCAGTAATGCTGATACACAAATACAGCATTAAAAGAACTTTTAGGAGAAAATTGTTTTTCAGCCAGGCTTGGGATTCAGGAATCTGGTTTAATAAACTTTGGTTTCAACAACAGTGGCATGGCACATCTATTTATACATTCATCTGCATCACAGCAAGCGCACTGGAGTGCATCCTCCTCTCTACATAAATGCCCTGGATTTGTGGTGATTTCTTTCCTCTTTTCCCAGTTCACTTAATGGCAGAGTTAAAAATATCAGCTGAAGCTACAGAACACACACAAAAAGTGGGGCAGGATGTAGGGAAAAACCAGAATCTTAGGCAAGCTTTACGTGAAGCACTGTTTCTCATCTTCCAGAAGATCTGGGTAGGGTGCACAAAAAAACCAGCGTCAAATCCCTGCAGGACATGCTTTTCTTAAGAACTCTCCTTAGATCCTAGTAAGCACTGAGGTATGGCAAATAATGTATTTCTGGTACGTGTCTTTCCCCAGTCCCCTTTCACACGAACGTTTTTAAGGGCAAGCACTCGAAAAGATTGAACCCTATTACTCTAAATTTGTGGCTTGGCACTTCAGCCACACCTTTATAGGAGTTTCACTCCTCCCCTCCTTGTCTTTGCAAGGGCCTTCCTCAGGCACTGGCAGCAATTCAGTCTCTCCTGCTCTCCCCTCACCATGCTCAGAACCTTCTCTTGGGACCAGAAATTCTGCAGCTCAAGTGTCTGTGTTCAGTGTGAGGGGATGGGGATGACAGTAAGTGACACTATGCAGGAGTGTCTCTTGTGACTTTTAAATTTTCCAAACATGTGAAAAACTAATCATGTTTGCCCAGCTCTCCAATCCCAACAATTATACTGTTAAGCCTTTTATCCATAAATGACAGTGAGAGGGCAGTTATTCATGTATACATATCTGCATAACTTGATTTCATCTTGCTAAATTCTTTGTTTCAGGCACATGGTTACATGTTCTGCTAAAATGTGGTTATTTTCACCATCTTTAAGTGACTTGCCTTTTGACTTTCCTGAATGTGACTGTTCTCACTTTTTGAAATGGCTGTGACATTTTATAGTCTCTAGTCCCTTGCTATTTACTCCTTCTTTAAAATGAAGAAATCCTTTCCTTTTCACTAGTTTTTCCAACCAGGAAACTGCCTCTTTTTTTGAGGCAGAGCTGATTACAGATAAGACCACATGTGATATAAGGGGCTTTATACCAATTTCTGTCTTATTTATTCCATGTGTCCTTAGGTTTCCCAGCTCTGTTGTCTAACAGCTAAACAATACGGTCTCTTGCTCTGAGGGGGAAAAAAAAAAGAAACCACAAAAAACCTCAAGTATTTCTCATGTACTCATTTAAAAACAGAGAAAAACAGATGAAATATTTGTGCAGCACTGACCATTATGCTTCAGTGTCAGAACTTTTGGGTTGTCTTTCATGGGGTGCACCCATGGTTTTAATGACTCAAACAGTGGGTCTGCAGGCTCATGCCAACCCATAAAGGAAGTGAAATATTGCTTTTTAAATTTAATTTATGATTTTTTGTTTGCAGGGAGACTTTTGTTCCCGCAGCTTCAAGCAGAGTTTGAAGCTGCTTCCATCTGTACAGCATGTTGCCTCTCCTTCAGAAGATAGCATCATAGAAAAAATCATATTTTAATGATGTTAATCTGGGGGGTTCATGGAGGCTTATAATCTGATTTTCATTAGACCAAAGTAACTTTTTAAATAGCGGGAGGGGTTGAGAAGGCAGAAAGAGGTTTTGTTTTCTCTTTACTTCATCTTATTCAAGACCTCTCCAATTTACTATGGTCATTTAAAGTGTTCTCAGAATACAGCTGAGTCTAGCCCAAATGTAACAAAGAACTGGAAAACTGTACAAGTAAAATTGGAACCTTTTCTTTATCTCATTTTCCTAGATGTTTTGGTTGGGTTTTTTCTTTCCACTGTCAGCTAATTGCTTTGTAATTCATTAAAGGAGGGATGGATGGAAGAGGATGGCGCCAGGGCATTCATCTGGAGCTGGATAAATCTGGAGCTACATCCAACTCCTTTCTTTTCTATGAAGTTTCCTTTCTATGAGTTTCTCCTTTTCTCTAATTTTATGTATAGAAATAATTTAATGTTCCTGAAAGCCAAAGAAACTGGTTACTTTATTAGGATCCTGATCTTCAAAGGTTTTCAGCACTTCAGCTGACAAACAAAAATAAAAATACTTTAACACCTTAAAGAGTAGAAAATGTAGTTTGTAAAACAAAAACTATAAAACATGTTGAAGAGCTTGGAACCTGCAATTACAAAGAAATAAGGAGGGCCCTACATGTGCATGTACATGATTCATACATGTGCAAAAATACATTAATGTATTTTTAGATGGAAAACCCAAAGGAATCTAATTCCTCCTTCACTGCTCACCCTTGTAGCCATCTCAGAAGACTCAGAGACACTTTGGGGAGGTTTACACAGGTGAATGGCTTTAGTTACGTGAATCTTAGATGAAAACAAAACACCCTGTGTCTGCAGTGGCATCTGTGCATAACTCTACAGTTTTGGTTCATTTAATACTGGTCTTAAAGGCTTCTGTGATGGGGCTATTTTTAGGTTGGTTTCCTGTAGAAATAGGTTTCTGTGAGCATACAGTGTGTTCATCCACCCCTCATGACAACTTCTGAAGTCACTACTCATTCCAGCTCAGTTTGGCAGAGGCATGAAAGTGAAGATGGGTGCATGTGAATTTTCATGAGAAGGGGTAGCAGGATGGAGAAAGAAGATTCAGAATAGATCTTTTACTGAGGAAATGGTAATTTTAGCTCAGTTCCTTGTGCATCTAAAAAAGCTGAGCAGGCAGCACATGCACTGACCTAAAATAGCTGGGACCACTGCCCCAGCCTATTGCTAAGATATACAGAGTGTCACCATGGAGAGGAAAAGCAGGAATGATGCTCTGGATGGGATAAAGATGGTGGGAATTGGGAATTTGGGAACTGGGGAGGAATCCACAGGAAACCAGGAATCCAAAGATGTTCTCCTGGTGCTTTTTTTGGTGCTGTTGTCTTTGGAGTTGGTGCTATCAAAACCCTTTTTGGCAAGGGCAGGGAGCCAGAAGAGCATAGCAGGTGCTAAGTGGAAACTTACAAAACAGGGAAGCAGAGCCAAGACTGATGCCTGAGACAATGAAGTCCTGGGCAAAGAGAAAGCAGCTGCCCTACACGCCTGGGAGTTAGAGTCTGGTTGTGTGGGAATGGGAGGGAGGATATGGTGGCAAGCCTCTTGTTTGTTTTGTGGGAATTTGCTATATGTTTAGGGCCCACCAGAAAGCAACCAGTATTATCTCTGCTCTCTACTCTTTTCCTCAGGGGTGAAGTGAGGACAAGCTTTCAGTCAGACCTCACCATGTTTCCCAGCTTTTGCGGGTTTCAGTCAGTCCCTTGTAGTTTAGGGGAAGAGATTTTTTTTTCCCTGTGGTTTGAATACTCAAGGAATATACTCTAACGTACCATTGTAACTTCAATTGGTTTGTATGTTAGCCTGATTATATAAACCTCTTAGATTTGCCTTCCAAATGCAAGGAAGTCGGTTGGACAGCGTGTAAGATTCACCCCCTCCATCTCCTCCGTAGCCGTAGGGAGGGTGGGGTAAAAAAAGCTATTGTGCAAAGAAATAAGAGATTCTCAGTGATGCATGTCACATTGTTGGTGGGGAGCAATGGGACCCCTGCTCTGAGGCACATGGAAATCCTTGGATACACTCACAGGCACCCTTTGTTCACGCAGGAGCCTGCAGTGACAGCCTCTGCTTCAGAGGCTCCCGGCTTCGCGGCGTGGCTCGGATGGGATATTTTTGAGCTCCCAGGGCTTCAGACCAGCTGTTCCTCTAACTGAGTGGATAGCATCAGTCAGCTCTCCAGCCAGTGCTCACTCCTCTCTGGTGTTAGCACACTGCTGCAGCTGCACGATGCAATTGTGTACATGCAGTCGGGATGAGTGGGGCCATTACTGTGCAGGTTGCCCACTGGCCTGATAGGGCAAATATTTTTGGGGCAGGATGTACCCTTTGTGCTGGTTTTGGCTGGGACAGACTCAATTTTCTTTGTAGTAGCTGGTGTGGGGCTGTGTTTTGGATGTGTGCTGGAAACAGGGCTGGTAACTCAGGGATGCTTTCATTATTAGTGAGTGGGGCTTGTACGGTGTCAAGGCTTTTGCTGCATCTCATTTCACGCCACTGGGGAGGAGGCTGAGGCTGCACAGTGGAACAGCTGATCCCAGTGGTCCAGAAGGACATTCCAGACCTCTGGAAGGGCATAGTGCTCAGCATATAGAGCTGGGAGAAGAAGCAGGCATGGGGATGATGGAGTTTGTCTCCCCAAGTCACCATTGGGAGTGCTGGAGCCCTGCTTTCCTGGGGATGGCTGAACATGGAAAGTGCAAAATTAATTCCTTTCTTTGCTTTGCTGGTGTGTGCAGCTTTTGCTTCACCTATTAAACTGTCTTTATTTCAGTGCAGGAGTTCTTTCATTTTTGCTCTTCTGAGCGCGTCCCCCACCCCAGGGGAGCAGCAGGGAGCAGGCAGCTGTGTGGGGCTGAGCTGCCAGCTGGGATTAAGTCACATCACCTGGACTGCTGAGAAGGGTGTGCAGCCCCTGCTGCTTCCATGGCTTTGTGTACATATACACAAGGGAAACACCCAGCCCAGAAACAGCATCTTTCCTACAGCCTTCCCAACCTATGGTGGCATAAAATACCTTTTTCCCCCCAAATTTTAGGAAGAAACTCTTGTCAGAATCCTCTTTCATTACAAAATAGAGCAGTCATTTTTCCATTAATCTGATGTATTTCTCTGTGAGAACTGCAAGGGAAAGAGCTAAGCCAAATATATTCTGCTTTTTCTTCTTTTTTAAACATATGTTGTCTCGAATCAGTGAGAGGTCCCCTATGCCCAAATATGATTAAACCCCATATAAGTTAAGTCTTTTTGAGCTGAGTGCATGTTATAAAAGCTGCTGTGAGTCAACAGTAATTTTACAGTCTTAGTTTTGTGTGGTCCTTGTTTGGAGAGTATTAGGCATAAAGTTGTCATACTGGAGCTCTAATGGGTGCACTCAGTAGGTGTGATTTATGGGACTTGTTGCCTTGTGAGAATGAAGTCATGTAGTGCATCAGGGTTGCCCTGCAAATGAAGCAATTAAATTTTGTCATCTTTCTTACAAAGGTGTCCTGACTGGGGGTAAGAACAAGCGTGGGGGAATGGAAAATGAGGAGGGGGGACAGGAGGAGGGGAAGCTGGGGGAGATGGGTGATTAGACTCCATCCATGGATGAACACTTACAGCACTTTTTCTAAAGTCTTCAGTTGGATTGCATTTGCTGAAGTCTAGTGCCATGTCTGGAGGCAAACACCACATCTTTTACTTGCCAGTTCTATTTATATGCCTGTGAAGTAGATCATTGTAATGAATACAGATGGGCAATAACTACAAAGTTATTGCATAATTTTTCAAAATTTTATGATTGCCTTTCCTACTTCCTCTTAAAATAATGGCTCCACTGTACAGCCTGCAGACCATTCAGTATATCTTTCGTATATTTTACCATTTCAGCAGGATTTAATTTATTGGAGACACACTAGAAGTGGTAGGTAAACAATCTACAGAAAGAATCCGATTTATAAGACAAGGAAGACTTGAACCAGTATTAAGTTGCTTTGGAGATCACTTGGTGAATGCAAGTATAAATGATTTTTCGTCTTTCTGACTTGGCAGCAAAGCATGTGGGGAGGAAGTCAACAGAAAGCCACCCACAGCCAGCTTTACAGAATATAGAGCAGGTCTATAATAGGATGTCTTGTTGGATGGAAAGTGTTTCTGCACAATTTGCAGGTTTAAACCTGCCTCAGGGAAAGTTTCAGGCCTGCTGTGAGAAATCCAATTCTCTTTTGTGGGGATGAAGCAAGTTTGGGTTTGCCACCCTGGGGATAACTGGAGTGGTCTGGACCTGTGAGTATCATTCTGCTTTCTCCCCCATTTCCAGTCTAATCCACTCTACTTCCACTTCTGAATTAATGAAGTGGCACACTTTTTCCTGAGCTGCCATTGTGAGTTTACTGACTTCTGAGACTGAGATCCATCTCCCATTTAAGTCAATGGGAGTCTTTGAGCTGATAAAATGAGTATTGGATGTGTCCCTAAAATAACTGGGTTTGAATCCTGGCCACACTGAAGCTGATGGCAAAGAGAAATTGGAATTTCAGCTCAATGTCTACGCATCATCTGCTGTATTGGCAAAGACTATAGCAAAGTCTGCTTCCCCTTGAAGGCAGAGCTAAGTGCTTTGGAACCACAAGCAGCTTTTCTTAGTCTCACTTCTGAAACCACTCCCAACTCAAGCCTGTAACCCTCAGGACCACCAGCAATTAACTGTATAAATGCCAGCTGATCCAGTCTTGAACCCTATTTTGGGACTGGCTTATGATTACATAATTGGTTCTCAAAACCAAAGTCCTTTCCTTTGACCTGAATATTCAGGTGCCCAGCTGGAAATCTGTTAGAAACACTTGATTTTTAGAAGGGTCCCTACTTCTAAAAATCTTGACTTCTCAAATTACTTCATGGCACTTAATAAAAGTTTGGTTAACTCAGACACTTTTGGTAATTGAAATATCCTTTCTTTTAACAAATTTTGGTGGTACACAACACCAATGAAGGCTCATATGGTAGAAGTATGATTTGGGTTTGAATTTTCAATCATGTTTCATTGGTTGGTCTTTCTAAATAAAACTAGCAGAACTGGTAACCTATTATGGTGGCCAAAGGGGTTGTGAAGCTTGCTTTGCCAGGACAGAGACTATTAAATTCCTGCCCAAGAATAATATATTGTTTTCTGCTTTTTATTCAAACATCGGATTTAAAAAACAAACAACAAACAAAAAAGAGCCATTTCTCCTTAGTTTGGGGGTTTTTCATAGTTTTTTGCTATTTCATTTCCTATCCACTATTATAATAAATTTTATCCTTGCTGCTCTCTCAATAGAGGGCATCCGTTGTGGTTTTTTTGTGTTTTGCCTTTCCCTGAAGCATAAGGACTCCTCTGCTAGCAGAATTTTCTCAAGAAACTACAAGCATGCACTAAATAACATGCCAGCAACTTTATAATACTATCGTGAACAGAGCTAATTTTTTAAACGTGTTTTTTGATAGTTTTTTTCTTGGTTGTTTTTTATTGAGTTTTGATTTTTTGGGGTTTTTTGTTTGTTTGGGTTTGTTGTTGTTTTTTGCTTGTTTGTTTGTTTTTGTTTTTTTTTTTCTGATCAATAGATTAAAATTGGAAGAACTGAAGCTGGTAGTTTCATGGTGTCTCAGTGGCCTCTGACTGGAACCTTTCAGCCTGCAGCCTGAACCATGCTTAGCACAGAGAAAAGTCAATCTGTTTAACATTCACCCCTGTCCAAACACTTAAATTTACGCTATCAGCATTTCAAATCATAAATTTCCCTTTCAGGCGCAGACAACTGTTTTCTTCCTAGGAGGCCACAAGCATCTTAGATTCCTGATCTCCTAAAAAGATTTTACTCTTGCTTTTCCCTCTTTCTATATATCTTTTAATACTTTGGCATAGTCTCTTCTTTCCCCATATGGAACCACTTCTGCCTCCTTATCCCCTGAACACACTTTCCCACTCAACATGATGACATGTGACCATTCAACTCATAAACAGAAGTTAGGGAAACAGAGGTTAAACCACGGGCACCAAAAGTGGTTTTGAGAATGCAAATGTGGAAAAAGTGGGATAATCCGCAAGCATGTGGTTTGTTACCATCTGCCTCGTGCTCTGAATGTATAAGCACATTCACCCAGAGTTTACAATTGAAGGGATACAATATTTTGGGGGTTTTTTGCCTGGTAAAATACTGTGCATTTTGGCTTGGAAGGCACGCTTCCTTCCCTTCCCGTGGTGAGAGCACAGGTGCTGCATGCTGCTATTATGGTTGATCTTTTCCAGTAAAGATCCCACACAGACCAGGATACTAAACACACAGCTCAGCTTGATCCTGATGGATTGCCTAGGATCCCACAGCTGTCTTCTTCTTCCTCCTGGAGCCCCATCTAGTGGCTCCCCATCTGCCATATTGCCCATCTCTGTTAATCCACATAACCATATGGCCCAGAGTGGTACAAACCAACAGGAGAAAAGAGGGATGGCTGAATGCACAAGGAGCTCTGCAGCGTTTGCACCTGGACTGGTCTTTGCTGTAAATGACCCTCTGACAAACAAATACTCAAAGCTGGACATCCTTAACTTTTCCAGTTCTTTTTTCCCTTTCATTCATTTAGAGTTTCCACTGAGAACAGGCTTCAGGTGATTAAACAAAGGAAGAAGGCTGGCTAAGGTGGTGGGAGAATATAGAAAATATAGAAACTAATGTAGCATCTGATGGCAAGTGTGTCAAAGGAAGGACTCAAAACCAGATAATACATCATTGCCTGCAAGATAACCACATCTTTTCACAGTTACAAAGGTCTAATGGAGCAGGGAGCTGGTGGAACAAAATTAGTAGGTTTGGGGCTCAGGTCTTCTGCTAACAGACTTCATCCAGGTCATTTCACCCTCTGTGTCATAGCATCCCACCTGCAGAAAACAGTGTTGATAATATTTAACTACCACACGGTACTAAATTGCAGCTTAATTAATGGTTTGCAAAGCACTTTGAAATGCTCAGTTGAAACAGGCAAAGGATAATTAACATCATGTATTTACTTAGTGAGCTTTCCTTGCCAGGCACAATCTTCCTGAAATTCCCCTTGCAATAACTGTTTGCACTGCTCTAGGAAAAACAAAGTGGTTCAGCCAGTATGTTTTCTATGGGGAGACTTTTTGCTGCATGAATCAGATGGTTGAGACCTGAAGAGAGTGGCTGCCAAGATGAGGGACAGGCAGGTTTCTGGATGGGGAGGAGGGGGGGAGATGAACAGATGCACAAGTGTTTGTGCTCCCTCAGAGCTGCATGCATTGTACCAGGCAGCTTTAGAGACACAGCTACAAGGCTGTTCTTCACTCCTGTGCCTGGACAAAACAAGCCCTCCACTCCTTTGTAGGACTCAAGTCTTATTTCTGTAGCACTTCTGTCACGTGGGTCAATGCAGGTCTCAGTTAGACAGCAACACCTTCAGAGCTGACCTATTATTTCTGAGGGAAGTTTCATACCTCTCCTTCACTGTGCTTCACAAATTTTTCTAAATATGGAATGATGGCTTTAAGATCAGGACAGGAAAAATCTTAAGTCTGAATGGCCATTGCCATAGTGAAGCTTGGACCCCTGCCCAGGAAATGTCACAGACTGAGAAAGCTGCTCCCCCCACTTCAAGCTGCACTCAGTGTTTTTCTGGTGGATGCAGCACAAGTGGTGCCAGGTGGGATGCAGCCCCCACAGCAAATGAGGCAGCACACATGGAAATACATCCTGCTGGGAATCACACAATACATCCTGCTGGGAATCTCTGAGGGCTCCTGGTCTGAGTGACTTGGTACACATGGTGATAGGATAACTGAGAACAGTCCTAAGCTAGAAGAGGAGAGATTCAGATTGGATATCAGGAAGAAATTGTTCCCTGTGTGGGTGGTGAGGCCCTGGCATAGGATGCCCAGAGAAGCTGTGGCTGCCCCATCCCTGGAAGTGTCCAAGGTCAGGTTGGACAGGGCTTGGAGCAATCTCTTCTGGTGGAAGGTGTCCCTGCTCACAGCAAGGGGTGCAGATACATGGTCCCTAAGGGTCCTTCCAATCCAGGCCATTCTGTGATTCCATTATTTCTGTGTGTAGCTGCAGCGTTAAGAGAGAAGGCTGAGTGTTAAGAATGGCTTGAGTAATAAGCAAATGCTGGCAAGAAATTGCTTATTCTTGGAATTCTAGGTCTAAACTTGGAGCTCACCCTGAAGAAGCCAGAGTCATTCACTCCAGAAAAGAATGGCTGCTGTTTTCACAAAGGCCCGTCTATGTTCCATCTTTGTTTGCTTCCTCACTTCTGCAGGGAGATTGGCAGGAAATATTCAAACAGTTCCTACAACATTTCCCTGGCATTCTGAGAGAGAAAGGAGAGGTTCAGAACAAACAGGATTTTGATGCCTGAACCAAGCAGACTTTGCCCAGTTAGTCTGTATAATAATAAGCACTGAAGGTTGCTCTTCAGCCATATTGTGAAATCCAGCCTTGCAATGGGGAGAGAGACTTTGAGTAAATCACAACTGCATTTCCCCAGAAGTTTGGGTTCAGGAGCTCAGTTCTGTAGGTCAGGCCTTGAAAAATGGTAAATAAACTCAAGAACTGGAAAATCAACTCAATGAGCCCTTTGTACAACTCTTTCAAAGAGATAACATCATTGTAGAAAAGCATGTTTTGAAAAGGCTGCTTTCAGGGTTTCAGATAAATTAGAGCTATTTAATGATATTGATAATCTTTTTTTGCTTTTGCCAGCATTGCTAACCTGAAACATTCGTAAAACGTGAGCACCCCCAAAATAAGAAAATTCAAAAATAAATAAATTTGAAAATAAATAAATTTATTAAATTTTTAAAAAATTAAAAAATAAAAAATTAAAAATAAGAAAATAAGAAAAATTGGGTAAAAGTAGTGGAATTTTAAAAAAATTTAAAACATAAGTTTGTCACCATCATATTTTCTGAAAAATCTCTTTGCCCAGGATTTTTCTTGGGGTAGCTGAGAAGGCTCAGGAAAAAAATGAAAATAATAATTATCTGATTTGTTTCTCCTGTGTTTTGCTGCTTTGGAATGTGTTTGGACACTGTTTCATGAGAATTGTTTTTGACTTAATGACCAATCACAGCCAGGCTGTGTCGGGACTCTGGAAGGAGTCACGAGTTTTTCTTTAGTATCTTTTCGCCTTCTGTGTGTATCCTTTCTGTATTATTTAGTATAGCTTTAGTATAGTATTATTTAATATAATATATTATCTTAAAATAATAAATTAGCTTTCTAAGAACATGGAGGCAGATGCATCATTCCTTCCTGCCGTGGGGCACCCCACAAATACAACATAAGCTGAGTTCTCACTCTCCCTTCCAGTGACCTTCTGATTTCTAGGTTTTTAGATCTCCTCTCCAGGTTTTCCTCTATAATCACCCAGATTGAAAATATGGTTGTGATGGTATTTTGGTGTTTTTTTATCAGTTCAGGCAGACATTATCACTTAATCACCTGCCTTTGTCAAAGGAAGCTGTAGGAGCACCAGATGCTGGAAGACAGCAAAGCAGGGAAGCCCTGGGTGAGATCTCCTCAGTGCAGGGGCACAGGCATGGGAGGCAGGATGGGATCCCATGTCTCAGCCTCACCTCTGGACCACTGACCTGCTTCTCAAACCCCAGGTCCCACTTCCCTCTCAGCAGGTTGTGCCTTACTTCAGGATCAGCTTTAAAAGGATCAAAGAGGCTGCCTGCAGAGCAAGTTATTAACCCAGTAAGGCTGGAACACATCTCAGGCTGCCTCCAAATTCAGATGTTTCAGCCAGGAAGGTCTGGCTTGTCCCCTTCTTTGGCTGAAACCTCCCACAATGCAGAAGTGCCCTCAAATGTTGTTCATGAAACACAAGGTCTGCATGTTCAAGCAAAGCTCCTGATACCTGCAGGTGTATTTTTCTTGGGAAGGTAAATTGCTAGAGAAACAAAAGTTTTGGTTAGTTTAATTTGGCAGGACAAAAATGCCATCCTAGGGGAAGACTTTATTTAGAAACTTTATTTTTCCTCTGTTAATTTAGATATTTTTATTGAAAAAAAAAAGTTTAAAGGTTCAAAAGTTCACAAGAGATTCCTTTTCTGATGTATTTTAAAAATATATATTTATATATAATTTCCCAGTTGGGCAGGACTGTTGTTACAGAGCTGTTGAACCCCAAAGTGACATTTCATTAGGTTTTGTGCTATAGTTTGAATTTTTTTCTGTAAAACCTGCATGCAATATTCTTTAGTCCCAGAGCAAAAGTAAAAGAAAACTGCTTTCTTCTAGCAAAAATCCTGGCTTCCATTCTCAGTAGAATCTAATGATTTTAATTGCTGAAATTTCCTTATTCTACTTTAGAAATACCCTTCACCATTAGAAGCCTGGTCATGACATAAATTATTCTTCTCCAGATTAAGCCAAGAATGTTCAGCCAAACCCAAGGCCAGATACCAGGCGACAACCGGCACTTGAAATCAGAAAAAAAGAAATTGGTATACAGACTCCATGTGTGTCCAATGGGCAATGTGTCTGCAGGCTGGTTTAGGTGTGGGAAATATTTCCCAATAGAGTGAAATATGAATCTGGGTTTTTTTCTGCTTAGGCTGAGTTCACAGAAGCAAAACAATGGCTGCACGCAGAGCCCTTTAATATTATACTAAAAAACAAGATTCCTCTACCAAATACAGTATATCTCACTCTGGCATTAGGAATCGTACAACACAGGCTCTGGTAACAGAGAGATGGCCCAGAAATTACAAAAATAAGGTTCAATAATAGCCTTAGAAATAGAAAGAAGTCATAGAGGAACCATCGTCATCTAACCACATATAACAGACAGACCTGAAAACAAACAAGGAATGAGAGCCTGGAGGGAAGATGTAAGGGCATAAGAGAGGATGATATCAGAAAACTCTAAACAACAGGCACCACTTGGGACTCCATAAATATTGCCCTGTGTGCCTGCAAGAATCAATGAAAAAAAACCATATTTGAGCTTGCTTCTTCTGGCCTCCAGATGGTCAGCATGAAGAAGGGCAAGAGAATCCACCAGAGCATCAAAATGATACCTATGTATTAAAAAAAAAAAAAAAACCAAAAAAAAGATTACTTTGAATTTTTGGGGAGTCCAGGATAAGGCTCCTGGCTCATTACATGAATTGCAGGACATATCTGTGCCACCTTCTCTGATCCAACCAGGCAAACGCCAGCAGAAGGTGTGGTTGTCTTTGGGGACATGGGAAGCTGCTCTCCTGTGACTTGGGGGAGCCTGGAGCAGCCCCAAGGGAGCCCTGACCTTCAGAGGGCAGCTGGGGAGTATTACTGTGGGTGGTTTCTTAGTTTATATTTCCTCAGAGAACCCTCAGACACTTCAAGCAGCTACAGCCAGATTGGATGACCAGAGAGCCTTTTCAATTCCCACTGTATAGCAGGTGAAACAATAAAAAAATTTATGGAGTAAGGAATATTAATCTGTATTCAGAGTCTTTTAATAGATGATAAATAAATATATCTGCTCTGTTCCTTTGAATCCTACCCGCTTGTGTTTAGCTGTGTGTTTTTAGTGGCAACACAGTCTCCGTGAGCTGTAGGCCCAACAAAATCATGAGCTGTTTGAAAAAAAAAATAAAAATAATCTGAGCAGGGATTTAAAATAGGGTGTGGTGGGAGGGTGAGGGTGAAAAGTTTGACAGTGCATCAATAGGCTGCTGGGACCTCCTGGCAAGCCCCTCATTTCCCTTCAGTGAACACATGGTTTTCCAGAGACGCGTTTTTGCTGCCACATTTTGCAGCTTCCCATTTCAACCCCTGTTTATGCATTCCCCAGCAAGAAATCAAAAGCTATCCCAGTGCTACCTCTCATCCTCTGAACAAACTTCTTCACTCAGGAGCTTTGGCCAAAGCAGACAGAAGGCCACAGAATTTTAAATTTCAAAAACTTTTAAATTTCCCTTTAGTGTTGTGTTTAACTCCATGTGGGAGAGGGATAGTACATGAAAGAACACAAGTGCACACTGCTGTTCTCAAGGTGAAGAAAAAAGGGAAGTTTATTATCTGACTCCAACATTTATAGTTTTCCAAAAGTGGCAGTGGATTGGAGGGTGAAAGTGCCACCTCTCCAACACCACTGGACAAACCAACAGTCCATCAAATTTCTCCTCCTCTATAAAAGCATGCAAAACAATGAGTTACTTACAGAAAGTGTGTGAGAAAGTTCATTACAAGAATGTAAACATGAGAAGGCTTAGAAAATCTTAAAAAATCAGGGCGACACTGAGTATCCAGCTGTCCATCTGATGGCAAAGAGGGAATAAGAATCACCAACCAAACCCTGAAAAAAAGCAGTCTCAAAGCATGTGTTCCTCCCAGCTCGGCACAATCTGTGACTCTACCACAGATGGTCCCTTCAATACCTTATTTTCACTCAACTCCTTTGGATGAGGAGGGGATGGAAGCTGTCAGAGCTGCAGAGGACAACACAGGTTCAGCAAACCAGAGCTGCCATTCAGCGCTTTGCCCATGGTGATTTGCAAACATGTTTCACCACCAACACTCTGGCACTGTCTTCTTGAGCACTGTGTTGATGTCAAAAACTCTTTGCAAATAAGCACGTTCCGTAGAAATGCAGGGTTTGGTACTTTGGTACTTTCCTTGCAGTCTGTCTTCCCTCTCCTCATGCTTACCCATTTTTTAGTACCAGCTTTTCTTGGAGCTTTTTTAAGGATGTGGCCTCATATCTAGTACAAAACAGAGGCAGGAAGAGTGATTCATAGAAAGATGACATTTTATGAGTGAGAAAGAATTAAATGTTCATTTATATTTTGTTGTTGCTGTGGGGACATATTTTTATTTCTGGAGGATTTTCTAATAAATGCAGTATTTTTGTGTTGGAATCAGTGAAATCCCCTGCTGTTGATTAAAATACTTCCATTATCATGTTTGGGTTTTTTGTGAATTGGGCATCATTATAGTTTTAGGAAAAAAGCTACAGTGGTTCCAGGCAGCTATTTTTCCTGAATTCCCTGTAGTGGATTCTTTTTCTCTAGGCAGGAAACTCTAACAACTCTAGGTGAATGGGCCAAAGGAAAGCAGTGGTTTTGTACACTTCCCTAACATTCATGTGGCTTGGGCTGCTCCAGAGGCTTGGAAGTCTTGCGTGGGGACTCTGAAACTTGCATTTTCAGAGTACTCAACAGACATTTTGGATAGATGACAACTGCCTCTTTTCCCTGAAGTCCTTCATTATAACTTTTCCATTAATATTTACTTTTTCCAGTCACCACATCCCACTGAAAGGTTGGGAATTTTCATTCACTGCTAAAGCTGTCAGTCAAAATTGCTGGTTTTCTGGCCTGGTTGTTTTTTGTTGGATTTTTTTTTAAAGATTTTCTCAATACACAGAATTAAAGAATTAAAGTTTGTGTCACATCATTCAAAAACATTTTTTTTAATCTATTGTCTTTCTTCTGTGCAGTGTCTCCAGTACTGACGTGTCCCCTTGAGGCAGTCAGATCTTTTTTACCTCATCTTCATATTTTTTCATTGTTTTTTGCCTTCAACATCAAACTAGAGATAATTGTCTTCATTTTCATACCCCTATGGCAGGTAGGTGCTAACATACTTAAACCTGGGGTGAAGCACCAAACACCAGCAGCATGTTGGAAAGGAGGATCCTGGAGCAGTGGGGCAGAACAAAATGAACAAGAAGTCTTGGAAACTCTTATTCAAGACATCTGAATGCTATTCCAGCACTCCCTCTCCTAATGTAAAATGTAATACATTTTTTCCCAGGTTCTGTCTTCATTTCTGCTGTCCTGAAAGCAACATTTCTTCCTTAAGAAACTGGTGATTTAAAGAAAACATGTTCTGAGAACTAATTTTTTAAGGTTGCAAGCCAATTAAGGATGCCTTCAGGCTTTCTCTATTTTTTATTTATTGAGCTGTGGTGGTCTGAAGAGTATTGCTCTCAGTTCAATTTAAGATCATAATGAGAAAAAGAACACTGAGGACTGGGCCTTCAAATAAACCAGAAACTTTTTTTCTCTCTGTAAAAAGTAAGAGCAATTTAGAAGTCTCAGTTCATTAGGCCCTTCAAAAAATGTGACTAACACACCAAAATTATTTGCCTTAGCTTTGTCACGTTGCTTCACTCAACTGCACTTGTGTACGTCAGCTGGCTCAGTGTAACCTGTCTGGATCATGACCAGAAATCTTTTGGGCACAACAGTCAAGTCTGTCTGGGAGGTGACCCCACCTTTGTTGAATGTGCTAATCCCTGAAAGGCCAGGGGATTGTGTTAAAGACTGGAAAATCCAGGATCATCATAAGACCAGTTCAAAAAAGTCACATTTTCATTATCCAAGAAAGGACTTATCTTCTCTCTGAACATTATTCCAGTGCAGATGTGTGGGAATACTTAAGCCACATGTAGCATCTGGTGAAAATAAAGATTTATTTTGGCTGAACTGGCTGTAGTAGCAGATAGAGATCCGGCTTTGAACTAGATCTTAGTTCATAGCCTGCTGCTGCCTTGGGATTAATTTCAGAATTTCTGTTTGTTTTTATTATGGAGAAATTACTTGCAGCTGATTTTTTAATATCTTTGCATTCTTCAAACAGGCAAGCTACTGAAAAGAGATGGGAAAGTCAGAAAAAGACTGGAAGTGACAGTAACTTCAGATGTTAACTCATGTCATGGAGACCAGTGGTGTCCTGCAGGGGTTGGTGCTGGGGCTGATTCTGCTCCACAGCTCTGCCAGTGATGTGGACAATGGGATCAGGGCACCCCCAGCTGGTTCTGTGGTGACACCGAGCTGTGTGGTGCAGTGGGCACGTTGGAGGGAAGGGATGGATCCAGAGGGACCTGGGCAGGCAGGGGATGTGGGCCTGTGTGAACCTCCTGTAGTTCAACAGAGCGAAATTCAAGGTCCTACACCCAGGTCAGGGCAATCCCCAAGACACCAACAGGCTGGGCAGAGGAGTGATGGAGAGCAGCCCTGGAAGAAGGACTTGGGGGTGATGGTTGATGGAAAGCTCACCATGAGCTGGCCATGTCCTGGGCTGAGTCCCCAGCATGGGCAGCAGGGGAGGGGAGGGAGGGATTCTGCCCCTCTGCCCCACTCAGGTGAGACCACTCCCCACCCTGCAGAGCCGCCTCCAGCCCTGGGATCCCAGCACAGGAAGCACAGGGAGCTGCTGGAGCCAGGCCAGGGCAGGGACACCAAGGGGATCAGAGGGATGGAGCAGCTCTGCTGGGAGGAAAGGCTGAGGGAATTGGGATTGTTCAGCCTGGAGAAGAGAAGTCTCCAGGGGGACTTCATAGCAGCGTTCCAGTATCTGAAGGGGACCTGTAGGGAAGCTGAAGAGGCACTCTTCATCAGGAACTGCAGAGGGAGAACGAGGAGTAATGGGTGCAAGACGAAAGGCGGGGAATTTTGGTTGGGTATTAGAAGTTCTTTACTGTGAGGTGGGTGAGGCACTAGAACAGGCTGCCCAAGGAGGCTCTGGATGTCCCATCCCTGGCAGTGTTCAAAGTCAGGTTGGCTAAAGCCTTGAGCAATCTGGTTTAGTTGGAGGTGTCCTTGCCTGTGGCAGAGAGGGCTGGGCCTAGATGGGGCCTAAGGCCCCTTCCATTTGTTAACATTCTGTGACATCACCTACAACATTTTTGTGTCAGTTTTAAGAGAGGGAGGGCAATCCTAATCTTGCAGAAGAGCTTGTGTTGTCTTGACAGGAGCTGGAGGTCTGTGCATTTATTCTCACCACGCCATGCCTTCACCAGAGGATATTCTCTTGATTTGAGGACGTGTTTGGGCTTCACCACTGCCCTCTGCTCAGTAGGGTCACTGACAGTCCACTGTGATGGTGTTCACAGGGCTTCTTGGATGAGGGAAGAGATGAGGATCTGACTCCATGTTTCAGAAGGCTTGATTTATTATTTTATGATATATATTACATTAAAACTATACTAAAATAATAGAAGAAAAGGTTTCATCAGAAGGCTAGCTAAGAATAGAAAAAGAAGAATGATAACAAAAGCTTCTGTCTCGGACAGAGAGTCCAAGGCAGCTGGACTGTGATTGGCCATTAATTAGAAACAACCACATGAGACCACATGAAACAATCACAGATCCACGTGTTGCATTTCACAGCAGCAGATAATAATTGTGTACATTTTGTTCCTGAGGCCTCTCAGCTTCTCAGGAGGAAAAATCCCAAGGAAAGGATTTTTTGTGAAAGGTGTCTGCGACAGTGCGCAAACACATTTTCAGTCTGTATCCCACTGTCTTTTGCTGTGAATCTCCTTTCCCAGGACAATCTTTGGACTTCTGGACCTTTTTTGCCTGACTTTGGGATGCAAAGTGAATGCTTACAGAGGCAGAGAGATGGGCAGTGAGATATCTAGTGTTGCCACTGATTGCTGCTGGTTTATTTCTGTTATGAGGGTGTTTTGCTTTCAGTAGGGACAAGGAAAACACAGTGGGTGGTGGAGGTTAGCAGGGGGAATTTGCGCATAGAGGAGGGGAGCAAAGCAGAGCTCCTTTGTTGGCACAATTCAGACTGGGCAGGTTTCAGTGATGGAGAGTGAGACTTAAAACAGACTCTGGTTCTCATGCAAATAGGGCTGTACTTGCCCAATAACCTCTGTAGCTCCTAGAATCATAGAACAGAATATCCTGCGTTAGAAGGGCCCCACAAGGATCATTGTAGTCCAGCTCCTGGCCCTGCACAGCACAGCCCCAAGAATCCCACCCGCTTCTCACTCTCTGATGTAGTTGGTTGTCTCCTCTCTGACTTTCCTGCGCCTTGTACACAAGGTTACAAAGGAAGAATCCAATCTCCAAATGCAACCCAGCAATGTTGCCTGTCCCCATGTGAAGTCTCCCTACTCCCGAATAACCCAATGCACATTTAAATTATTAAAAAGAAACCCCAAGCTGAAAAGCTGTGAGAATGCCTTTGCATCTTGGACACAGACAGTCACAGTTTCTGCTCCTCAAGGCTACTGCTCTTCCCAACACATCTGCTGTCATGCAAGGAAAACAAGATTGACTAGTGGCACAGAAAAAAAGGAAACAAGTTTGCCTTTTCTCCATTAGAAGGAGGAGCTTGTGGGTGGACAGATGAGGTGGGAAATTAAAGTTATTTCTATGTCTTCACTCCAGGTATAATATTCACACTTCAGTTGTTTTTGTTCTGTGACTCGGGTGAAAGATTTCAAAGCAGTTTATTATGCATCCACTTCCCAGCAGAATCTCTTCAGATCTAACAAACCAAGTGTTTGTCACCGTTTGACCTTTTAAACAACCTACAGCATCCTGCAAAGAGGTCGTACTCACCACTAACATTAATGCTCAGGGATGTTATTAAGACAACAAAGCTTCCTGTTGGTTCCTTCTCTTGATTAAAATGTAATATTTCAAGTACACCGACCACAATTTACAGCATTTTCTAATCAAAGAGTCTGGGATGTTACCGTTCTAATTGTAATTTGTCTACCTGGAGCTGACCTGAAGTTTTGATTGAACTAGGTTTGGTTTGAATTTTCAGATATAGTTTTCTGTAGTGCATGTAGTCCCACTGAGCCAATTCTCCACTGAAAAAAATTTTAAAAAATATTGAAGGAATCCTTTAATATTTATCTGCATTTATGTCATAAAAATTCATAAACCAGTAAAATTTGACCTGTACATGAACAGTTTTCTTCTCCAGTCCATCTCAGAGCCTACACCCAGTGATTTCACATGGAGGTATGTATCATGGAGTGCTACAGCACCCCTCTGAAGGAAAGGCAACACAGGAAAGACAATGCAACAAACAACTGCTTTTTTTTACCATTTTACACACTCCTTTTAGTTCCACAGCCAAAGGTAAATGAATCTGCAGAGACATCAGTCAATTCAACGCTTCAAGTGAATTCTTACCCTTCTGAATAAAATATAACTATCATCTTTTAGACCTGAAGCCACCCCAACACAGACTCATGTCTTTTCTTACACTCTTCTAAGGACCAGTAGAAACCTGGTTTCTACTCTGTATTAGCTTCAAATAATTGAGAAAAGTCCATTTCTTGCCCCAGCTGAACTCTTAGCCCTGTGATTTTACCAGTCCACGCAGCCTCAGCCACCCTGCAGCATACTTCACTTTTGAGATGCATGCAGCAGGGTTGTGACTTGGGGGCTGCACACAGCTGTGACAAAATTGTCTGATCCTTTTCAGGGCATATGTTCTGAGGGGACAGAAAGGGTAAATGGATTTACGTGGAAAAGTGTGAGATAAGGGGGACATATTCAGGCCATCATTTTAGACAATCATCTTGAATTGCAAAAACTAGACTTGGTCTTGTTAGAGAACTGACCTGCCTGTCCATCACTCCTGACTTGGCATCTTTCATCAATAATGTATTAATAACACACTAAAATTAAAAAAAATAAAAACTTTAAAGAAAGAAACTGGAAACTAAAGGGAAACAAGGCTTTCTGCTATTTACATGTCACTGTAGAGGCAGACAAGGTGAAGAACTTTGGAGGAGGTCAGGTTTTAGAAGGTGTGGGAAGAATGGATTCTGTTTTGCCACTCTAGATTGTTTAGGCTGCTTTGCTGCCCACAAATTACATCTAGATGGAGAGTAGCTTAAGTTCAGAAAGGCCTTATGTTATTTAAATCTAAGTATGCAAAATAAGACTTCTGCCATGTTCTTTTTCCCACTGAAAAACTCTCGCTAACAATTATTCAAAGCAATCAAACATACAAAATAGTGTCTTCTCAGACTTAAAATAGCAGCAGTTCATAATTTTTAAAACCAAGTTAAAAAAACAGCTAAGGGACTTGACAATTTACTTTTTTATTCTCACTCCTAAAATGCTGAATCCATTTCAATCCCAGATGGGGGCAAGGACAGCCAACAACAACACATCACTCCTAGCAGGATACCTTTTTAGGTCCTCTTCTGGGATGCATCAAATGTTGATGACCAAATTATGACCTTTTCCACCTCCCTTACTGAAAGCACAGCATTTTTGCCAACAGTCATCAGCCAAAGTTTTGAAAAATATGAGGCACAGAACTATGCCTAAGTAACTAAAGCAGCTTCCCCACCATCAGGCAGGTGGGTTCTTAAGCAGTTTCATGTGATCTCAAAGCTGTCAGGTACCTGTCATCTCAAAAACAAGATATGACTTAGGTATTGGAACAGGTTGAGCACCTTGATGTCACCATCCTTCTCTCTGAAAACTTCAGGCTGGTGGCCTTAGCTCTGACACCCTTGACTTCCCTTACAGACAGATAGTGGCTTTTTTAAATAAGTTCCCCCTGTTTTCAGCAGCATTTTATCTGTACAGGAGGTGCAGTGTAAAATTTTAATGTTATTATGGTACAGAGAGAATCTGGAGCAATCCTGTCTACTTTCCAAAATCATGGTGTGTGCTCGTGGCTTATCCAGTGATACACTCGATATTCCCTGAAGGGAAATGAGACAGTGTGTGTCACTAAGGCTCACATAATTTCTACTGAGCCTCTGGGATCTATTTCATTCTCTTCTTCTAAGTGGGCAAACAGTGATAATGAATGACCTGACAAAGATTCGTAGGTAGAGCTTAAGAACCATTGAAATATTTGTTTCAACAACTTTACAGTTTATTCAAGGCTTTCAGCCCTTCTTGTTCTGCAGAATTGAGTGGGATGGTTTATGGGAGTAAACTTCCTCATGAGGTTAGGATCAAATTCTGCAGTAGCTGCTCCAGAAAAACCATCAAACTTTCTTCATCCCTCCACTTTCAAAAATAGGCTGGACTAAGGAGCAGCACAGAGGTGGAAGGATGAGACACAAACTTTCCTGAAAAGAAAGGCACATTGGAGGGTTTTTGTTTCAACAATCTTTATTCTCCCACTTGTTCTGCTCCAGTTGAGAGGACATCTGTAAATCTGGTTTTGGCTTCTCAAAAAGTAGATTAAGAAGTTGTTTTGGGAGCCTGATATGTGATCACTGAAAAAGGCCTCTGAAGCAGCTCAGAGGAGTGTAATTCAGATCATGGGGCAAAACCTGGAGTCCAGTAAAGTCAGCAGCCTCTTGACAATTATCACTAATAAAATTTCACACTCTGATGCCTTGATACACTTTCCGTTTATTTCAGACTTTCCCAGAAAAAAACACAGAAGAAAGGCACTCCCCACCCCATGGACCTTTTACAACCGCTGCATAGGAAGAAAATGAAACAAGTGAATGTTTAGTGTCTGGGTAGTGCAAACACTATTTTTAAACAAGATGTCAGTGTAGGTTGCTTTTTTCACTTTTGACCACTTCTGCATCTGAACAAAGCCAGTAATGAAATGATGACAGCAAAATTTGATCAGCCACCATCATGAGGCGAATTTCCACGAATGGCACGGATGTTTTGGCTAACAAAAAGTTACTGATTAAAATGACTCATTAATGAGGCACAGAATCATCCAAAGGATTTTGGAGTGATTCTTGATTAAATGGTTAATGATATTTTTTCACCCTCAGCTGCTCTGTAACAGCTCTTGGGAATCCTGAAACTGAAAAATCTGTGTCTTATTTATAAATATCTTTTTATTTCAGTGGGGCATACAGACTGCTCCAGGAATAGCGAGTTGTTCCCAGCTGCTCTGCTGTTCCAGGGTTGTTGCAACACTGTTCATGTGTGCTGCAGCAGAAGATCTGTTTGCTTTAGGGACTGGTTACATGTGCTGAGACACATGACACATTGGCTGGCACTGGTTTTGATTTTGAAGTCATAACAGAGAAACCACTAACAACCTTTAGCAATGTCTCAACTATTAAAGCTGCATAATAAGGAATTACAGAAAACTTGTAAGCTACACAAAACCCCAGTAAAATGTCAAAATTTATTACAGCTGTGGGACGAGGAGCCAACTAGTTGAACTGAAGTGACTTAAATTAATATGTTTTAATTAAGTTCAGATAAACTAATGACTTAAAAGCAGAAATCTATGATAATGATCCAATAAATTATCTGAAATAAAGGTTGGCACAAGCACCTTAAAGATCTTTTTTTGCCTTAGCATTCATATCATTAGCATAAACTATTGTGTTAAGAAATCTGAAGGAAAAGTGCAAGAATGAATGGATAACATCTTAGCTACATTCTTTCCATTGGAGAAAGACTCACAGTTCACAGGGGAAACAAATTACCCAACAGCATCCCTCATGATGCAGTTGAAAAATTAATGCCTGTTTGATTGCCCTGTCAATCAGATGTCCGTCACTGGGTCATCAAACCAGCTTCTTTACCAGGCACTAAACTGCTTTCTTCAAATAGATTTACTTAAAATAATTTGACACCTCCTATCCCTGTGGTGTACCCTCCTTTTGAGCGTGGTGTGTGGTTCTTTGCTTTGCATGGTCAGACAAAATTGCTTCTTTAGCACATCCAGAGATGGCAGATTGAGATTGATCTTGTTTGACTTCAGTACACTGAAGAGGATTAAAAAGAGTGAAAAAACTGGACTGAGCTACCATCATCTTAAGTTCTGCTGTAGAGAAATATAATATCAAATCCTTTTATGAGAATGTATGTCAGATTCAAGAAACTCAACAAACAGGCTATGGCCTAAAACTAGTGTAGTCTGCTGTAACCAGGGGATAAACATAGCACAGAGCAGTGGATCAATCCTGTTTTTGGAGGATTTTATGGAAAACTATGGCACATTCCATTCCTTTCTGTAGGAGCTCACACAGACATAAGTAGTGATTATCTTCTGGGAAATTTTTGGACAGCTGAGCTACTTGACTCATGAAGTAAAAATTTCTGCGGCCCCCCTCCCACCCTTATCTCATCCTCTCTTCTACTCCACTTCCCCATTTTCAAAATGGCATGTTGAGCCACCTTCTGAAATGAAAGGTATCTCTTAGTGAAGGACAGCAAAAGCAGGAAAGGGCCCCACAGAATCAGGCATACAGTAAAGTATTCCAGGCTGCTGCTGCCCAATTCATTTTGTTTGCTTAGAAGGTGGTGCAAACACTTGTAAGCTTTTCCTCAGGTGCAATCAGAAGGAAAATAACTATTCACTAAAAATCTGATTAAGGATATAAAGTCATCCAGTCATCCCACGCTAGACTGACTCAGCCTGGTCTGTAAAATCCATGTATGAGCTTAAGGAAGCCACAGACTTACTAATACCCTAGTCTAACAGCTTTATCTAAAGAGAATGTTGTTTGGGTTTTTCAAAGCTGTTTCATCTTTTTTTCCTATTCCCTGTGAAGTATGAGTTTCAGAGGAGAAGGCATTTCAGGGTAAGTGCTTGATCTAAAGGCCAAATCTAAAAGGCATTTAGCCCCCAAACATGACTTTGGGTAGTTTGTTTCCACTGGGAAATTACTGTTCTACATGCTCTGAGTGGCATGCCAGTAAGAACACCAATAGGAGAATTTCAAGTGACTTTTGTAAGCACAGTTAGAACCTTGTATTGTTGTTTGTGGTTTTTGTTTTCTTGTTTTTTGCTAAGCCAGCCTTCAGTAGTCAGCTTCCTTTTCTCCTAATCTGCAGCTGCTTCACTGACTATCCATCATCTTTATTACAGTGTCATTTCTATACGTCATTCTCTCACACTAATCAGAAGCAGACCAAGTGGGAAAGAAATTACTCCACAGGGATGAGGTCTGGTGCTGTAAACGATATGTTGAACAAGAGTGGAATTCAATGCAAGAGACACTAGGCCTGTTTACACATGTTGGACAGATATCTTTTATCTGTGGGACACAGCTCGGCTCTTTGTTGTGGTCAGCTGTGGCCATCCTCCAGCACCGCTCTGCAGCAAGCCTGTGAGCAGTGAACAGCCCCACTGCTGCCACTATTGTCATTAAGAGGCATAAAACAAATCACCCACCATGGCATGGTGATGAACTGGAGCCCAGCAGCCTGGAAACAGAAGCTGGTCTATGAGCAGTAGGACTAATGAAGCCTAAAAATTCTTATTAGTGCATGCCCAGTATGCCCTATATCCTCACACTGTAGGAACCTTCCCCACTGCCTGGAAACACTTTTCCAAAAGTGACAGTAACTCATTCCACCTTTCCCAAACCAGCCAATCCTATGTCATCTTCATCCCTTTTCACCTCCTATGTCCTTTTGGGAGCCTTGCTACCTCAGCAGGAGACAGGCAGTACAGTGAGAGTGCCATACTGTAGATTTCCTTGTCATTTGACTGACTGATGCTTCTCATTTGTGACATTCAGCAGAGGCAGTGAGTGAAGGTTGAGTGTTCCCTTTAGGGTTCTGTCAGGGTGTCTTCCTTCCTCCTGTCCCCAAAATATCAACTTTTTTTCCCAAGTAATAACAGCTTCCTGTTCCATTATCTCTACAATGAGACTATTATCACTGTCACAAGGTTTACTTGTGACCACTATCACAAGGTTTACTTGATGGATGCAGACCTGGGTTCAAAGGTTGTCAGAAAGATGCAGATGGTCCAACAGGTATGATGGGTAAAGAAGTCTGTTTCCTTAGAAAACCAGGCTAGTTTATATTCTTTAAGTAAGACAGCCTTCACTGTAGTTGCTCCACCACTTTTGCCTTCAGAGCAAACTTTGTCATTATAAAATGCCTATTTTGCAAGACAGATGTTATTAATTAAGTGCTTGAAATACATCACCACTCTGAGCAGCAATACTTGGAATCAGGAGAATTTTAACACCATTTCTTCACTTTTAAGCCATGGTGTCGGTAAAAGCAAGATCAGCATGACCAGATAGGGAATTACTAAGGAACAAAAAGAAAAACCAATAAGGTTAAGGAAGTCAACTAAAAGAAGTTATAACAAATATAAACAGAAGAACAACCTTGAAAAAAAGAAAATAATTATTTAGATTGTGGTTTCTCCTTGGGCAATTATCATTCTTCTGTCAGGTTTTAAGAATTAATTAGAATATTAAAAATAAGTAGGAGCTTAATATATATAAACACCAAATATACTCTTCATGGTTTGAATGCAACTGAACACCAAATAAAATAGCAATGTTTTCAGTAGGTCCCTCCAGTGTCTAAATGGAAGGTATTCTGTATAAACTTCCAGATGGTATTGGAATTTTTATATCCTTATCAACGAGTGGGTGACTTCAAAAGTGCAGCAGTGGTTATTCGAAACTCCCAGTCAAAAATGTAAACAAAGGTATGTAATTATCCGTAATTATGCAAGTCTGATTTATAGAGTTATAAATACACTTATAAACACAGATAAAATACATAATCAAACATAATGCTGAAAGGCATGCTGTGATCTATGAATTAATTATGTGTGTTTTGCCACCCACTACAGATGCCAAACCTTCGAAGTCTTTCCACATACTAAGGCTTTAATTTTTCAGTAACTACCCAGCTGTTAAATGCTGATATTGCATTCATAAAGTCCACTGGAAATTTGAATTGCTGATGCAGCTCAGTAGTTTAGTCCTGAAAAGCTGGATGCATTGGCAGTGATATCACCAAGATGTTGTCGCTGAGTCACAAGGCTCTGATTTTGTCAGTCAGTTGCCTAGGATAACTCCTCATAAATAGGAAGACATTGGAAGGAGAAAAGAACTCAGAAACAAAAAGTACACTGCTTTTCAGTTTGCCTGAAGCCACAGCTTTTTCCTTGGGTATGAGTCCCATTCAAGATCATGTTGGGCACTTTATCCAAAGCTGTAAGGAAAGATACCGTTTGCCATTCTTTTCCAGGAGCAAAAGTAGAGAAGGAAGGTATGAGTAAAGAGAAACCCATAACACATCTGCTGAGAGAAGGAGGCTGAGCAGCACCATGCCCTGAAGCCTGGGAGCCAGGACATTAGGCTTCTCATGGTGAAGAGAAAGGAAAATTACAGGTGTAAAGCTCAATAAAAAAAACCAAGAGGAAGATAAGGGAGGATTGCTTTCCTCCCATTTAGGTGATTCTGTCTTATTTGCATCAGGGTAGATTTCTAGACATCTCCAAACCCATTTCATTCATAAACTTTGCCATCCCAGAGCATTTTTTAGTATTGATCCCGATGCATATTTTTCTGAACTACCTAAAATATATTGAAAAAGCTTGACTTATCTTTCATAAGGGAGCTGAACAAAATCCCCATGATACCAGAAGCCAGTGTAGTGTTGCTTGGCACTTTTGTCTCTAGTATAATAGTGCTCACTCCAAATTTCATGAGTCCTCAACACAGTCTCCGAAGGACCAGGCCACCTCCATGGTTCCCCTTTTCCTAGCAAAACCAGGCTGCTGTCTGTGGAGCCCACGTGTTTTCTTAATGGTGACTGACCAGCAGCACAACAAACTCTCCCTCTTCTCCTCCCCACTTCCATTTCTGAATTCCTACCGGGTGACTCGCCTGGAGCGCTGAGAGTGCGCGTCAGTCCTCGCGCTGCAGCTGCCAAGGAGCCTGTGAATGGTGCTTGTGGTTTCTGTGACGTGGACACCTGCCCCATAAAGTCTGGCCTGAGACCACCAGCTAATCCTGTGCTGGCCACCTGACAGAAACACGCAGACATTCACCCTCTTTTCAGAGCATGTGCATGTGTGTGTCTGTGTGTGTGCACGTGAAAGGCCTTATTTCTTCTCGTTTATTGGTCTTTTTTGCACCTGCTGCCAGATAAACAGCATGGGTTAATAGCCTGCTTCATGCCTGACATAATTTTGGGTTTATTAACTTGCCATTCTTTTTACTTTTGATAGAACCTGACAGGCAAGCAGACAAATACCTAAATTAACTTAGCTCCCAACTGGCACCTAGACAGGCCAAGAATAACACAGAGATAAAATGGAGGGGCTGAGGATGGCTATGGAGTCAAAAAGGAGAGAGGAGGGGAGAGCATGAGAGAAGGGGAAAAAATGAACTTTGGACCAGAGAAGTTTTAAAAAAAATAATTATTGAAAGCATAACAACATGACAGAAGGCTGCCAGAAAAACCTCATCTATGTGAGGAGGGCAGTGCATATGCAGTGGGAAAAATTCAGACACACATTTGCCTCTGGGACAGCATAGAATTAATCGCAAGAAAACTTCGTAAATGGAAATGAATGCAATGACCTCAGCTCAGGTCGCAAGAGAGTAGAAGCCCACCAGGTTACGAAACTGCTGCAGAAATTAGCCATGTTTGGCAGCATGAGCTTTTGGGAGAGGACCAAGGATGAGCAAGTTCTGAGGATTTAATTTCATTTTAAAGGAGGGTGGTCTTTCCATTTCAGGGTCAGCAGCAGGACGGTGCAGTGGGTGTAGAGGTGGAAAGGGAAGCACACAATTTGGCTGACTGTCACGACCTCTGGATAATTGGAGATTTAACTTTCCATGTCTCAACACTCCCAGCATCTTCCCACACAGGCCAAATCACGAAAATAATAGATGGAGGAAATTCTTCTTAGGTGGAGGAAGGTACACAATAGGCATGTTATGATATTATTCCTTGTCACATGCCCTGTCACAACAGATAACAGCTATTAATTCTGGAATACAAAGTGGGGGACTGTTGTTCACAACTGAAGCTGTATAGAGATAACACGTCAGACTGGAAGTCCTTGGAGTGTGTGGGAAGAGGGTGCAGTGAGATTTGGTTAGGCTTGTAAAGAACAGTGAATTATGTCTGGAGCAAAGGGGTGTGTGCACATGCACTCGTACTTGGAGCCACAAGTTGTGTTTCAAGTGCATCACAACTCCTTTGTAGAAATCATTACAACTCCATCCCACGACCTTTCATGATAAGGCAAGGCAAAAGCAGTGAGGGAAAGCAAGATCAAGTGCACAGCCATCATTACAGGGTATGTGTGCTTACATCTAAAGTAAAGAGAATTAAAATCTTGTCATGCTGATCAGAAGCAAAACTCTCTCAAAAGCTCGCAGAGGTTTGTCAAACAGGTTCAAGACTGGGATGAAAAGAAGGCTTCAGAACTGTTCTCTTTTGCTTCACAAAATTTTTAATTTGGTAAGGTGGCCATAAACTTTAAGAGAAACTATAAACTTTAAAAATGTAGATATATATTAAATTTATATCTGGAATACATATCTGGTGGAATTCTACTTCTATGAAGAATAAGAGAAAAATGTCCTGGCCAAGTTTGTGAGTTTGCATTTGCAGGAATTGTATAAAGTACTGCCACTTTAAATGTTTTCTCAGGAGAAGTAAATATTTAATGTTATACTTAAATATCCTAAGTAATTACCCCTGTTCCTCTCAAAAAGTGCCCCACAGGGTGTCTCAAGACTGTTTCTTTCTGATAGACAGTAGCTCTGCAGAGAGGCAGCTCATGTTGACATCCTGTTTCAGGATCTGCCAGTGAGCTGAAGGGTGGAGCATGATTGCTACAGCAACAGCACGTCCAGCTGCAAATGTACGTGCTGCCATGAGTTTAAGCAGAGGACACATAGGTAGGCAAAAATACCTGTGGTGATAAATTACGCATGAAAAAATAAGTGGCCTCCTTCCTGCGGATGCTATCAAACCTGCTTTGCCTGTGCCAGGGGCATATCGGGTATTTTAACATGCACAGAAGCACAAAGTTACCCGTTGGATGCATGGTGCTTGGCCTTGGTTACTTGCTGAAAGTGTGGAACCAGTCTTAAAAGGCTTCATTGTGCTGTGTCAATGTTTCTTGTCCCTCAAACTGAAGAAGTGGTATCGCTGTTAAGGTAGAGTTTATAAGCAAGGCATTTCCCAAAAGTACCAATCTGTTTTGCACTGATGGCATTTTTGGGCTGGTTTTTTTTTTGCCCCATCTTTTCCTTCCTTCTTTCCCTACTAAAGAAATAAGAAGAAAAATAAACTTCTAGCTCTACTCTCTGCAAACTGGTTCAGAGTACTGAAGTACAAGAAAACCACCAATGTTAGATGTCAGCATGGCTGGAATGATAGAATAGAATCCATATTTTAAGGTATTTGCTTGCTTGCCTTCTGTATCCCCATTCCCAGAACATGGCTGTGCCTCAGGAATAGGCTGCCCATCGGTACCATGTGGTTACTTCCTATTTTAAACACAGTGCTCACAATAAATCCCCCTCTAATTCATCAGTGACTTCCAAAGAGACAAACAAATGATTGCCCCTCAAGACAATTCCTCTCAAGTTTTCTACCAATTAAGCTCAAAGCTTGCTTGGGCAGGTCTTTGAGAGTTTAATTGTTGCAGTGTAAGAAATGATGCAGTGCAAACAGAATTGTTTAATGCTTGTGATGAAGCACCCACTAGTCTACATCTTTGTTTTGATTTAAAGAGCTCTAAATAATCTAGGATGTGTACAATGCAGGGGGTTTGGGGAATTTCACTTCATTCTTTAATAGCAAAATTTCTTCCTTATCCCCCTGGATATGAGGGAGGCATCAATAAATTATCTGCTTTTTATTAGGTCGATCATCATAGATAAAAGATTAGAGGGGGAAAAAGCTGATAATATTTTGCCTATTATATCAAAGGCCTTAAAACTGTTGCCTTTTTATTGTTTATATCTAGATAAATAATTCTTTGGAAAGAAAACACATTTCATAGCAGTGATACATCCAGCTCCTAAAACAAGAGGACTGGATAGATAATGAATGCAGCTTTAGGTTTTAACTTCTAATCTAGACAAGAGATAAGGAAATCACACAGTTTCATCATGATGTTCCCTAATTCCTTCACTTTTCTTTCAAAGACGAAAATCAAAGAAAACAGTTTTTTAGGGAATGAGGCTTAGTGGGCCTGATATAGCCCTTATTGTATTATGACATTTGTTCCTGATTTTAAAGACCATGAAAATTCACTTAGAGTGATCATTGATTGGTAATGAGCTTGGCTTGGCTAAGAAATAGAGTCTAGCTGGTCAACCAGATGAGGTTTGGCCATTCAGGCATTGTCATCCTAAGGTGCTGGATCGTGGTGAGCCATGCAGCAAAGCTTTGTGTGTACCCAGGTTCCTACAACAACTTGTTGGGACACCTAAGGTCCTGTTAGGTATTGTTTGGCTTATTGGGCAGTAGAAGCCAAAGTGTTCTTGCCACTGTAGAACTAAGGAGACATTCATCCTCCTTGCCCTCTCCAAATCCACCATCTGGGTCTGGTGTAAAATTCCTAGGAAATTACCCCAGTATGACTGGAGACTGAATGTGCCCTCCCTAAAAAAGTCAGTGGACACAGAAACAAGCGATAAGGTTTGGCTTTTTCCTTTTTCTGCAGCTGATATATTAAAATGTTTTGAGTAAAGCTGTGAAGAGAGGTAAAGCCTATATTAAATCTGACTCTGCATCCTAGGCTGAAGTGTCATCTTTTCTGCTGCTCACCTCATTAAAACTTTTGCCCCACACTTAACAACCACCTTAGCCATGCCCTGGAAACTACTTAGCCCTAAATCAGGACAAACCTGTCTGAGTTTTGGCTTGATCTCAAGGATTCTCAGTTTCAAGCTGGGGCAGTTTTGCCATCAAGCATATCTGTAGGAGCATATCTAGTTTTCTTCCTCAACAACATTTACCTCCACACTTGATTAAAACGATTATGTCTAGTCACTGAAACATTTAGTAGCGCCTCTTCTGCATTTTATAGACATGGTTGGCTGAGCTTACAACTTCAGGGCACAATCTACTAACATAACAATATAAACCTGTGTCAGAAGGAGACCAGCATCATTTCTCAGTTATTTCCATTAATTTACAAGAGTTTTACTCCAGATGTTGACTTGCTCTGTTTCAATATAGACACATAACAAGTGAAACCTGGGACATGAAACACCTTTCTCCCCATACCTGCTGAGTTAGAGCTTAGTCCTGGACCTTTCAGCAGCCGGGGTATCACCCAGATTTGAAATTTTCCATGACTGTTCCATCTGGAGACAAGATGGAAACTTCTGTAACTGAGGGAGAGGAACCTATGCAATGTTCCACTTTGTAATTCTACTGACTGATCTTTCGCTTGCCTTTGGTCTAATTTTCATTGTTGTATTTGCAAAAGACCATAAAAATTTCTTTCTGTTATGTGACATCGTAAAATAGAGGAAAACCATGACGCAGATAAAGCACAGTTTAGGCAGGAAGACTGAAGTATAACTTCTATATGTTTAAAATATGTGTGTGAGCTCTTATGTGTGAAGGTGCAGAAAAGACAGATAACATCCAGAATGGCTAGAGAAAGCATCAATTACTGTATGTATGAATATGCAAAAAATTTTAAACATCTCATGGTAGAATGAAGAGATGCAAATAAGCTCAACTATTTCTCACTTTTTTTTCCCCGTCATCTACCTCCCCAAATTTTATGTGTATGTATTTGTACATATGTATATGTATTTAAGTGAAATTCTCATTTTGCATGCTGTAGGAAAGGACATCTTTTTTCTCTTCCTTCCTTCACTCAGTGCTCACTTCCATCAGGGTTCCTGGGAACTGTGGTGCATCACTGTCACTTCTGCTGGCAGTCTCTGCAGGACAAGCTGAGAGCTCCTGCATTCCCCACTGCCTCTGGCTCAAGAAACCTCTGTGCCACAAACTGCTGGAGATGTGGGAGAGTATTCTGAAGAAGTGTCACTGCTTTGAGCTACTTTACTTTTTCTTTCTAGCATCCAGTGTGACTTCTGGCTGAGGCAAAGATAGGGAGCCAGCTGGCCGAGCTGCTGTGCCTGCTCTATTGTTCATCAAACTTCACAGACACTCTTGGTTTATTTGATATTGCATAGGGTAATGAACAAAGGGGTAGACCACCCTGGCCATCAACATATCCAGGGGTATGTATTCATGAAAAAGGACAGACATGCTTTCTGCTTGACCCCTGAAACCATCACTGCAGAGGGACTAATAAAGGGACAAGAGCAGCCATAACAGCACAGCTGCCCAGCTGAAAAGGGGCTGTGGCATGGAGAGATGGATTGCAAAACCCTGGGGCAAGCAGAAGAGCGATCATGCAAGGCTTATGCATGTTTGAAAACATTTAGATCACAGAGCCTTTTTTGTGTGAGGTAAGAGATGGATGCTGGCCAGTGTTTTTCCATAGATGGATTGACAGGCAAATATGTCATGTGTAAAGGCTGGATGATGAAGCAAACCTGGATGATGTAGCAATTGCACAACTGTAGGACAGTAGTCTGACTGTGAGAAAGAAAGAGGCCTTGAATCTCTTCGTTTCAATGTGTGTCTCCATAATTATAATAAAGGCTGTATAAGAAAATCAGGCAATCTATTTAAACTGCCTTCATTCTGTACATTTAATAATACTTTTATCCAGAGCAGTTGTAAATGTCATTTTAGAGGCAACAATATTTTCCTTATTTCTCATTAGTCTTTCCCAGCTGAATTTAATCTTATTACTCTACAGTGTAAACCCTTTAAGTAATTTCTTTCTCTTCTAGTGTTTATATTTTTCAAGTTTCTGTAGGGTCTTACCTTTTTCCCCCGCCGCACCTCCTCCTTCCTCTGACTTACTTATTACCAAGCCAGGTTGCAAACAAATGGTTGGTTGAATCCCTAAAGCAAGTTATGACAGACATGCATAAAACAAACACAAGTACACACACCCTGAATTGCCCAGAGCATAGACAGGATGCAGGATGCAGGATGCAGCCAAGGCTCAGCAATTAGTGCTTCTCACTGCTCCAAACTTTGACACATAATAAGATTCTGTGACCTAGATGGGAGTGTCTTGCTAATCCCAGAAACTTTTTTATCTTTAAATTGCACAAATGCAAGAAGCTGCCACATATCCAGGCTGTATTAAAATCTGGAGGAAACTAACTAACTAACTAACTGACCAAAAAAAAAACAAACAAAAAACAACAAACCAAAAAAAAAAAAAAAAAAACCCACCACATACCAAAACAAAAATCAACCCAAAAAACTTCCTAAAGCTATTTAAAAATACATGTTTAGAATCTCACTGGTCTGATTATTTCTTGGGCAACCAGTCAGATCTATAAAGTATGGCAAAGATGTTTTTGACTTACTATTTTCTAAAGAGATTTTTATAAATCAGTAGTGCTGATGCTGACAAATGCAGGCACAGAGATACACATACACAAAGGTTTTTAAATGTTCTGCTTCTTTGACAAATACAATGTCAGGAAATAACTGGTTGTGGACTTGGGAGACTGGTTTTTTTGCCTTGTTCTGCTTAATATTTTCTTCATAATGGCAGTCAATTAATTTCAAGCCAAATTGGGGGGGTTTATCATACAGAGTCACATAAATGTGCACAGATGGCCCAGAAACATTTTCAGAGATGCCCATCTATCTAAATTTCAAAGCTGAGCACTTCTTAAAGATCCTGTGCAAAATCTGGTCTGAATGTCCTTTGGGGGAATTCTCCTTTCTCCCAACTAGAAAATAGAAATCATAAATTCTTTCTCCAGAGTGTGGGGAGGGTGATGCAGAAATTAAATGAGAAAGGTCACTGAGACTGGAATCAAAAAAGAACAGCTTCTAATAATGAACAGTTATGGAGAGATCTTTATCAAAAGTATTCTCTGTCATATTGGGATATCACAGAGTGCTCTTAATACTTTCTCTTTTAATCTCCATACAGTTATGACAATGTGTTCAGCTTTTCAACTAAAATGTCTCTCACTTTTTCAGCTGCAAGAATAAATCGTGACAGCAAAGGCCACCAGTGAAATCTGTGTACAGTGATGAACATGATGTGATGCTTTGCTGAGTCAGAAGTCCATGGGGAAGTGGTTTTGGGGCCATGTTTGCGGAATGACAAAGCGTTTCTACTTACAGCCATCCTTTCTCTATGAACTGGAATTCGTGGAATCCTCAGAGAACCACAGAATAGGCTGGGTTGGAAGGGACCTTAAAGATCATCCAGTCCCACCCCCTGCCATAGGCAGGGACACCTTCCACTATCCCAAGGCTGCTCCAAGCCCTGTCCAACCTGGCTTTGGGCACTTCCAGGGATGGGGCAGCCACAGCTTCTCTGGGCACCCTGTGCCAGGGCCTCACCACCCTCACAGGGAAAAAATTCTTCCTGATATCCAACTTAAATCTAATAACTGTCAGGTTGAAGCCATTTCCCCTTGTCCTGTCTCTGTATTGAACATCCCTGCTTGATATTTTTTTCTATTCATGAAACAATTTCCCTTCCTCTTTTCTGAGTCCAGCAAGGTAGCTCTCCCTGTTCAAATACAAAATCAGGTTCACCTCAAACCTTTCATCCACCATGGAAAATGGTCCCTGTAAGAATTAAAATATCTTAAAATTTCTAGATTATTAAATTTCCCTGTTTAGGCCTGACTGGCTGAGTACTGTCCTCAGGCCTACCACTAGCAGTAACAGAGAGCACAACTTTGCACTTTCTTAGTAGCAAGACCTTTTAATAAGTAGTATTTAGCGTCTAGGTTAAAAGGAGGTTCTAGACTTCAAATTCTCACATCAAACAGATAAAGTGTGTCAGCAACAGGAATAAAACTGCTGAGTTAAGGAGGTGTCTGAAGAAAGACTCAATGCCATGGTCTGCCTCATGTGGTGGTGTTGATTCCATGTTTCTGGGTCCTACAGAAAGTTTCTAAGGCAAACATGGCCCTGGTAAGGTTTATCAGCAAAAGTGCCATCACTGTGGTGTTTGTGAGGGTCCCCAGGACAAGATGAGAGATGCGACTTTTGACTCCATGTTCTCAGAAGGCTGATTTATTATTTTATGATATTATATTATATTAAAGAATGCTGTACTAAACTATACTAAAGAAAGAGAAGGGATACATCAGAAGGCTGGAAAAGAATGAATAATAAAAACCCATGACTCCTCAGAGCTTTGAAAGAGCTGGACCATAATTGGTCAATAAATAAAACAATTCACATGGCACCAATCAAACATTCACCTGTTGGTAAACAATGTCCAAGCTACATTCCAAAGCAGCAAACACAGCAGCAGCAATCACATAATTATTGTTTCCATTCCTGTCTGAGGCTTCTCAGCTTCCCAGGAGAAAATCCTGGGCAAAGAGGATTTTTCAGAAAATACCACAGTGACAAAACTTTAAAAATTACTTGGGTAATTCTTGCTCAGAACTTGCTCTTGAACCATGTTGCTTCTCTGCAGTATAACCCAATGCTTTGTGCATTCTCAGGGCACTCTGATGTGAATGTGTGTCTTGCCCAAGGCTAAATCTGCCCGTGCCTGCCCAGATGTACATGTTGGAGATGTACACGATCATGGTTGCACGTATGCTCAAAGAGCCTCTTGCTAGAGATAACCCCTCTCTTGTGAAAAGTGGGGATAAAGGAGAATATTTTTTGATTTCTTCTCAGAAAAATTTAAGATGTTTTCAGCAAACAACCCAGAAGTCTTTGTTGAGTGACATATTTAAAGAAATATATTTAAAAATATTATCGTGACACTATGATGAATACTTTTATTTACTTGACATAAAGTTTTCCTTAAAATTACATGGGTGGAAATATGTGATTTGTTCCACTCACTGGAGGTAAAGTCCTGTGAAAATATTGACTGATCATCGGCTCTCTCCATCACCAGACAAAAAAACAATCCTGTGATCAGAATTCTCCTTTTTTTCTCCCTCTACGCATTCTTTCCAACATTCTATCAAGACCTAGAGAAGGGGTGATGAAAACATAACATTTATTTAGACCTTATAGAAAGTGGGGTTTTGTTTAAAAAAAAAAGTGAAAAAAGATCAGGGTTAGTTCCTCTGGAACTAAAAAACTATGACTTACTATGACTTTGATTTGGTAATTTTGAAAGTTAGTGCAGGCCACTTTTATACCTGTAAAAGACTTGGCCTTTTACAGGTATAAAATTGGCCTGCACAAACTTTCAAAATCACCAAATCAAACTGGGGCAAAATTTACATTGAAAATTTGAGATCTGAGCATAGCTGTTGACAAGAAAGGCTGAAGTCATAACAGCATCAAAGGTAATGGGAATTCTGCCACTAACTTCCCAAAGTTCAAATTTAAGCTTTCTGCCCAACAGCACTACTTCTTTTTACAGACTCCATGGGCCCTTTTGGACTGGTACCCACAAATCTGCTGCTCTGTACTTGCCCTTTTCTCCTACATCTGCAATGTCACAGAATGATCTCTAAAGAGAAGCGGGAGGTAAACACAATTTTTTAAAATTAATCTTATTTTGTTAAATATAACAGGTGAAGAGAACATCTGCTCTGGTCAAGTTCCAACTTGTTCTTTTATTATTTTTCAGATGCTCATACATTTATTTTTTGAAACTGAAATTTTCAAAACTTTTACTCATGCCATAAGAAATATGCTTCCATTCCCTCATTCTAGAGTTCTCACACACACACATAAAAAGGATAAAAAAGAGATTATCCTTTCTCTGTGAAGAAGTTTGAGAATGGTTGGAGCAAAAATCTTCAAGGTATGTTACTTTCTAAAGTCAAGCTTTATAAATAATGCCAAGTTTGAAACAATGGTTCAGTTATTATTAAATTAAAAGAGTTAACTACCTACATGCATAGAGTAAGACATTTCTGGTTTTTATCCTTGATGCACTTTCTGAGGGTTTTAATTAAAGGGTACAAGCATTGAAGATTTGTTGATTTTGTTTCTTCACATAACTGTGCAGTAATTAAGACTACTCTTACCAGACAATCTGATTTTTAAATCTCACTAACACTGATGAACCTGACGGGTCTTCAAGTTGTTCAGTTCAGTTGTTTTTGAGTTTTACCTTTCTAAATGAGCCCATAACAGCCTCAGCAAAGGAACCCACCATAAGGATCCATGGATACCTGCAAAGCAAATACAGACTGGGAGTCTCACTCACTGTCTGAGCTGCAGCTGTTCTTGTGTGCTAGAGCCTCCCACAGCTGCTTCCAAAAATTTCACACTGATGCTTTGTGGCAGTGGAGTGTCCTCACATGCTCCTTTCCAGGGAAGATGGCACAAAAGCAGTAATTAACAATCAGATTGAACATTTAATGATTTTCCAGATTTTTTTGCCAGTCATGTCAATAACCAGGGAGCACTGTTTTAGTAATTCCTGCAGTCTCATCCTGGGGTATGCCTTCAGGTCTCCCTTAGGCATGGATATCCATGCCAACAGAAGCATTTATTACATTTATGAATTCTATTTGTGCTGCTCAGGGAATACCCCCAGGTAGTTTGGCTTTTGTGCTTTACTGCCACAGCGCCTCAGGAGGGCTGTCCAAAAGTGGAACTCATCATGCACACAGGTGGATGCTTTGTTTCTCAGAGGACAGTCACAGGCATAGAAAGGCACAGAAGACAGGAAAATGTTTGGCATGAGGCTCCTTTCCAAATACATGGAAAGGACTGCATTCTTGGGCTGTTTGTATCTTCTCTACTAGTTTGTGTATCTGTTCTGTAAATTCTTCCATCATTTGCCTAATCCCCAGAGAATGACTTTGCCTGCAGCAAAGTCCTTATATCTCCTTTACACTCACAAGGGGCATAGCATGAAATATCTGAGTTCTCTCTTCTCCATACTTTTCAAAGAAAACCTTTCCCATCCTGCTTCAGGAGATTCACCCTCATTAAAAAAAAAAAAAGCCATTTCTTTTTTTTGTAACTTATCATTCATTTTTTAGCCCAGGAGATATCAGAAATTGTTCTTTTTTCCATGATGTTACTTAATTTTAGTTTATAATCTTAAGTGTGAGTTATCTATAATTTCTATATGTCTATAGTCTCACGTATGTAATTTCTATTACCTTGTGCTATTTTATTACGATGATAAAACAGTTTTCTGTATGAACCATAAAAAAAAAATCATTTCCAGACTCCTGGTCAATTCTGGCTGTGAACAATTCATCTGATGAATGTGAATCTTTGAGAGTCAAATCTCTCTGAGTTCTATTGTCTTTCTCCAAATACTGATCATTGCCTTGGAGTATTATGTGTGTCACAGATCTGTTTACTGATTTTTGTGACTTCTGACAAGCTCTGCAAGATGTTCTGACATAAATCCCTGTTTCAACACTCCCCCAGGCTCATTTTTTACAGCTTTGGAGCTTTCCTTAGAGGAGTGAAACAACCAGTTTTATAGCTTTGTTTTTAAACCTTTTTGATTGTCCTACCCTTTCTCATGTTTTAATACTATTCTGTAACAAAATAGCCAGAAACTACTGAAAACAGCAAATACATGAAAGCGATCGCTTTAAAAAATCAGATTATCATCTGGGGGTGTCTCTGAGGTTGATGTCTTTTGTTCACATATATAGACTAATGTGATGTTCCAAATATTAACTGTTGTTCTTCATACACGTAGGGGAGTTTGACTTGACCAGGGTTGCTCTGCTTTTCAATTACTTTGTTAATTTTACTGGTGATATTATGTGTTTTACACAGCATTGAGACGTGTTTCAAGTGCTATCTTACTTGCAGCAAAAAATATAACTAAAAAAAGCAGGTAGACTCTGAAAAAATGTGGATGCCTTGCTTCAATGGTGAATGTTGAAGGTTATATCAGCAACCTTGAGAAACTGTAAGAAGTGAATGGTGAGAAGTCTTAAAAAGAGTAGAATTGCATTCCATGGTATCTGAGATGCCTGTAGCAGGATTAAAACTGAGGAGATTTCCAAAAGGTTTGGGTGGATTTTTCAAGACACGGAATTGACACAACTGAAATAGGGAAACAGGAGATTTTAGCCTTTGCAGAGTCCATCCTGTGTCATCCTTCATTGCTTCAGCTGCCAGGAAAAAGGACAGGTAGGGATGAGTCACTGTCACTCTCCAGCAGAGCACTTGCCATCCCAATTCTGACTTTCCAGAGCTCAATTTGGAGGCCAAAGTAACAGACAAAGAGCTATCTTGCCTTTGCTCTCCTCTCACTTCAGACAAACCACCATGAAATCAATAAATGGAAACAGTTTGGTGACTTCCACGCTAAACTGTTTTAGGACAATAAACAGTTTTGTTATGCCTTTAGAGCAGCTTGAAGTGGTGCATTAAAGAGGTTGCTCTTGGGTGATTTCACCCCCTTGGGTGTATGTATCATAGCGTGAGAAGCTCACATATTCTGTAAAGAAAATAAAGAAAATAATGAAACAAGCCTTAATCTCACTGACTGGCTCTATGCAGGACAGAAATTCAGGCTTCATGCAAGCTTTAAAAATGCTGTAGGAATAATTTCTTTTACCATTTGGGGAGAGAGGGAGGTGAGGAAAGATGAGTTTAAATATATAATTTAAACAGCTTCCATGAAGAAATGGAGCCTTTCAGTGATGTTTGAGATGGAACTGCTTTTTTAATGCTATACTGGCATAGCAGTAATGGAAAATATGCCTCAGTGGAAAAAAAAAAAAGAAAGCGGTTTCATCATTAAAGGTGTGGCAAAAGGTTTTGTAAATTAAATCATAAATCAGTCAACTTTTAGTTCAATTAGCCCAGCCAAAAATACTCCTATTAAAAAAAGTCACTTCAGAGTTTAAGGAAAGCCATAAATCATTGCCTAATCACAGTTTTTAGTACCTTAGAATAAAGTACCCTCCCAGTACTGCCCACCATGCTGGCGTGTGAGTGGAGTTAATAGGGAGCTTGCCAAAAGTTTTGAAGTGAAAACCATAGGGGTTTTACTCTTTCATTCAAAAAGCACATTAGAGACCTTGGCTATAAATCTTAGCATGACCTGTGGCACTGTTTAATCAATTTACTTCATGCCCTCAAGGGAGATGGTGTATGTCTTAGCCTGTGGTCCCTTTCTGAACATACACAGCAGACCCCACCACCTCCCTGACAAATCCAACTGCTAATTATTGAACAAATTCACTCTAGTGCTTTAATTAAAGCAGTATTTCTTATTCTAATTCCTGACACCGTGTCAGGTTACTCAGGGCTCTGTTTATAGCACAGGGAACATGTGGAACAAGTCAAGATGTCATGGCAGGCGGCGAGCTCTAAGAAATAAAAGTTGGCTTCCCATGCAGTTTGCAGTAATGTTGTGTACTATGGACACCAGCCTTGTGCATCTCATTCAGGGTAAAACTTACATGCCATTTTTCAGAGAAAATCATCCACCTGAGGTGGAATCTGGGAAGAGAACAATGGATGCATGCCAGATAACTTAAAACATCCTTTTTCTGAATCCACCTGATCCAGAGAGCAGGAAGTCATAGAAACACTGCAGCAAAAGTGTCTCTGCTGTATCCTGGACCTCTGATTAGTGGCAGAGAGGAGCATTTTGAGCTTCTTCTAGCACTGAGTGTCAGCTTCTCATGCAGGGAAGGAAGCCTGACACAGACAGAGCTGCTCCTCATGCCCCACAGCACCCATCAATCACCTGCTGTTGGTTATCACCTGCTGTTGGTTATCACCCAGCACTAAACTGCTGCTCTGCAATCACTGCACAGTTGAACTGCGGCCATGTCCACTCCAGCCAAGCACAGATGAAGGATGAGCAAGAATTGGAGTCACATCCTGGTGTCTACACAGCTGAGATTTTCCTCAGCATTTCATACAGGGTTTATCCCGGCCTTCCTCAGGTGAACAGTTTTTAATCAGGCTGATTTGAGGTTTTTATTTTAATGAGTTGTTTCCATCTTTTATCAGAATTGTAATGAGCAAAGTCTCTTTTTCTCCCAAGCCTTTGGGATCTGAAAGCATGTGTGTAATCTCATCACCCTGTTCTAAAGTTAGAGGGTGTTCCTAATAGCAACAGTAATGCAAAGATCCTCTGTTCCTTAGTATTTTCACAGCAAAGATCCACCATTCCCTACTACTTTCACAGCAAACATGAATAATTATCTGCCTCTAAGCTATCAAGAGATTTAGCTGATATTCATCTTAGCTCAGCAATTTTATAGATTGAATGTGTTTAGGGGAAAAGAAGCTCTTCAAAAAACTGTCTCAAATTTGGTCTCAAAATTTTTTGACTGTCTGCAAATTTGATTTTCTTCTGAAAGCCAAATATTTCTGAAGCCCCTCCCCACAAAAAAAAAAAAAAACCAAAAAAAACCCAAAAAAACCCCAAAATCAACAAAACAAAACAAAACAAAACAAAAAAAAAAACCAACAAAACAAAACAGCATAACATCTTTTCCATTTGCAACTGGGGAAAGAACACCTAAGGCCAGCCTAATGCCTTCAGGATTAGTCATTATGATTCACTTCATAAATGGCAATTCTGACTATTGTACATTTCCAATATCTAGCTATCTAATTTCCTTTAGGAAACCTATAGTTGGTTGAAAACAGAACAAATCTAAGGCCTCAATCTTTATATTTTAGGCTTCATATTGAGTGGCATTTTGTGACCTCTTGCTGGCTGAAGATCCATGAGTTATTATCTGTGGAAAGTCCAACAAGCTCCTTCTGTCTTTAACAACCACTAATCTTCAAAGCCCTCCATTGTTCTGCATTCCCACAGGACACAGAGCACTGTGGTCAGGACAAGCTCTGTGCTAGCACAGAAGACTGCAAAGTTATTGTTTGGTTTTGGTTTAATTCCTCTTCTTACTTGTACGGTTTTCAGCATGCAGCCTCCTTTTTTTCAGCTGTGGGGCTGGGTTGTCTTGTAGTCATTAATAACTTATTTCAGTTTTCTCCATCTTTCTTATACTTTTCCCTCTTTATGATACCATTACCTGCTTCAAAGGGAATTGAATTTCTCTCATGGCATGTTTCTACTGCTAGAAATCTACTAGGATTTCTTTCCTAGTATATTTTTTTAAGTTTATCAGCTCTGACTTTTTATTCTTTGTAGAGGTTTGAAAATGTACTTGCTGCTTATAAAATGTACCAGACCATGACAGCACCAGAGACAGACAATTTTCTCTTTCTGCTACCCTTAAGGTACCTATTTGCACTCTACAACACAAGGCACTTCTAGAAACTTTCCATCTTCACTAGTATCTCAAATAACATATAATCTTCATGTGATAAAAAAAAATAATAATGTATTTTGCCTTCATGAACAGAGTGTCTTCATTAAAGACAAAGAAACATTCAAAGCCTGTGTATGATCATTAAAGTTTTGCTAATGCTCTCTCAGGAGAGGTAATGAAGCAGAAAGGAAAAAATTTAAATGGGAAAAGAGAGGCCATATCCAAGCGCTTTTCTGGCAGCAAAGGGGGAACCATTGCTGTGGCCACAATGTGCAGTCAAAAGGATTTGTCTGGTCTTCTCAGGTAGGCATAGAGGGCAGGACTAGATATGCTTTGCCTAGTAAACAGCTTTGCTCATTTTTCCACATGGAACTTGGAAGAACTTGCTCCAGTAAGTTCTTAAAGCCATGATTACAGATCTCAGGCACCAGGCTGAGAGAACTCAAGGAGAAAACAGAACAAAAGGCCATGAGCAGTGGAACACAGCATGCTTGTGTTTGGAGACCCTGTGCCATTTTTCTGGCCAACACACGCTCCTTGTACCTGGTGTGTCATTGCTCAGCAGAAAGAGTTTTCCTTTCAGGGGGGCTGAGACCACCCAGATGTTTAGGAAAGTACCTTGGATACATGGCCACCTCAGGCTGAACGAGAGATTCTCTACTGCTGCTGAGCATTGAGTTCATACTCATAAAAGGGTCTCCAGGCAGCCAAGATGGGGAGACAGCCTTTCCAGGAGTTTCTTAGGACTCTCTTGTATAATTCCATTTTCTCCTTACGTACCACTGATGAGAGTAAAGCACAGTTAAATTTTTCCTCCTGATTTGCCTTGAAGCCCCTCAAATTGGCTCCCCAACACTGTCAGTGAATCCCAGATAAACCTGCACTCTGCCTGTTTGAAAGTCAGCAGCAGCTTCAAGCATTGCAGGGCTTTCCAACTCTGTGCGGTCACCCCATTCATTACTCATGAAAGAGACAGTGAAAGACCCAAATCTCAGTGGGCCCTCTCATCTTTACTTTGTTTGTTTGCTTTGCCACAACACAAGCAGTAGCCCAGGCAGTCTCAGAAGAGCCCACAGCTCTTAAGACCAGGTTTTCTAGAAAGAGCATTCAACTTCTGGGTTTCCATGAGCCTTGTTTTTGAATTAGTTCAGCCAAGATTTTTATCCCCTCCACCACCCCTTCTTTCTTAGCATGAAATCTAGTAGAGGCAAAATAAAAGTGTCTCCATTTATTTGATAAATACATAAAAATAACAATCAATACATAAATGAAAATGCAAGGCACTTCCTGTAAGTTTCTGAAAGCTCCCAAAATTAGTCTCAGGACTCAGACAAAATTAATACTGTTATGTAGCCAGAGTTTCCATGAAAGTATCTGTACCTGGGTGTCCGTACAAGTAAAATTGTGCAAATAACTACAGGCTCTTTTCTGGCCAAAATCCTTTAACATCTCAACAAATGTGAACTCCTTTTCTTACTGGAAATATGGCAATAACCTTCTCTGTTTTTCCCCAAAAAGCTCTTCAAAGCAGTGCTGATGTAGAGAGAAGTGCAATGTTTCATTAGAGCTCTGTGACTGTCGTGGTGTCCTTGGTGCAGCAGCCAGCTGCCTCTGCTCAGTTATCCCAGGCACAGGCTCACGTGCATCGTGGCTTTCCCAGGCCAGGGACATCTGGCAGGGTTGGCTGCCAAGCAGAGGGAGTGGTGGGACAGGACAAATGTCTCTGGCTCAGATTGTTCATTGCAGGGTCCAATTAATTCAAGCTTTCCTTCTCCTGGGTGCAATAGATTATCAGTGGAGATGATGCAAAGCAACTTGTAGCTCGTTGTTTTATCTCTGCCACAGAGCAGCAGTGCCCTGTGTTGGGATGGGTCATCCGTGGGAGAAGTAATATCTCAAATTGCCAGAGCTTATTCCCAGGGGAATTTTCTGTCAGTGTCCAGAGACAGATGGGATAGTAAATTATTACAGCATGACATGAACTGCTCGAGGTTCACAAACAGAGCCTGTGGCTCCCAGAATATTGAAAAAGCAGCAGTACAGCAGTGTAGCTGGGGATGTACTGCTCTAGAATTTGCTTTCCAGGGAAAGTCCTGACAGGTGCTCATTCTGCAGCCACTGTCACCTGAAACTCCTGTCCCTCATCTGAACTACCATGGTCCCTCACCATCAAATGACTTGACATCAGATAGAGCCTGTGAAAGGACAACAGCTTTCCAGGGTGCTCTCCTTGGAGAGGTACTGTGTATTCCTGTTTCCAGTCTTCCCCAGGATCCTGCTAATGAGCATCCTGGAAGCCTGATTAAGTTTAGATTTTGTCTTGAATCAAAAAATATTATGACCTCAGGGCAAAAGAAGCAGGAAGGGCAGTTTGTAAAGGTAACTCACCAGAAACAAATAGTGGTGGGTTATGTTTTGTAGGGAAGTTTTGGTGCTGTCTCTGACCCTTGAAAGACTCTTTTGGTAACTTCTGTCACCAGAAGAGTGGCATTTCTTCACTTATTTTGTACTTAATTTTATAGATATGAGGAAATAAATAAATAAGCCTCTCCAGCCAAATAGAAGCTCTTCCTCCCAACTGCTTTCATAAAAAAGTTAAGTAAACAGATGGGCCTCCTAGCATGTCTGAAGGGGATGCAGGATCATATTGCAGGCCACGGCTCTCTCTATCATCCAGCCGGGATTCACAGCTTTGATGTACGGAAGACAGCACTTAAGCTAAATCTCTGGGTAGCCCTGAAATCACACACAGTTGGCTCAAAAATAGAGGCTGGGCTAACTACTTCCTCTTACACTGTACTGGCAGGTTTAGATCCAGGAGCCCCTCCTCAGTTCCCTATGCATGGTCCAGGTCAAGCACATCTGGCAGCACTCACTCCGCAGGAATCAGGAGCCCCAGCCGCGGTGTTCAAAGACAATTACTGCTCCTTTCCAGCTGACAGATCAACAGATTCTTGTGCAACGCTATCTCTCCCTTTACCACACAAGAAGAAAAAACCTCAGACATCCTAAAAATATCTTTGAAATTCTTTTGGGAAGATCAGGCCTCTTGTGATTCAACTTTGAAGGTGCTCTCAGGCAGGCTTCAGGGCATAGGTGCAGGAAAGAAGGTGCCACAGCTTGTCACTGCAATTTTCAGTCTAACACTGGAGACAACACAGACACTGGCATCATATTCTCACTTGAAGAATTTTCCAATAAATAACACAGTTACCAGGCAGTTGTCCTGCAAAGATACATAAATTGAAAGCTAAAGGAAGCAAGAGGGGATACCAAGCTGTGTTCTCTATAGAACATGTTATTTTAGAAGAACAAAACATAAGCTTTTTTTTTTCTTTTTTTTTTTTGTCTTGCAACAGGAAGTTTCTGGTTTTGTCTGTTGGCAACTCATTATTTCCAAGTACAGACAGTCTTCCTTGGGGTATATCTTTTAGATAGAGTGGTTGGGCAATAGAAAGGAGAACTGCCTCTTTTCCTTGCCCTGACTGCTGCACAAAAGGGGAAATTGGGAATATTGCTCCTTCCCTGGGAGAATCTGAACAGATGAATCCTGGAGTAGGGGGACAGCAAGCATCGACTCTGAGTCAGGGAGAAAATGATGGGCTGTTGAGGAGAGCAGGCAACAGGCACAGAGCCAGGCCTCCCAGGTGATGGGAAGAGAGGAACTGTTCCCAGGGACCCAGAGAAGCCTGAACAGAGCTGCTGTATCCCAGGAAGCAGATGGTGCACAAAATCCTGACATGCTATGAGTTAACCTGAGCAAAATTATCACCTTCTCCAATGGGCAGGAAGAAATATTGTCAAATTCCTGTATTTTTATATTTGTTAACCTGAACACCTTTGTTCTCTATATTGTAAAAAGATCCCTGGTTTAATTTAGGTTCTCATAAATGCTAGCTCTGGAGTTTTGGAATTCCTTTTGGTGTTCTAGGGGAATTCTTGCTTTAAGGAAAATATACAAGCAAGTCTCCCTCAAACTTCTGTCTGCTTCAAGGTCCTGTAATAACCATTTTAAACCCAACTTTGGTCAGGTCTAAGTCAAAAGTAAAAGATTGTGGTATTTCTTACTAAAAGAGTGGTAAGAAATTGCTATCTTCCAAAAACACATCAGAGAAAATATATGACACTTTATATCTTAGCTTCAATTCCTTCTCCTTTTATGAAAGATGTCCTGAAAATTCACTACTCTACTTTTAACTGTTCAAAGAGAAGTCTCCTGCATAGACCATTCCTGAAGGTCATAAATAGTGCTCTACAAACATATGGAAAGTAGTTATCTCTTTTATTTTTAATGTAAATTTGCAAAATTTGAAAATGGTGTGAATGAAATATACATCTAATAACCAAAAGAAGAAGCAACTGACAGAAAAGTATTTTGCTGCTGACTGAAAAACAAACAGCCTACAACCTACAAAACCCAAAATGAAACAACACACACACAGACACACACAATGATTTTGTAACTTTAGCAATAAGAAAATGAGGCTGGCAAAAAAAGGTTCCTCAGGCCCCGTATCTTGTCTCTGGCAGTGGAAATTATTATCTACTTACAAAAAAAAAAAAAAAAAAAAAAAAAAAAAAAACAGGTGCCTATTTCTTCCAGGTTTGGTCTTTCCCCTGGTATGTGGTCTCATACTCTGGAAGCCAATGGTTTGGAGAGTTCCTGATCAGAGGATGAATTGTTGGATAAATATCAGATTCATACCATGGCTTTCTCCCAGATTTTGTTCTGTTGACATTTTATTCACTGTGATGCCATAATTTGTAAAGAAGTCCTACCAAGTATTGCTGCCTGTTCAGCCATTCAGATACTGGATCAATTTAGAAGGAAATTACTGTATCATAAAAAAAAAAAAAAGATGTGAGAAAGCTATCATGCAGATTTGACCTTATTTTGCCTGATAGATGTGACTGCAACCTCCCTTCCCATTGGTTTTGTTATTGTTCTAATCTCAGGTTGCAAATAGGTTCCTGAAATGCATCAACTTGAAGAGCCAGTGAAAGATAACTCTCTGCTGAGAGGAAATACTTCTTTGGCAGGTAAGTCACTGACAACTGGAAAATATTTCTGGAATATAATAGATTTGTTCCCCATATTCCTTGGGAACTTGTAAATATGCTTTGAACACAGAAAAAACAGCTATTGGGCAAGAATATTTGACTCAAGAACAATCAGTGGTTGTGCTTCAGAGAATAGAGAACATTCCCATAATGAATCTGTGGAGTGGAAAATAAGCAACTTCTTATTTAGTTTCCTTCTTTTACCACACATGGCCTGATTTTGTTCTGGGAGAGAAAATGGGATATTCTGGGTAGTTAGCTTAAAAAATAAATACAGCCAGTTTTTCTAGCATTTGTCATAAGAATTCTTAAACACATAATTAAACTACTTTTTCCTTTACTATACCTCATCGAACTCAAAGGCCACCCCAAATTTTGCAGGAATAGCAGAAAAGAGATTGCATCTTTCAGCTGCTTTCTGGGCCTGATGCTAAAAAGGGAGATATAGGTTTTTGTTAAGCATATGTTTGTTAATTACTTTCTTGTTGCTATACTTGAGACAAGGAGGAAGACGAGAAAGTGAGAGATGGGTCAGATGGACTCAAGCAAGGAAGTATCAAGTGAAGAAGTGGACACCCACAGTTACAAGACAAAAAGAGATTTGGTTCTTTTCCTGATTCTCTGAATTTCAGTAGTAGTGTGAGGTCCTGGATTGACAAGGCCAGAGACTTCAGTCTTCTGTTCAGCCACAGAAACATTAGACTGTGGGTTAACTTTCTGGGGTATTGAAAAAAAAAAAAAAACAAAAAAAACCAAACCAACCAAAGCCAAAAAACAAACCAGCCACAACACTAGAAAGACTTGAAAACACTGAGAGTGGGGGAAGGGGGTGAAAGGAGGGATGAAGAAGGAGTTGTATACCAAAAGATTAACTAGACAGCATGAAGCAATGGAAACCAAAGGAGGCAAGAGCAATCCCATGCAGTATTCCCAGCCGCAGGATGAGAAAGGGGAGCAGCTGGAGTGCGCTCACCAAGGTGTTGAGCCGGCAGAGGGGCAGCCCAGGCTGCAGGGAGGGAGGGTGCTCTGCAGGACAAGGTGGGGGTCTCTGCCAGCACTCCCTCCAGCACTGGGTGAGACAGGTAGGAGAGAGGCAGGGGGCCTTTTCAGGAGAGTGGTTTCACCTGGGGTTTTGTGGGAGAGGGAGGGAGAGCCAGGTTTCTCCCTGCCCTTGGTGGTACTGCACTTTCTCAGCCCAGCTGACAGAAAGGAGCAGTTACACAGGAGACAGGCTGGTCCTTGGAGCAGAGCTACAAGTGATTAATTGTATCAAGAAAAAGACACAGTGTCTCCTTGCTGAGCTTTGTAACGGGCTTCATATAAATTTGCGTGAAATATTATGTGGGATTACTGCAGCCAGCCAGAAGTTTGGCTGCAGGAGCCAAGAGGAGGATGGGAGCCTGGCCAACAGGAGAAGCAGGAGATGAAGTGGATCGTGTTTGCCAAGGCCAGGAGGACAGCCAAACCAGAGCTACAGTAGCATAGTAATGAGAAATGGGAATTGCATTCAGCATCGGTTCTTCTTATTATGATCGCTAATGCTCTGCATCTAATTGTCCTGCCCTCCTCCCCAGCCTTGCTGCAGACCACAGCAGAATGTGGGTCAACAATAGAAGGTAGAGAAAACAGCATGGAGGGGTTTAAACACAATCCTGCTGGAGCCCACAGCTGGTGCTACATGAAACCATTTACCCCACCCACTAGTGCAGACCAGACGCTGTAACAGATGCTCCCTTCTTGAGCAGTAGAAAGGTGAGCAGGACAGAGGTGACACAAAATGCCATTTTCCAGGTATTTGAGTCACAGCAGCATGTTAAAGACGACTAGGGAGAATTGGGACTTCATGGTGACATTTGTTTGGTCCTCCTGCTTTCTCCCTCCCACCCCTGCACAGTTTGTTCTCACTCTGGTTCCCATCTGGGCTCCCAATCCTCTCCAAAGCAGATCCTGTCCTTCAAAGTTGGAGAGGGCTGCAAGCCCAGCTGGACCTCTGGCTCTTGTCCTATGCCTGCACCTAGGGAGACTCTGGTTGATTTAAGCTGAGATGTCTCACCTGGAGCTTCATATTTATGAACACATAAGGTGTGGCAAAACTTGAACTGCATATCTCACTCTTATTTCCTTTCAGGAAGAGATTACACTCTCACACGTGAGCTTTTCTCAAGAAATCTGGGTTTGGATCCAGACTTGGCATCCTCTGTCTATAACAGCCTGCGCTCAGCCTCTTCCCCCAGAAATAGCACAGATTTTGAACAACTTTGTGCTTTGAGACTCTTTCTAGGATTCCTGATTCTGTGCAAAAAATACCTTGGCCTTCATGAAACCAATAACCGGCGACGAAAGCCCCGAGCAGACTTTCCCAACATGCATATCCCCACAGCTGAGCTACACGCTGAAGGTGCTCTGCAGGCAGCAGCCCCTCCTGGCAAGCCAGAGGGGAACCTTGTCATTAGCTGTGCCAAATGGAGCGGCACGAAGCCTGTCTCAGCCACACCTCATGCTCTGCCCACCTTCACACCCAAGGATGTGCTGCTTTCCATTGGGATCAAGACCTTCTTGGAGGGGCTGGGAAGTGGGGCACACTCAAACCATTGTGGAATAACCTACGGTCCCAGTTTGTGTGTGCAGACAACCTCCAGCCTGGCTAAGGAAAGAGTGCATTTTTTTCTCTATTTCCCTCCAGCTGGAATCAAATGTAAAATCTTCTCATAAACGCAAACTGAGAGATTCTTGTTTTCTCGAAGGACACAGGGCAAAGACTTGAATTTCTTCTCCCAGCCAACACTGAGGGAGTTCCCCTCCCAGAGGGAGGGTGCCTGCCAGCCTCATGGGGTGTCAAAATGCCTGGAAAAGGGTAGTGCTGACCAAGAGCACCGTGTGTCACCAACTTGGGATTCATCCCTTTGCTCTCCAGCAGACATCACCACTGCTGCTGCTGCTCCCCATTGTGTCACCTGGTCAGTGTGACTTCTCACCAGTCCTTGTTCGTGAGGAAAGGGACATCTGGTGTGTTGTCCCAATGCTAGTGCTAGCTCTAGGTTTTATTTGAGATTGCCACTGTCCAGAGAAGCTTTGGAAAAGGTCATCATGCAGAGTTTCCATTAAATGGTTCAGGAACCATTACGTTCCCATGTGCATAGGAATATATATTAAAAATATCACACATGTAGTCTCACTGTGAGACATAAACTCAACACCATATGTTTAGAAGAAAAACTCACCACTAAAGTAGCTCCTCTTCAAAAAAAAAATTTGAAAATGAACTGTTTTGAGGTTAAGGAAAAAGGTTTCCTGTAGAAGTAGACATCCTGAAAGAGTAGAATGTACACAGCTGGGATATCTCTCTTGTTTTGTTTTCATTTCCTTTTGCAGTCTTTTTGTATTTAAGAAGTTCATTTGGGCACTGCGAGCCAATGCTGGCTGTGCATCCATGTTCACTAGACTGCCTGGGGCTCTTCCCTTGCAGAAGTCAGGTCAGGACCAAGCTCTGTGCACAACCACCCACAACCCCAGAGTGGTAGTTTTGCTTTGTTTTGTTCCTCACACACTGTCCCTGTCACAGAAAACCATTTCTTAACTTGGTTTGAACTGAGACAGAGTGAAAAGTAAATTGTTTGTTCTTTCCCTTGAGGCTGAGCCCAGAGTTCTGTTTTCTTAAAGTGTTCAAATCAGCTTCAGGTTTTGTGTTGCGGCCAAATACCATGATCTGTATTTCTCTTTTTCAACAAAAGCAAATTTTTGTTCACTCCTCATACCTCTTACTTCTGCTCAAGATAAATAGATGTATTTCTGTCTGTCAGCTGATGAACTTTGTTTCCATTTCCCTGAGCACCTTCTGAGCAGCCATCCAGCCTTCGTCTCTTTTGTCATCATATTTTGCAATCACATATGCAGGGTGTCAGGCAGAAGCCAACACCTCTAGGCTACCCAGGTCTTGTATTTCATGGCTGGAATACAAATAGCAAAGATCAACTCCCATGTGCATGGTATCCCCTCACTCTCCTAGCTTTCTCCAAGAAGCAAAACCCTTCCAACTGCACCCATGAAGGTACCTTTGGATTTGCCTACAAAAAAAAAAATAGATTAAATGATCCTGTTTAGTTGGTTTTGCTGCCTTTTTTCACTCTGCATAGAGCGCCCTGATAAATAAACAGACATGTACAGACTCCACACCCTAGCAGGGAGGAGAGTCTTTACTCCTGGCAGGCAGCAGCCTGATACAAGGTGAGATTAAGCAGCAGCAGGAACGTAGCAGAGATGTGATCTGAGCTAGAGAGAATTGGAGTTGAAAGCTGAGAAATAAGCCAGTTTATCTGGGCTCCTCCATAAAAGAGCTGCTGCTGTGACAGATACACAGCCTAATGGCACTTGAAGGGGTTAATACACCTGGAAAGTGAGTTTTCAAATGAACTCCTTTTCCTCTTGGCCTCAGCATAAGGCAATGCTCTATTAGACTTGACCTTTCTTAATGTGAATTAGCAGCTCAGTGGAACAGGATCCAGAAGCCAGAGTCCCTTCCCTCTTCACATCCATGCATTAATGTAACAAAAGCAAAAAGGTGTCAGGAAGGCTAAGAATAACTGAACAGATCTTGTGCCAATTTGGAATAAAATATAGGACCCTCCAGAAGTGGAAGTAACTTGGTTGCTTCTGAACTCTAGGTGAGGCAGGCATTTTAACTCACCCACCTCCAAACCGCAAAAGAAAATGAAACATGGGCAAATTCAGGTACTGAATTTAAAATAAAAAATAAATAAAATAAAATGAAACTAGTCAGTTCATCATTTTGGTAGGACAAACAAGAGGAAATGCCAAATTATGTCTCCTGAATATAAATTAACTTTTCTCTCCTGAAACAGGTTTGCTCAATGCCCTTTAATAAAAATAGTCCTTTGCCCCATTCCACTGATTTCCTGGGACGGTTTCCTCACCCATTCTCCTCGTTCAAAATATTTCATCAATCTTGTCACCTTGGTTCTACCCTGTCTCATGAGGAAATGGATGGAACCCAGCTAGACACGAAGATGCGCCATCCAGGAAACCAGACCAAAACTGGTATGTTTAAAAACGTGTTTGAAGAGAGCACACGATGACGGGGGGGTGGAAAGGGAGCAGTGGATGTTTTTCAGCCAATGCTTTACTTCCCCCCTTCTTCTCACACACACTTGCTGTTGTCCAGCAGCCCAGAGAAAGAAATACTTTTTTTTTTTTTTTTGTGGGTAGGAACAAGCAATGATAACCAGATCCTCATGTCACGTCTGTCTTTAGGTCCCTATGGGAGCTACAGCTGTGCAAAGAGGGGAGAGTGAGGCAAAAGAAGTTAGAAGGGGGTGGTGTCCAACTTCAACTTTCTAGAGATGGAGTTATTTTAAGCAATATCTTTGAAACAAAAACCCGTGTGTTCTCCGCTCTGCAACGCGCTGGGCAAGGCTCAAACACCGGGCTGGGTTGCCCGGGGTCGCAGGCCCCGCCAAAGAAAACAGAGCTCTGAGGTGGGTCTGAGGCAAAGCTGGTCACCGGCGAGGAGCGGTGGCGCGGCCAAGCCCAGGGTGCGTGCCCTGCTTGGTAAACAGGGCCCGCAGCACTGCCGGCATTGCCCTTCCCTTCCCTTCCCTTCCCTTCCCTTCCCTTCCCTTCCCTTCCCTTCCCTTCCCGCGTGCTCGGCGTGCGCTGCTCCCCACAAACGCTCCGTGAGGCGTGGGTGAGGCATGGGGGCACATGAGTTCCGTATGGCTTTCATGGGGGCACACAAGCTCCATGTGCCTTTCAGCCCAGGCTCGGCTTTGGTTTGTTTTTCATGTTCTGATCCCCCCAGGCCTGGTCTCCTCCTGGATCCACCCACCCCGCTGTGCCAGCGAGGGGAGCAGGAGGGGATCCACCTGCCCCATTGTGCCATGAGGTGTGGGTGAGGCATGGGGGCACACCAGCTCCATGTGCCTTTCAGCCTGGGTCTGGCTTTGGTTTGTTTTTCAGGTTTTGATTCCCCCAGGCCTGGTCTCCTCCTGGATCCACCCACTCCGCTGTGCCAGCGAGGGGAGCAGGACAGGATCCACCCGGTCTGCTGTGCCGTGAGGTGTGGGTGAGGCACTGGGGCACACGAGCTCTGTGTGCCTTTCAGCCCAGGCTCAGCTTTGGTTTGTTTTTCAGGTTTCGATCCTCCCAGGCCTGGTCTCCTCCTGGATCCACTGCTCCGATGTGCCATGAGTGAGGCATGGGGGCACATGAGCTCCATGTGCCTTTCAGCCCAGGCTCAGCTTTGGTTTGTTTTTCAGGTTTTGATCCCCCCAGGCCTGGTTTCCTCCTGGATCCACCCATCCCGCTGTGCCAGCGAGGGGAGTGGGAGGGGATCCACCTGCTCCGATGCGCCAGTGAGGGCAGCGTCATGCTGGCCCTCAAGCCCATCAGGCCTTGGGGAGGCCATGTCCACTCACACGCTGCTTCCCCAGCAGCACCTCCCACCCTCACACCTCAGCCCCTGCACCTATAAAATGCCACATGCACTCAAAGGAAAGATTTTATCCATGGTTTCTTGGGTCTCTAGGTGGTCAGAGTGACCCCGAGATACATCAAAAAGTCTCTTTTCCCAACCCAGCGGTCGAAGAAGGAGTCAGAACTCTTCATTTGTCGGTCTCAAGGGTGTTTATTGTATCTTATCTATAAAATTCTTTCTCCTGGCCTGCTGAGGTCTGCTCAGCAAGACAGTCAGAGGCACTCTGCCTGCCCCCAGGTGGTGTTGTCTTTTTATACTGAAAACTACGTGTACAATATTTACAATTACTTTCCAATACCTATCAGCTATGTTAGACAGTGAGCTTCTACTCTAAACCAATCTAAAAGTGCCAACATCACAGCAGAAGATGGAGGCCAAGAAGAAGAAGAAGGAGAAAGGCTGGACATGCTCAGATTCCGCTATCTTGCCCCCTGAACCTCTATTCTAAAAACCCCAAAAATCTATTTTTCATTCCATGATAAACTAATTATCATTCTACTTAAACTTTCGTGGCTTGTAATTCTTCATATAAGGTTGGTAATCCTTTTTCCAAGGGCTAAATCAAAGGCACAGGGGTCTTGGGCTCTGTGCCAAGCTCTCTGAGGCCCCTGAGCAGGGGCTCGAGTCCTCCAGGCCAGCCAGAGGAATTTCCTGGGTTCTGAACTCGGTTCCACCAAGCTTAGGTATGGGTGTGAACTTCCTCAAAGGTGGCATATCTCCCCAAGGAACGGGAAAGATGGGGAAGCATCAGTTCAAACACATCCTCAAAAGCCAGCTGTTGCCATTAATTGAGTTTTAAAAGCTGTCTCAGATCAGAAAAGGCATTAAACTCCATTTTCAGGTAGAAATAAACAAGCTGCTTTTCCAAGAAACTCAAAGCTGTCACATTGGTTTTGACCAAGTGGAAAATCACTTCCTTCTCCTCACATATTATGAAGGAAAATGGGTGCAAGGCAGAAGGATTCCAATCTGCCAGTGGGTTTTGGGGTATGCTAACAGGCTGCTGAAGTTCTGGGATGCATACGAGAGAGAAGGGGAGACCCAAGGCCATCTCAGAGACTGGAGAAAATAATGGCAAAATCATCACGCTATTTTCTTCCCTGGCTGCCTTCTTGGGAGCCAGACAATGATATTTTCATGGGTTGGGGGAACAATCAGAGAGGGAGAAAAGAGATAATCAGTACTTTAAAAATACTGTGAAGTATTTTAAGATCAGATCTCCAAGCATGCAGATGCTTCAGCAGTTAAGCTTTGCGGAATTTCTTATGGTTCAGGGCTTTTGCGTTTGTGAAAATGCACAAGTTGAGGAATAAAGCTTAATTCAAATGCCCTTTGTTCACTAAATGATTATTTTCCATCTGAATTTGCTGAATGCCAACAACTCATAGTCAGTGGGGAGCAGAGGGTACTCAGCATTCCAGAGAACTAGCCCCAGGATGTATAAGTATTGCATTAAGTCTCCTTAACATTTCACAGATTTGGCTGATTTTCAAGATCTTTAAAGCATGGCACCATACATTTGTCCCGGTTTTTCTCCCTCTGGTGTGGGTGTGTGCCCATGGTGGGAGTGCTGGTACAGGAATTTATCTCAAAAAGCAATCTTTAAATCCAGCCTCTTGTTTTCCCAGGGGTATTTGTTTACATAAAAGGCTTTGTTGTGGCAGCAAGCACTAATGTGTTTGAAAATCTGTCAAGAGTAATTAATTTATCGTCCTTGCACCAAGCTGTTGGATAAGTCAGCATTATCCCCATACTGTAGCAAGAGAAGTGAGAAAAGAAATTAACCCATGAGGGGCCTAAGGAGGCTGTCAGAGAGCCAGAAAAGGAACACAAATCTCAAGAATTAACAGCCTAATGCCTTAACCACATGAATATCCTTTCTAAGGTTTGATTTGTTGCCATATCCTTTTTCTGCTTGATCACTTAGGACAAAATGACCTGTCCCCAGATAACATTTTATATGTTGGAACTAAAAATAGGAATTCTCCTCTCCTACTCTTAAATTGTAGCATTGTGAGTGTGCAGCATGGGAACTTGTGGGAAAAGAAAACTAGGGTTCAAGAGGAAAAACAGATAAAGACCAAGTGTGGGAGAAGAAGAACACTACAGAGAGAAAGAACCTTTGGTAGAGTGTGCAAGGGATCCACCTCCAAATATTTCTCACAATTTAAGGATTTTCTTGCTGCCTCCCTCCATGCCCTGCAGAGAAATAAACATGGGATTGAAGAGCATTTGTTTTAATCCTCACAGGTGATGTGCATGTATGTGCAAAGGTTTGCCTGCTACTCCTTTAAGAGGAATTCAGCCACCAAGTGGGATTGGCACAGACCAAAAGCTGCAGGAAAACAATCAAATATCCCCCATTCGCTTTCTAAGGTTTTTGCCCTTACCTTGAAACACAGCTTTGTATGAGTTTACAAATGACCATAGAGCTGAAGAAAGCCTGATGCTCGTGACTTTTCTGTTGTCTTTTTAATACAAAAAATACAAAATTCCTTAAACACAACATTGTCACCTCAAGTTAGTTTTCCAACAGCCTTGCAGTGCCAGTTCCAGACTTGCCAAGTCTCACAATCTCTGGTTGAAGATTTCCTCAGCTGTCTCCTGTCCCACAGTCCATCAGTGCAGGGCTGGCACTTCACTTAGCATCACATCACAGCTTCTCTCTGGCTCTGGGACCATCTCATCCTGCATGGCACCAAATTGTCTGCCACCCATCCACTCTGGCACCAGGGTTTCCAGATAAGGGGTGACTCCTACTATGTCCTGCTGAGTCTACCATCCTATTTTCTTCTGAGGAACCTGCATAGGGAAAAACCCTTTCAGTGCAGGATGTCTTTAGCCATGGCAAGAAAATCCTCCCCTACACCTCTCTTTCTGTTGTGCTTTCACATTGTGGGAACCTAGGTAGTGTTTAGCACTGTTTTATTAAGCATTGCTTACTGCCAGTGCCTGCTTTTCTTAAATTAGAGCTCCACAGAAGAACATATTCAAGCTAGAGTTATGTTCCTTAGAAAAAAATGTAGTTCCAAGTTACCTGTGGGTCTTAAGGAAAGAGCTGCAACACGCTTAGGGTGAGGGTTCCCAGAAGCAGTCAGCTCTGATAAAAAAACAGGCAGCATCTGTCACACAGATGTACAAGCCAGAGGACACCTTTAGCTGCTCACAGGGTAAGAACATGCCACATCTTTGGGAAGCTCAGCTCCAGAGCAAACTCCCTGCCATGTGCCACATACTTCCTCCTTCCTACCAGCATGGCTCTGGTGTAAGGTCTTTATAGAGCAGCCCAAGAGAAGCTGGAGACGTTCTGCAGCATTGTAGCTTGGGTAGAAATTTCTGACTGGTCATGCAACCAAAAAAAGCCAGGCGTTACCTCGATAAGGTCCTGTCTATGCAGCCAAAGAGTTACAGAATCGTTTAGGTTTGAAAAGACCTCAAAGGCTGAGTTCAACCTTTGACCAAACACCACCACATCAACTACACCAAAGCACTGAGTCCAGTTGTTTCTTGAGCACCTCCACGAATGGGTTCTCTACCACATCCCTGGGCAGCCTGTTCCAATGTTTGACAACCCTTTCCAGGAAAAAATACCCTCTGATGTCCAACCTGAACCTTCCCTGGTGCAGCTTCATGCCATTTCCCCTTGTCCTGTTGCTGGTGGTCTGGGAGGAGACCAACCTGACCTGGCTGCACCCTCCTATCAGGAGAGTGAGAAGGTTCCTCCTGAACCTCCTTTTCTCCAGGCTGAGCCCTCCCAACTCCCTCAGCCACTCCTCAACAGGCTTGTGCTCCAAATCCTTCCTCAGCTCCATTCCCTTCTCTGGACATGCTCCAGCCCTCAATGTGCTTCTTGCAGTAAGGGTCCAGAACTGGATGCAGGATTTGAGGTGTGGCCTCACCAGGGCCCAGCACAGGGGGACAATCAGTGTCCTAGTCCTGCTGGCCACACCATTGCTGATCTAAGTCAGGTGCCATTGACCTTCTTGGCCATCTGACCACACCTGGCTCATCTTCAGCCAGTGTTAACCAGCACCTCCAGGGCCTTTCCCACCAGGCATTTCCAACCACTCTGCCCCCAGCCTGGAGCTGCAGGGGGTTGTTGTGACCAGGGTAGGCAGACAGACTTGGTGCCTTCAGATGGCAGCACCCTGGTTTCAGCATATTGATGACTGGCAGGCAGCACAGCCAGGGTGGTAGCTGTGCCCTGCAGGGTAATTGGGTGCCAAAACTTCTCTTAACATCTGACCATGAGGTACAATTGCTGCCTTTACTCAAGAAAAAACATTGTCTGTGGTTCTTGGAGGTTATTGCTGTGCTAACAGCTGTGATGTCATGGTTCAGGGTAGCTACAACACATTTCCTCTTGAAGCCAAAGCGCTAATAAAAGTCTAAGCAGAATTAAAATAAAACGTAATTATAGGGTCCACCTAAGCCTTTAATAGGGGTGTCTACATTCATCATTAAATTTGAGATAGACCTTTCTCTACCATGCAGGAGGGAAATTGTAGAAAAATGGCTAAATAGATCATGGAAGGCATTTAGTGTCCTTTGTTAGACAGCACAGGATTTGTTATATTCAGAAATGTGGAAAATGCTTCACTTGGGCTATCACATTCTAGTTGAACTCTTTTCTTATGGGCAACAAGTCACTTGATTGTTATGTGTGAATATCCCAAGAAATGGCAAAGATGGGCAGGCTTTGGGATCATGCTGTACCTGAACACTTTAAAGAGGAACTGGGAGTCCATACACGTAGCTCCATGGTCATTTGGGAAAAGCCCAGCCAAGAACCTTCTGTGTCAATAAAAACAAACCCCCATGAGCTGCAAACAATCTGAAGGAAGCAGGTAATACTGTCCTTCAGCAGGAACATAGTTAGCAAGATTGGAAAAATAGTGCATAATGAGTTTTTTGTGTCTGGGTGGATAATGAATGCTTTTTTTCATGTCTACAGGGCTTTTACAGGTGAAATTTGAGCCAGCATTATGCCAAACCCAGATCAGCTACCCTCTAAAATTGGCTGCAAGGCACAATCATATTCTCTGTTCCTTCTCTCCCCTTTATCTCTTAAAAGGATAATTCCTGACAATTTACATTAACAGGCAGATGCGGGTAGGAGGGCTTGCTTGCTTACTTTCTGGAAAGTGCTTAAGGTGAGGTCTCCTGTCTCCTCTAAGGAGACATTTACTTGCACAAAGGGAGGTGGGATACAAAAGATCCTAATATTCTTTACTCTTTAATCTTCCTAAACAGGCTTAGTGCAGAGCTCAGCCCTTGCTGTGAGAGGCAGAGCTCTGTTTTGCAGACTCACTGCTGAGCAGATGACACCATGGGCACAGCCAGTGGCGGAAGTGGTGATGTGGAGAAAGAGGTAGAGTGCTTTCCAGTGTCCCATTTCCAGCCAGGGACATTGTCAGTGCTCCTGGCTGATGTCACTCCTGTTGGACATGCAGCCAGGAGAAGTTCCTCCCTGAGACAGTCTCAGAAGAGGCTGCAGGCACAGTCTAGGTGGGAGGACTGCACCCCCATGAATTAATGCATCCTGCAGGATATGTATGGCATTCTAGGCAGTGCTCCTGGTGCTCCCAGGGACTTGCAGGCCCTTTAAAGAACAGACCTGGAAAGCACATATCTGGAGAAGGCACTGCTCTGTTCTTGGTTCCTCTGGGAGAGCATGTGTGAGGGTGTGAAGGAGGTATTTTCTCTTTGCCAGTGAGCAAAGAAGCCTCCTAGAAAACGACCCACTCACTGCCAGTGTTTCACAGGGAATGTTACCCACATTACACCTGGCACAGAGGCACAGCCAGCTTGGAAACAGATATTATGAAAGAAAAATAATGGCTCAGCATTTCAGCCCTGGTGGTACAATGGGTTTATTTTCACCGCGCCATGGAATGAGCAGGAGGGCTGAGGCTGCTGAGCTGTGCTTCTGGACCTGAGCTAGTATCACAGAAAGGCTTTGTGCCATGTGGATATGCCAGCTTGACTGGAGCAACTTGGAACCTTCTGCCCTCTGCTGCTTTACCTGCTGCTGACATCAGCATTCACATTCTGCTTTACTCAGTCTCCTCTATACCTCTGCCCTTCCACTGTTTCAGCAGTAGCCTTCCCTGGCATAACAGCAGATAAAAAAGGGTGTCTAGGTCTGGGTTCTTTCTTTTGTACCAGTAGTTTTTACTTTCAGAAGTCTCTGTCCCAAAATTCAACCTCAATTCCTCTTTCATCTTTTACCAGAGGGTTTAAGCACCTCAAAGACACATTTTATGAGATGGGTGGGTTCTTTTGTCTTTTTCTGGTATCATCATAAATGAGACACAGAAAATGGGCTCCTTTGAGACTGTTTCAGTACCAGGAAAATGAGCTGAACTTCTACCTCACTTCAAAAAGTGAATATAACTAAGCTAGTTTCTTAGCCCCTTGTAGGTTTCTGTTTGTCAAAGAAATTAAACAGTTGGTAACCTCTGTGTAGGAAAGCTTCAGGCTTCAAAAACCAGGAGTTTTCTTATGCATTGGCAATGTTGAGTGCATCTCTGCACACAAACTATCCCAGGACTTTGACCAACTGTTACTCCAACCACTAATCCTTCACTTTTCTGTCCTAACTAATAAAAATCAGGCAATCCTCATCCATGTCCACCTCGGGGAAGGATGCTGCCTTTGTGGTCTGAAAGACAGTCAATTTTCTGTCAAAATGGAAGGCATTTTACATGGATGAAAACTCTGTTTCTGATTTCATGTGCCTGGTTCAGGAAGATTTTTGAACCAGGTCCCCCAGACAACCTGAGGCACAGCTCAGAATTAATTACCTTCTGAAGTGTGCTATGAGAAATTTTTATTTAACCTCATTTGTCTCCCTACTTGCATCATATGTTTTGGGATTTTCTTTTATTCCCAGGGTAACCAGGAGATACAAAGCAAGTAAAGGAGCCAACAAAACAGACAAACAGAAGTATCTGCTAACCTGTTGACTCACCATTTCCTGAATCCTATGGTGACTTTAGAAACCAGAGATGGAAAAGCTCCACCACATTATCTTATCTGTCCCACTGCCAAAGAAGGTTCAAGCATGGGACGTTATTTGCCAAGCTACTTTTCAGTTTCCACTTCTAAGTGAGTTGACCATATCTACATCGGATGGTCTAATGTTGTAAAAGCTCAAGCATTTTTCTTGGTTCTGCAGAGCCTTGTTTACTAAGTTCTGGGCAGAACTGAGCAGATGGTTATGAATGATGAGCACTGCTCTTGTAAATAGGTGGTGCCCTGGACAGTGATCATAAAATCATAGAATAGTTTGGATCAGATGGAATATTTAAAGGTCAGTGACTCCTCCCTTCCCTGCAATGATCAGGGACATCTTCAACCACATTAGGTTGCTCAGACCTCCATCCAATCTGACCTAGAATTTTTCCAGGGATGAGGCATGGTCAACTTATTCCAGTGTTACCACCGTCATTGTAAAACATTTCTTTTTCAAATCTAATCTAAATTGACCTTCCTTCAGTTTAAAACCATCTTCCCTTGTCCTGTTGCAAAACACCTTGATAAAAACTTTGCCTCAATCTTTGTTATAGGCCCCCTTTAAGTACTGAAAGGTGCCCTGGAGCCTTTCCTTCTCCAGACACAAAAATCCCAACTCTCCCAGCCTTTCCTCCCAGCAGAGCTTCTCCATCCCTCTGATCATCTTGGTGTCCCTCCTCTGGACTGGCTCCCTGTCCTTCCTGTGCTGGGCCCTGGGGCTGGAGGCAGCTCTTTAGGGTGGGTGGTGGTCTCACCTGAGCAGGACAGAGGGGCAGAATCCCCCCCTCCCATGCTGCCCTCACTGGGGGCTCAGCCCAGCACAGGGAGGCTCTGGCTCATAGCACACGTGGCCGGGGCAGGGCCAGCTCTCAGCTGGCAGCACCCCCAGGTCCTTCTGCCAGGGCTGCTCCATCTGCTCATACCCAGCCTGGATTGATCCCAGGGGTTGCCCTGACCCGGGAGCAGCACCTGCCCTTGTCCTTGTTAAACCTCATGGGGTTCCCATGGGCCACTTCTCGAGCTTCTCCAGGTCCCTCTGGATGTCCTTCAGGCATGCCACTGCCCCCTCAGCTTGGTGTCATCTGCAAACCTGCTGGGGGTGCACTCGATCCCTTTGTCCATGCTATTAAGGAAGACCTCAAACAGTACTGGTCCCTGTGCAACTGCTGCTACTGGTGAGTTTTACAGATAGCTGGCTGAGTATGAAAGCTGGAAATATTTTGAGAGGAGAAGTGAATAAGACACAAATACAATTTGATGACTGAGCAGAAGCCAAATATGATGCTATGAGGTTGTGTTTATTTGTCACCAGCTAACCTTTGTGTTAAACCTGTCAGCAATACCATTCTCAGAAGCTTCAAAGCAGGGAAGATCACATTGGGAAAACAATTCCGGCTCCAAGGTCTAGAGATATTCAATGTAGCAGCTTTGTCCACATCATTCTCATCAGTTTTGTTCCACTCCTGGTGTTTGCCAGCAGGATCCAGTCTTTTCTGCTTGACATAATTTTATTCCACATGAATTTAGAGCTGTTGAAAGGGGCAGGCCTTTCTGCCTTAGATGCTGGCTTTTCTGTATACCTGTGAACTAGGCAGCAGGCTTGGCAAGCTTTCCCTGGTTATCCTGCCAGGACATGCTAGTCCTGAGGACAGAATTCAATGCCCATCTCATTCATACTCAAGCTTCCAAGATATCATTTCACAGATCCTAGATGTAAGGCCCTGAAACAGTCATCTAAGCACTGATTCCTGTCACATTCCAGGCAGTATTGTAGTGAAATTATAAATGGGACATGACAACTTCTACACAGGTAAGTAGGCAGGATTTTTCTACCCCTTCCTCAATTCTCCATTCCAGGCAGCAACAACAACAATTATAGTATAGTGCTGTGACATAATAGAAACACTACTGAGAAACTGGATATAAAATTGATTGGTCATTAAAGGAGATCACCACCAACTGTAGCCCAGTTTCATTCCAAGAGTGACAATAAGGCCATCATCAGGTACACCAGGGATGGAGACCTGACCAGGTTTTAGTCCACATAATACCTCCAGGAAGGGGAAAGCCTGTTGGGCATAGTCTGATAGCAAATACACAGAGAATGTGTGAGAAGCCTTTGCAAGACCTGGTTCCTTTGCAATTCAGAGGGACACGTTTCCTCTGCCTTGACACTTCCAGAGGAGGATGGATGGTCCCCAAGGGAAACCTTAAAGGCTTAACTGATTACAGCAGATCATAATAAAGCAAAGCAAATGAGAAATAGGCACTCTTTGAACATCAGAGGTCATTCATAAACAGAACCTCATAAGCCTACTCAAGTCTTCTAAGCATCCCTGGGACAGAGTGTAGAAAGCTCTGGGTGGCCTTTTAAACTCACATAGGGAAAACAATTAACATAAAAAGGTCCCTTGGCAAAAAATAGAACCTTTACCCACCATGGGAACACCAGAAGGGTTGGTATGTAATCAGTTGCCTACCTGCCTGTGTAGAGGTGCTTGAAATGTCCTGTGTTTCTTTCAAGACCTGTGTGATTTGCCATTCTAGCTTTTCTTACAGGCTGCACATGTAACTCTACTGACTTCAACAAAAAATTATTCCAAAACATTTCAATGTAGACATTAGAGCAGCCTAAGTCAGAAGCAGGCCTGGTTCTGATGGACACCCAGATTAGGCTGTAGCACATGTGGTTTACACCTCTCTGAAATGAAAAAAGTAGTCTTAATTCTAAGTGGAAAGGGGAAATAAACCACATTATGAATTGACTCTGTAAGTCCCAAAGACTTGTCTTCTTGTTTATGGCAAGAAAAACCTATATCACCTACAGTGTTTCTTTGCCATTCATCTCAGTTTTCTTCTCACCCCTAGCCAGATATTATTTACATTTTTTCTTCCTCCTGTTGCATTTTGTCTTCTAGTGAGAAATAGTTGCCACCTGAAAATATAACAATGCTTAAAATAAATGTGCACTTAAATGAACAAACCACTTAAATTCATAAATGTGAGTCAAAATATATTGTTCTCACTAACTGTTGTCACAATCCAGGAATAAGAGAGTATCTGGGATGCAAGTGGCTCTCATGCACTGTTTCCAATTTTGCACCAAAGTGAGAAGTTATTTTCACCTATTTGTTTCTGAGCCTGGTCCTGGGAAACAAACTCTGTATGATTTAGGCTTTTGTGTGATGTACTATACACTTTGATTATGGCAAATTGCAGAGGACATCAGTCCCCCAATAGAAGCAGGTATATTAAACCCTGATAAAGGATCTCCTAGTGAGCAAAGCATCTCCTGCATAGAATGACAGACTGATACTCTGCTGAATGGATTTTATTATTAAAAATACATGGTAAATCATAGGCCACATATGCTCCTGATTTCACTGATTTTAAAAATAGAAAGTGAAAGCTCCCAGCTGGGGGCACAGCTGCTGCTGAACACTGGTAGAAATCATAGCCAGGAGTGTCACTTGCAAATGCAGCAGCCTGGAACTGAAGCAGTGGGAGAGTTTGGTTTCTCCTCAGCCTGCAGCTGAATCTTGGGGGTGGGGTGGGCTTCAACAATGCTTGAAGGGTCAACTGCCTCTTCTCTAAGGCAGATGCAGACAAGTTTAGCCACAAGATTCTCAAATAGTGACAGTGCTTAGCCAACACTATGCTTCCAACAAGCCGATGCCGTTGTTGCAATCTCTTTTTAAAATCATTCAAATTTGAGTACTTAAAGAAATGCATCCATATGGATTGTCAGGACAGAGCTGGGATACAGGCTTCATGACACCAGGTACTGGTGAGGAAGAAGGAGGACACCTACTGAGGACAGTTGATGGCAATTTTCATCATCTACAAAAACAGTGAAGGGAAGAACAGAAGGGAAGAGAGGAACAGAAAGTGGCTGTGTTGCGCCTTTTGTGCCAGCACCTCCTTCAAGTAATATCCTGCTGCCTTTAAGATGGAAGGGTCTGCAGGAAGGAGGATTTCATGGGCAGGTTATTGGGCTGGACAGCTGCAGAGATCAAGCATCTCCTCTTCCAGCACTGAGTCATTGCTGCCAACGTGACAGTAGAAAAACCTATCCAGTGCTTGATTGTACTTTGTTTGGTTTGTTTAAAATCCACCTTGTTGTAAAGTCTTATAAATATCAGATGTAGCTTCTTTCCCATATTCAGTACAAAGTGGAAGGTTTTGTGTATAAATGGACTTTAAAATGCAAATGTAAACAGTCCTTTGGCTTCTTCCCTTTCAAAAGAAAGAAAGAAAGAATGAAACTGTGAAAAGTGGTTTTAGCCTGTTGGTGAGGCTCTGTGCAGGGTCTGTGTAATGAGAGACTCCAAGGAGAGCAGCTGCTGCCTCCTGATCTTTAATGTCTGCAGAGCTCTCGACTCGTACAGCGGGGAAAAATAAGTAATGCTATCTTGTTTAATCATGCTGTCTCCTACCTTGCTTAGCATTTACTAACTGGACTGGACCACCTATCTTGAAGACCTGCTTTAAAGGCAGCCCTTTGATGGAAGAAACTCCAGACTGGGAAATTTTTTAAACAAGGGCACCCTCTAATGGAAACGAGAACGACAAAGCAACCACAAGCATTCAGGGTAGGGAACATACATTTTCCCTTCTCTGGGTATTTATGCTAAGCTTATGCAAGAATCAATCCCTCTCCTGCTCTCAGAGGAATGGCTATATATTCTGCCTTTTAAATGTAAACTGTAAAAGTTTTGGTTCTTTTTCATTACAGATCAAAGCTTACAAAAAAATAACCACCTTTTGCACAGAATCCAAAACCTCTTCACCAACCTGAAGACTAAAAAGCATCTTGGCAACCGGTGGTCCAAGCTGTAAATTAACATAGGAGCTCTGGACACTGAGGCCGAAGACCACTTTGTTTAGATTGCTTCTGTTTACATTAACTATTTTTCCTGCTTCAAACTGCATCAGCAGCAAATGAGTTTTCCCTGAGCTGCTGCTGGTATTATAAGAGAGCAATAATTGTTCCACAGCATGGAAGGACACAGTAATTGCTATTCTGTGAGCACTTGTGTCCTAGGGTGACTTTATGATGCGTGTATCCCCATTTGTTTTTTTAGTTCAGAAATAAGTTTTGCACCTTTTAGACTGGTTCTGAGAGAGAAGTGGGGAGAAGCACAGAGTTTGTTTTCAGGAACTGCACTTGTTCCCTTGCATCCTTCTCCTGGACTGTGTTGTCTGCAGCATGGACAGACAGCGGGACACAGCTCTCCTTTGCTTTTTAATTAATTTTTAGCTAGCTGAGGCAGAGAAGTTCCCTGGACTGAGGTTTTTCTTTTTCCTGGACCTGTTTAACCCTGCTCTGGACAGAACACCCAGCAGAGCACCAGCAGCTCCAGCTGTGGCCACCAGGCCGGGCCTGGGCCGTGGCATTTCCAGCACTGGAGGGACTGAGCAGAGACTGAGCGAGCTGAGCTACAGCCCACCAAGGGACTCCCTGAGTTTGTCCTCTCTTCAGATTGGCAAGAGCTTTTATTGTTTAATATTGTTCAAATTTTTTTTTGTGCTGGTGAATGCTTTGCCCGTTAAATAAACAGGTTTTTTCCACTTTTCTCCAAGGAAATATTTTTCTGAACCAGTAGGGGCCTCTTGAATCTGCTTTCTAGAGGAACTCCTTTGGAGGTTTCTTCCCAGATTTGCCCTAAATCAGGACAACTTGTCCTTGCACAATTAGGCTTCAGAGTTCTTCCATATGAAGCAGTGTGAGCTGCAATCCAATGGCAAAGGCTGTGTTAGCAAACCCTCTCTTACCTATCAGAAGTTTTTCACAGAGGGTGAAAAGCAAAATGGGAAGGCTACATCACACATTCAGGATGATTCCAAATGATTTTGCTGCCTGCCCCTACAAGCAAGTTCTCTCCTCATTCTCATACAGAAGATGAATGACAGTGTCCCTGGAGAGGATTAAATTCCATGAGTGCTTACCAAGTTTCTTGCCTCAGATTTGCTCCTTCTCATCCTCTGCAGAGTCATGTGGTTTCAGGGAGTGAACTTAGAGATGAGTTTGTCACAAGGGCTCTGATTTGTATGTTCCAATAGTATCAGAGGACTTCTGGAGGGTGCCACTGTATTTGCTTGCCATTTAATCATCAGCCAATTTCATTTTGCCCTGAGCACCCACGAGCCTGTGTGATACAAAGGACGTGCAAGCCCCAGGAAGCACATCAAACAGGAGAGGGGTGCTCTGTCCAGGCTTGCCAGCTGTACCTACTGAATGAAACACGCTCAAGCATTTCCTGAGAAAGTCTGGTGAGTCAAATCAGGCCAGCAGCACAACCCAGCTGTGTGCATCTTCTGTTTTTTCTTGCGCTACTGGTCCATAAAATAACTAACACTGATTGCCTCAGCTTCAAAACTTGCGTGTGTAAATCAATGCTATGTCTGTACCATAACACCCACATGGTTGTTGACGTAGTATTGTACTTAAGGCTTCAAAACAGTTTTTATTCCAAGTGCAGTGTTTTCCCTTGCTCCTGAGTTTCTGAAAGGTTCTACTTTCTAGGCTGAAATTTTCCATCACTATGTTCAGCCAATGGCTTCTGGGAGAAAGCCTGAGGAAAATCCATTTGACCATTCTGTGAAACTGGAAAACAAAACAAAACTTCTCTGGAAAATTATTTAGGAATATATTAACTTGCACATCCAGTGAGAAAAACACGAGCAGAAAACACAGCTGGGCTTTGACAAGGAAGCTGATTAGAATTCTTTCAAGATGTGATTCCCTGTAGATTTACTCTGATGCACCTCTCCTGATTTCACTCTTTGCTTGTCCCGAGTTAGGTGACAATGGAGTTAGATAGCATTTTACCACAGCACTAGAGTTATCTCTTGGAATGTGCTGGGAATGCGAGTGTGCTGTTACTCAGAGGAATGTGAGTGTCACCGCTGCGTAAGCAACCCGTACAGTCCCTACCCTGTGGCCTGTGCCATGAGGGGCAGGAGCTGCCCCATGTCAGGACAGACACCACAGCTCTGCTGTACAAACTGTCCTCTTGCAAACGGCATTGAAAACCTGGAAATGCAGACACAAGGGGAAAGAAAAAAATAATTCATCTTAGGTGAACTATATTCACTGCAGTGTTCTCACACGTGATTAAGTAAATATCACTTGGTATGTATTCCCTCTGTTGACATTTCTTGTGTGCTTTTATTATTTATTTATAACATAAAGGACATAAAAGGCAAAGAGATATTCCTACAGGATAATACTATTATCAACACATTTCTACAAATCTCAATAACAAGCATACACACATATCCCCTCCTTTTTATCTGTATCTGACTCCAAGCAAAAATTTAATCTTTACATGACCCTCAGCATGCAGGATGAGTTTCTCCCACTTTTGTTTTTGCACACGGTGCCTCTCTGGTTACCCACAAAACGAGGCCAGCAAGTGGCCATGGATCAGGTCCTCAGTGAAACTTGTCAGGGTAATGCTGATGAATTGCATCAGCTGGAAGTCTGGCTTGCTGGTGTTTGGGAACTGTGGTGAGGGAGGTGACTAATGTGTTGCAGTGTTTCTTAAGCTTTGAGGCTGAACATCCTGAGGAAACTCTGATCTCAGAGCAAACCTTAAGGAAGTGCCTTGTGTATGTTGTGGGAGAGGACGGCTAGGAGGATGGATGAGAGGGAAAGGATTTTTAGGGGATTTCTAATGCTCAAGACTTGGCACAACCAGACCTTTGGACAAGTTCACATTAATAAATGGAGCTTGTTTTGCTGTGTCTAGAGAAAAACTGACTTAGTGAGAAAGAAATGGAAAAGATCTTGTGTTAGAAGTTTTAAGATGTGCAAGAAAATTTCATACAGAAAAAGAAGGAAAAAGAAAAGGTAGAAGTTCACATTTCCACATCTCTTTTTCTGCTCTTTATCTTCTAGTCTTTTCAAAAGAAGGCATTTAGTGTTTGCATCTTTGGACAGGAAATTGTTTCATTAAACCAGTCTGAGGAGCTAAACCTTTCTGTGAGGATCCTGGGTCAGAGCCTTTGTCACAGCTGAGCTCTCTAACCCCATGGGCAAACTGAACAGAGCAGTGGGTTGTAGCATTCCTAGAACTCCTTCCTGATTCATTCAGCTGCTTCAGAGTGATCCAGATAGGTTAGTCCTATCTGATAAGAAAGACCAGGAAGATAAAGCAATTGCATTTGGTTAAGCTGGAGCAAAGAAATTGCTTCAGCCAGTGAAAGTGAATTAGGCAAATTCATTTTACAGGCCTCCATCACGTGGTTCTTTAAGAATATCATACAACATAGCACGCCAGGAGTTTAAGTTTGGAAATATTAGGAAATTATGAAGGCCAGGGGAACAGTGATATAATGGGACAGACATGAGGGTAACCTGGTCATAGCAGCCACTGTGAGTGGCTCAAAGTACAACTGTTTGTTCCCTCCTAAGTGTGAGCCAGACCTCCCTAGTGCTGAAAGGAGGAGGGAAGGGAAATAAAGCCCTTTGCATGCACTGCCAGTGTGCTCCTCTCTGGAAACTTTAAACACGGGAGCCCTCCTATGGCAGCTCTTCAGAAGTGTGGTTTTTGTCCGAATGAAAGTGTCACCAGGAAAGCGCTGAAGTACAAGCAGAGAGAAACACGGCTATAAGAGGAACCTGTACCTGTGCATGGTGGGTGTGACTGTGGGTGTACACAGCTACTAAATATTAGTGGGCAAGCCAACCACACGCTGCTTGTGGCGGGCAGATCACAAAACTTAACCTGACCAGCCCAATGACAGCCCAGCAAATTAAGCCTAGCCATGAACACTGAAACTGTCTGCACCTGTGAGAGCCTGACAGGCTGCCTGCAAGCCCAGAGCCTCTGCTCCTGTTTATTTGGGAGCTTTGATGGCAAGGTGTATCCTCTGTGCACCCGGAGTGCCAAGGTGAAGCAGCTTGCAGAAAGAATGCTTTACACAGAATTCCCTTCTCACAGCAGTGCGGCATGGAGGTGATGGGTGACTTATAGGACTTATTTAAATCCTCTATGAGATACAGATGGCCTGGTTGGGCCTGAAGCCATCCCACACTGCTGGTTGTGAGCTTGTAGATGAGGCTGTGCACCCAGGGCAAGATGCACCAGCAGTGCTCATGTGTCCAGCCGGTCCCTGCCACGGGGTGTCCATGCAGAGAGGTTCATGTGGTAACACATGACAAATGACAGCAGAAGTCTCTCTGGGGTTCAGGGATCATCACCCACCCACACCCAGTTCACTCAGCACCCACTGGATTTACAGCTGGGATAAGCACCCACAAGGGATCTGGCGGGTGCTTATGGGAGTTTCATTCTCTGCTGACCCCACAGTGGCTGCTCCTGTCACAGCCCCTGGTGTTCTGAGCTGCCTCGGGGACTTACAGGCCAGTCCCAGCAGATCGCATTTGTCCACAGAGGATGAGGAAAGAAATGCCAAAATAAGGACTCTTTTCTCAGTATTTGTGAGTAGAGGGAGGGCAGGGCTAACCCTTTTGGGAGCATCACACACTTAAAACCACATCAGCTGGTCATAAATTCTCTCTTAAAGGGTGGTGGTTTCATGCCTGCCTTGGTATGCACTAATTGCTATAGTGGCTGTACCCTGTTAACAGAAATGCCCAAACTGAAAAAAACATTTATTAATTATTGGCACTTTGCTAAGAGGAAGACTTCACAAGCATTTCCCCAATGTCAGAAGACAGTAAATTTGCATAATTTTGTTCAAAAGTACAAAACTATTGAGACTTAACTGACAAACAAAAAGCCTTTTGAACAGAAGTAACACATGTTACCACATACTGCAAATTGTTACCCCCTGGCTTACCAGCACCTACTCTTATGCAGGTTCCAGACCATGTTCTGAACCTCACTTGGTTAAACTAGTCCTTAAACAAACTTCAGTTTGCTTATTCAAAGCAGCAGCATCCAAAGACCAAACCTCAGTGCAATTATTGTGTAAGAGGTGGTGTCCAGGAATTTTAATGCAAAGCACCTGCTTTTATCCTATGTGCTAGAATGTAATGCTGGTGTGCAGCACTAGAAGGTAATTGGGTTGAACAGTTTCTCTAATCTTAGGGGATATTTTAAAGACTATAAATTTTAATTCAGTCATAAAGAGGTGTTTTTAGAATATATATCAACCTCTCTGGATTAATGAATTTTCATATTTGGTAATTGTGCAAGTCAGTGAAGAAGATGGGCTGTTGTTGGGGATAAAAACATGCACAGATATTTTTGTACAGATACATAAATAAAAATCTCTCTAATGCTGTTTCCTTTTAATTATATTTTATTTTCATTTCTTTACATGTATCTTTGTTGTTATGCTAACCTGTCTGGAAGAGAAGAACACATGGAGAAGTCCCAGGGATCACTGATGTCAGAGGCTCAGTGAGACCTAACTAACACTTGAGTGCCCACTGCTGGGGAATGACTGACCCATAGGGAACTAATATGGTAACTCTTGGTATTTTGAGACTGGCAAGTTAACAGTCACCTACTGTGCAAGCCCTGGACATTTTTTTCCCAAGCAAAGTTTCACAGGGCTTCCTATTCTGAATTCACACATGCTAATAATGCAATCGCACGTCTTGTTTGTTGCTCCTGACTAATTATAGAATATATTTTTTCCTCTCCTAACAGAAGAGGAAGTATAAATATTTTTATAAACATAAATCTTAATTATGGAGGTGGATATTTATAAAACTAAAACTCATGCTGCTCTTGTGGAAGGACAATTTTCCATCACAAAACAAGCAGCAAACTAAAGTGGAAGATTGGGATGTGCTGTCAACATTATAAAAGTTAAGGAAATCCTTTGAGGACACCACTGATTCTGAATAGGTTTGGCACAAGTCTAACCAGGAGTGGTCCTGATTCCCTGCTCCAGACATTTTTTTTTTTTTGGAAAGGATTTTTGCTGCATATGCTGGTTTTAAAATTCTTCTTAAACTGATCTTGGATTTTGGGTTGTTGGTTTGTTGTTTTTTTTTTTTTTGTTGGCTTTGGTGGAGATTTTTTGGTCAATTTTTTTTGGTCAAAATTACATCAAATTTAAAAATGAAAAGCACAAGTCTTTAAAAGAGCCTAAGCCAGTTTTCCCTTTCACACAATATGTATGTTGTAGTGATTGACATTTGAAAAATGCTCTTTCTTTGATGTTTATACAACATCACCTTCTTCACTCTGTTCATGGATAATTGTAAAATGAAGCCTTGCCTTATAATTTCATCAGGGAATAATTACTTTATTGCTCTACTGTAACCAGACATGATCTTGTCAACTGCAGAATAAAACCAGAAAAAGTCATCTGGCTTCCAGGAGAAGAAATTGAGTCACTCATGCGTGTATCTTTAATAATATTTACTCAGAAATGTACATACCAGCAAAGAAAAATGTAAAATGTTTTCCTTTCTGCATGTTTGTCCCAGCATGAAAATCCCTCTTTAATTATTTGCTACAGCTGCCAGTAAATGGTGGGGAGGGCAGGGGAGCAGGCACACAGGGAAGAGCTATTTTAAGAAGCTAGGAATGGTTTTCAAGGCTCTTTTCCTATTGTTGTTCTGCTGTGATTTTGCTCCTTGAGAGATTTTTAGGTTGGATGGGCTGCTTGCTGTTCTGTGTGATTTGGGTTAGTGCAGCAAGGAAGAGTCTCAGCCCAGCTTTAGCCTTCTGTTTCCTTCTCTTTCCTTGCTCCTGGAGACTCCAGAAGCCTCTCTAGGTCTTGCCAGGTCTTTCTCCTACATCCTGTGCTAAATTACCAAGGCTGGGCAGGTCCTGCAGAGTCCCTCAGTGCCACCAAAACTGCAGCATTGTGGGGCTCCTTGGATCTTTCAGAGTTTCAGTAACACTCTGTTCCCTTTAACGTGGCTTTGACATGCTGTCACTTCTTTTTGCACAACCTGTACTTTTAGAAGTAGTTAGGTATTTGTGGGTGTCTGGTGAAGGGATCTCAAAATCCCAGCCAGAATGTAAACAAAACACAGCTCTTCCATAAAATTCAATAAATATTGGCCAAAATAAGCCTGCAAAAAACATCAGACTGTGCCACGCAACATTAAACCTTGTGAGCTGCTGAAATCCCTCACCTTGAGGCTCTTTTCAAAAGCACCAGAAAAAAATACAGTCTAATGTACATAAATACACAGGGAGCATGTTAGGATGGTATGTAGAGGCCAATTTGCATATTTACTCCATATTTTAGGAAGCAGCTTTTGAATGTCTCTGTGCATTCAGAAGATCCAGTCTGTAAACTCTGATTCTATTGTCAACAGTATTTTCTTTGGAAAATAAACTGCCTTGGCTAAAGTTGGACCTGCTCCCAAATCCAACTTAGTGCTCACTTCCTGATAAATGGCAGTAGAAAATTGAGACCAGCTAACATAAGCATTAGCATCTGTGTCCTTAGAGAGGAGGTATGTATAATAATTGTGGGTGGGTGGACATCACTCAATAATTCTGTAGGCCACTTAAATACTAGAATCCACTGTTCTTTATTTATACAGCTCTGAAAGATGGCTCAGATGAAAAATCCTGCTAGGCTATAGAGCTGTGCTGCTCCAGTGGTACTTGCCTAATTCCAGACCAAAAGGATATTTTTCCCCATGGAGGCCTTATAAATGTGGTCCATCCAAAATTCCTGCGGAAAAGTCTGCACTTCTGGTGATTTTTTTTTTTTTTTTTTAAGGAGCAGCTTGTGGTACACAGGTGGAGTCTCAAGCTGGGGGGAAGGTACAAAGATTCAGACAGAGGCAGGGATAACACCAAGAAAGCTTTAGCAGCAGCTACTGGGTACTGAAAGGATTCCCCACCAGATAGTGCTCCTCTGATGCTGAGGAGTTTGCTAGAGTGAAATGTAGGCCAGAAAATCAGAGCTGGAGTTCAAGTCCCCAAACCAAATATAGCCAGTTAATTCACATTGACTTCAAAATGGAGTAATGAGGTGACTAAGTACCATAGACCCATATCTGGGCTCTAATGTTTATTATTTGCATTTCCTTAACCATTGTATCTGTGGGATGACTTAAGCTTTTTCTTTCACGTGGAATCAAAAAAATTCCCTGAACCAACGCTGCTCATGAAATGACCACAGATATTGGTTTTATGATCCGTCAGAAATTTTTCCAAAACTAACGGGTCCGGAAGGCTGAGGAAGTTACAGAGTGGCAAGACTTGGGGCAAACCAGTCAGGACTAAATGTATCATTTTTGAGTAGGCTTCCTCATCTCTGGTAAAAGAAGCAGAAAGAGCAGTGGCTGAAGAAAACAGGGAAAATTGTTTAACCTCCCCATGAGTAAGAACAACTGTGAGTGATCTAGTGTGTGGTGGTTCTCTGCTGAGGAGCTGAAACTCACTAAAATTATTTTGTAAAGACGAAGGAAAGCTAGCTCCTCTTTCTGGAGAAAACTGCAGTTTGGAGGGGGGATGCAATCCAGGTGGAATTGCAGTTGGCAAAGGTCTTTCCTGTGTGGGCATCTTGTGGTAAATAACTGAGCCTCAGAAACTTATGGCAATGGTCTTTGAGGAAGATTTGGTGCTCAGTTTGGTGTTTTCAGTTTAAAGGACCCATTCAAACCAAACCATTCTATGGTTCCTTGCTTCTAAGATTCCTGCTATCATGGAAGGGGCTTGGGCCAGCTGCCCACATGGCTTTGCACCCAAGAAATCAGGGAGGGATTTTAATAAGGCCCTGCTCAGAGAGATATATTTATTTATTATTTTTGCCACCTAGTTCTGGTTTTATCTGCTTTACTTCCAAGGATTTTTTTTTAATTCTTTGTTTCAAAGTGAAGACAGACGAGCTGCTGAGTTTCAGCTAATTTACTAAAATTTGAGTGGAGCTGAGAAGCTGTTTGGTGATGATTGCTACAATGAGCTCTTGATGGTACCACGTCAGAATGGCTATAAATAAACTCCACACTTGTTTATCTCTTACATAAACTTTGCCTACCAGCAAGTAAACCTAAATAACATGAGAGAACTACTAAGGCTGAGTACCTCTGGAGACTGCCTAGTCCAAAGCCTTGCACAAAGCAGGGTCAGCCAGGCCAGGCTGTCAGGATCTTGAATCCTGTTTCAAATATTCCCAGAGAAACAGACTCCATGACCTCTCTGGGAAATCTGTGTCTGTGCTCAATCACTCTTGGAGTAAAAGCACTTTTGTCTTCTCTTGAAATACATTTTCTTTTTTTTCTTGCAATTTGTGCTGACTGTCTCCTGCCCATCACTGGACAGCCCTGAGAAGAGGTTGGTTTTCAGCTGCCTCACCCTGCTGGCAAAACTCCTCCTAAGGAGCCCAGGGCATCTTTGCCCTGCGTGGCTGCAAATGCCCATTGCTCTCATGTTGATCTTGTTAAGCGTGACCCCCAGTGGTTTTCTGCAAAGCTGCTGTTTCTGTGAGCAGCCCACAGCCTGAAGGGGTGCCCGGGGGAAGGCAGGGGATGGGCACAAGAGCTTCCCTGTCCTCCCCTCCCCTTTGGGGTGGCCGGGGGGTTTCCGTGCTCCTCCATTTTGGGGGTGCCCGGGCATGTCTGCCCTCCTCTCCCCTATGGGGGAGGCCTGGGTGGTGTCCATCCTCATCCGCCCTATGGGGGACCGGGGAACCTTCATCCACTCTTCTCTTTCGGGTGGCTTGGGGGTCCCCATGCTCCTCCCCTTTTGGAGGAGGGACGGAGGGCATCTGCATCCTTAACTTTGGCCGGGGGGAGAGTGGGGAGTTCTCCATCCTCCTCTCTTTTGGAGTACCGGGGGTTTCCCCATCCTCGCCTCGCCTTTGCGGTTGCCAGGAGGTCTCATCCTCCTCTCGCCGAGGGGGAGGGCTCAGGGGTCTCCCCGCTCCCTTCCCCTCTGGGGGATTGGGGCAGCTCTGCCCGCCACTCCCCTGTGTGCTGGCTGGGGCTGTCTCTGCCCTCCGCTCCCACGGGGAGAGCCGGGGCTTTGCGATTTGTTTGCATTTTCATCACAAATATCAGTCAAAGCACTTGACGTGTTGTAAAGTTGATTTCTGCCAATTTTATTTTATCAGGTGCCCGGGGGGATGCTCGAGGGGTTGGTGTCCCTGGCGCCCCGGGGGATGCTCGGGAGTTCCTCCATCCTTACCTCTGCCACGCTGGGGCCGGTCTCGGTCCCCCCTCCAGTTTCGGGGGCCTTTGTGTCCGACCCGTTCCGATATGGGGGCAGCCGGCGGTGTGTCTGTGTCCGTCTGATTTAGGGGGACAGGGAGGAGTCGCTGCCCCCCTTCTGCTTCGGTGGGGGGCTGGCGCGGGCTCTCAGTCCCCCTCCAATTAGGGGGCCAAGGGCAGTCTCTGCCCCTAGCGATTTTGAGGGGCCGGCGTGGGCTTTGTTCCCCTCTGATTTTGGGGGACCGGCCTCGGCTGCATCTCCCTTAGATTTGGGGAGGGCCGGCTCTTTGTCCCGCTCCGATTTGCGGGGGGGCCGGTGCTGTCGCCGTCCTCGCAGCCCCCGGCCATTCTCCGTCCTACTTACCTTTGCTGGGTCGGGGGTAGGCTCTGCCCCCCACCCATTTGGGGGCACCGGCCCGGGCTGCATCCCCTTCGGATTTGGGGTAGCTGGCTCTGTTTCCATCCCCCTGCGATTTTGGGGGGGGCGGCTCTGTTTCCATCCCCCTGCGATTTTGGGGGGGGGCGGCTCTGTTTCCATCCCCCTGCGATTTTGGTGCCCGGTGGCGGCGGTGGCACGGAGGGGCGCACCGGCGGCTCGGGGCTCCAGCGGCGCCGCTCCCACCTCCCTCCCAAGCAGCCTCGCATACGCCCCCAGCCGAGCCTGCATTGAGTCAAGGCCGCCGGCAGCAGCTGGGCAGGAGCGTTCTGTAAGCGACCGGCGCTCTCTGGCTTCTCTCCCCGAGTGCCAATATCTGATCCGTGGTGTTTTGTCCAAGCACCCCGCGGACAGGCCAGCGCTGGAGGAGATCTTGTGCCGCCTGTGAGAAACGACCGCTCACTTTGAAAATTTAAAAAGGTTTATTAAACCTTGACAGAAATACAACAAAAGGACTATATAAGGAAAAAGCTGCAGCGCTGGGAACTGCCCTCGTGCGTACCATGCAGCCAGTTCATCTTGAATGAAGATGGATGCTCAGTCTTTTATACCCCGGGGTTGCATCAGCCAGCCCTGGCCCTTCCCAAAGTCTGTCAGTCGGCTCTTCTTTGCCATTTATCAGTAGAGACTGCTTTCTTGTCGCTTGATTGGAGGTCAGGTGTTGCCATGCTGCACCCCCAAAGCACCAAGCTTTTCCATTCCCCACTGCCCCAGGTAAGGGACATGTGCACACCTTCTTTTTACTTATCCTAGACAGGCCTGGCTGTCTGATGGCAACAATACAGGGGGGGGAAGGGAACTGTGGGAAGAACGGAGGACATCTAAACTACAATAACATAACTGTACATCACTAAAGCTTTTCTTAATATTCATACAATAGTTATCCCTTAATTGCGAGAGCCAATCATCTCCTTATCCATCTATTACGCACCTTTGGGTGCAGGGCAAGCATATTTGATGCCTGCCGGGGTCTCTGCAGCACCCAGTTACTGAGTCCCACGCAGGACTGGGGACCCGAAAAATAAAACAACAAAAAAACCATTCCAGGGTTTCAAGACTGGCCCTTGTTAGCAACCTCAACTAAAGAACCTGCTGGGGTAATCATAGTGTTCCCTTCAGGCTTTGTCAAGCGTTCTTTGATGCCTTTCCTCCAGGATGGTAGTTTTGTGTCTTCAAGCACGGGCTGTAGTACAGGTCGGAGGGGCTTTAACAAGCCAAGAACTGCAACTGTGAAACAGCAGCTGCCCTTTCACACCAATGTGGCCACTTGACCTCATGAAGTGACCACCTGAAGTGACACAAGGGCCCATCTGTGCATTCCAAGGGCGAGTGGGTGGCAGGGACAGCGATGTTGTTCCACTGCCAAAGCTGTAAGAACCAGAAGCATCAAAACATCATTTTAGGTCAGGCCTTGATGAACTTTTCCTCTTTCTTTGCCTCAAATTGGCGGCAGGCAAATGCAGCGCGGTCTGTGTCGTTTCAGAGGACAGCAGCATCCAAAGGATCTGCGCAGGGATGTGCAGGTGCCAAAAGGAACTCTAGGAAGGATGGATATGCTCCAGGGGGCTCAGCCTCCTGTGCTGGGGCAGGGGAAGTGCATGAGGAGACCCCCACTGCGGAGGAAGGAGCCCCAGAGAAAGTCATCCCTAGGGACTCCTCAGGTGTTGCCAGCCTTTAACCCTGTCTCACACTCAGCAGTTGTGTTACGTAATGGAGCAACTCTTGATAGCTTGATAGCTTGGTTACATCCTGTAGCCCAGAGCTTTAGAACACTGGGTCAGTTTGCACAGGAAAGGGGGTAGCTTGGCAAATGCCTTCTGTCATGGCACATCTGTCAATCAAAACTGCAGCTGAAAACGCTTCACTGTAACAATAGTCTCTGCCAATTTGAGAGAATGTGCTGATGCTATATATATATATAGGTGAGAAGGAACGTGCAAATCACTAGTGTGTTTCGTTTAGTTGACAGACAGCAAAGGGACTGTTATGGCCAGCACTGCCTTTCTGTTGTAGGACTTTTTCTTTGAGAGCAGCTGCTGGACATTTTGAAGGGGTTTGGGATCTTCAAGAGTTAAGAGTGCAAGATGGTACACAGACCTTGAGGGAAAGTGTATATCTCCAGGGAGCTGGAGGCAAGTTACACGTTGAGCAGCTGATGGCACAGAAAATATTCTAAAAGGAAGAGGCCGTGCTGCAATTGCCTTTTATTTTGAAACTTAAAAACAGCCAACAATGACATGATTCCTCTTCCTTCTCTGCTACATGCAGGATCACATTCTATCAGCGCCCAAGAGCCAGGATCCACGGCGGAGCTCTTGCCTCCACACTGCTCCCACACGAACGGGGCTGGGCTAGAAAAGCGCTTGTTTTTCCTGTCAGCGCTCATCGAAATAACCACACCATGGCGCTGTCGACTCACGAAAACAAGGACAAACACCGAGCCCAGCTCGAAACCACCCCCGGACACAGCCAAGTCAGAAGTGTCCCTGCTCTCCAATCAACTGTGTCGGGACAAAAAGATTTTGCCCATCCAAGTGGGTGCTCTTCTTTGCACCACACTCAAAGGCCAACATGAACTCCTCTGCCCTAACAAACTTTTTCCTCTCTCGTAGAGTTTGGTAACAAACTTGAAAACGTCTGCCAAAAACAGAGCTTGCAAAACTGTCAGTGAAGAAAGCTCTTTGCTGCCTACGATTTCAATTGCACCCATCAAACTACAAACACACACCCTGCTAGTGCCGCTTTCCTTCTCAGCTCTGGGTACCATCATAAGCCTTCAGTCTCACAGAGTCAGGATCCAACTGGGATGGCACCAGGGACTGCTCACACACTAAAGTTACAAGGGACAAAAACTTGTCCTGCAGAGGCTTGGCCTCTGCATTCCCACTGGCAGTTCAACAACTCTAACCCAGAGAACTGCCTATTGGGAAAAGCCTTTAAATTCACTGAGACCACCCAAAGCACCCATCCAAACTTGCTTTCTTTGCCAAAGAGAGGAACCAGACACCCATCTCAAAAGAAATGGCATCCCCTTCTCCAAAATCCAAAACATCCAAGGACTGATCCTATACAAAGATGTCAGAACACTGGTACTGGGCGTTACCTGCACGGGGCACTAGGTCTGCTGCACATCAAGACCCAGCACAGCTGCTTACCTTGTCCAAAAGAAGTGTGCTGGCAGAATTTCAAGAAGGCTGCCTCAAGGAAGTGGAAAACACACAACAAATTGATTCTTTCAGGAGGGATACCGCCTTCTAAAGATGGATACCGACTCCATGATTTATAAATTGAGTCAGTGCTTCCAAACCAAATCTGCCAGGATAGAAAGTTGCTTCTGCCCTTAGCTGCACGACACAGCTTCTTATCTGCACCTCCAACACTGGGGCTAAGTTCTTGCCTTCCCATGGGAAAGCATTGCTGTTCTCCTTCAGGAAATTACCAAGAAAAAGCTGCATACCACATCTGGTACTGACTATGTCCAACAATGACTCCTAAAGAGATACTAAAAGAAAATAAGGCCTCCAAAGAAATAATAAAAGATTGTTGATTAAGAAAAAAAAATAATTTCTAATTAATTTTGTGAAGTCCATTTATATATCAATGAAAAACTTGAGTGCTTGTTGTATGTTCAAATTTACTTAAAAAGAAGGACAAACCTTATTTTGGGATTGTGAAATGAGTATTAAGGATAACACCACCATTTCTTTCCTTACTAGACTAGTCTATATTGACCAGGTGCAGATGAGTCTAGCCAGGATGTCACCTTGACCAAGCCAGGTATACCTAGAGCAGAGCCTAGAAGCAAACTGAGGCCTAATCCTGAGTTTAACTGCAGCTCAGGAGCCAAAGAGCAGGAGGTGTGTGGTTGAAGCACAGACAAAGCCTCTCCCAGCTGTTCTCACGGGATCCTGCTCCAGGTTACACAGCTGTGCTGCACCAGGGCATGGCTTGAACACTGACAGCTGAGGCCTCAGAGGAGGGAGGGTGGATGATGACAAAGGTTTTGTAGGGAAGAAAGGTTGCAGGTTCCCTGAAGTAGTTATAGCCTTGTTGTGGGCCTGGGATTTTGTTAAATTAGGGGATAGTGAGATACACTGGCTGAGGTGCTCCAGCTATGCAGACAAGTATGAAATCTCTCTTTTTACTGCTACTATGGGGCGAGTTCAGGAAACTCCAGTGACTCCATGTACTTTTATCACTGTTCAAGCACCAAGTAACATGAGCAGCTTGGTAAGTGAGCTACTGGTTAATATATTGAAAAAGAAATTAAATATTTATTGATCAGGACAAAACTATTTTTTCTGTATGATGTGTTACCCTTCTCCACTGGACATGGTTTCCTGGTTTTAGAGCACACTAGTTGCAAAACTCCTTTTCAGGTCTTCTCTATGTCATTAGACCATCCTGTCTGTTCCTGGACCAAATGATTTAACTATTTCTTGTGAAGTGGAGAAGCTTTAACAGGGATGAGTAACAATACCTATTCTAGAATACTCAGGACTTCCTGTCCAGCACTTTTCTCTTGTGCTTTTAGCTTGGCATTTCTTAGTCATTGTAAGAGCTGATTGATTTGACTCTATTCTATTTCTTGGTGTAAAAGTGTTTAATCCATACTGATTTGCTACCCTCTTGTATTGGGTGTTTTCTCATCTATGTTGTGTATTCTGAATTATAATATGGATTTGGAGGGTTGAATATAAAGAAGTAGTTTTGAGAATTTTTTTTGAGAATTCATTCTGTTTGTAGCCAAAAGGATATGAAAATACCTGTAGGAATGATTATATAACAAAAGCAACCAATAATAAAATTTAAAATAGAGAAATAGACTTTGGATCTGACAAGATGGTGTGTCAGATGAAATGCTGTCATGCCTGGCTCATTAAATCTACAGGGAAAGGAGGGGGAGTGAATCTTTTGCATTCTCCCAAAAGACAGAAACAAGAAAAAGAGACAGGCTGAAATCTGCTGTAATGGTTTTGTAACAAGTGATTCACAAGTTCTCCAGCTACAAGACCTAGACACTCTTAAGGAAATAAATGCTTCTTGCTGCGAGTTTTTATTAATAATATGCTAATGTACATTATTTTAAAGAAGCAGTAGAATGCAGTGGATGGTGTGGTGAAAATATCAATCTGAGGAAGCTAATGAAGTCTTTCAAAGGATTTGCAGTAGATTTTTAAGAACAAAAGCATCTATGGTTTCAGATTTTCTGAGTAAGTTGTATTTTCAGAATGATGTGATACTAGGTTTTAATAGATTTAGCTCTATTTCTTGAAATAGAATTTCAAAGACTTCTATTATCTGAATTTAGATCTATTACTAGGTATCCAGATTTTTTTAAACATATAAGTGCTCAATAGGACATCAAAGTCAAATCTTAATCATGACTTCAAACTCAGTCTGCACCCAGCAATTCCTTGTTATTGCTGTTAAGTGCAAGCTGCTTAGCATTTAACAGTTCTGGAAACATTGCCTATAGTAATTAACTCTTGGTTCAGTCCCAAGGAAACAGAGGCAAAGCTTCTGTTGGTTTCAGATGTGCAAGATCAAATCTTATTTGGTAATACAGCCACTTAACCATGTGTGTTACACTGCAATGAGAGATCTCTCATAATTTAATGTGCTGTTGTGTTATCATATTGATACTGAGTTTTTCTGAACTCTCAAGTGCACAAGAATTTTTCTTTATCTTCCAATTTTTATAAGGTTGAGCTAGAGAAGACACAAAGATACTTTCAGTTATTTGCCAAAAAAGGATTTCTGTAAGAACTTCTTGAATTGTATACACTGGAAACAAAGGGTAGGTTAGAAAGTAAGGTTCTTCATGTGGGATGAATTATCACTGATTTAAGAGTGATGATGTTTCCTGAGAGGCTCATTAAAAATGTTTGTAGTGTTTAATTCATCCAAAATAGACACCAGGAAGCTGCCAGGTGGCATAGTGCCACACTGGATGGCTATAATGTTATATTTCTTCTGTGTACAATTCTTATCAGTAAGAAGCTTCCAGAAAAAAGCAAGATGATTAGCTTTATGGTGCTCAGTTCTTTAGGATATTGAGACTTCTTGGATGGGCATCTGCTGCTTAAAATATCAAAAATAACAGACAAAAGCAAACATGTATTTAATTTTATATCAAAATGTAGAGAACATGAAAACCACTATAAATTAACTGTCTATTTATTCTATATGAAATGAAATAGTCTGAGCTTTTCTTCTGATAAGACTAATTACAGGGCTCAGAAATTACTCAAGACTGCAGACTGAAGCTGTACCAATTTTATCTGAGACATCACTGTAATTGCAGCACTGAAGTGCCTGCAAATTCGAGTTGCTTAGTAACATTATGGACAAAGTTATGAGGATGGAGTCATCCTTTTACTGGCTTCTCTGCTGGAATGTCATTCACAACTTACATATCACTAGTTTAGCTCACTGTTTTGTTAGTCCTGTGTTCTTGGAGCTTGTGCCTATGAAGACCCCTCCCCTCACAGAATGACTTTGTGCAGTGAGGAGCTAAAACTTCAAGGAGATTCCTAAGTCAAGTGTATCCATAAATCTTTGCAGGCTCCAGACATGGTGTACTTAGGCTAAACTTAGTTACAAACATGGTGGAATGGAATGGATTTTTAGTGATTTTCTAGTAATTAATTTCTTGCCATGTTTGTATTTTTTTAATTACTTCCTTTTATCTTCAGATTTTTTTTCGGTGAAGGATATTCCTCTTTTTGCTTCTATCCAAGCTACATTTTCTTTAGCAGGATGACTTCTTTATTCGGAGGTCAAGTACAGCTGGCAGAGTTTTCAAGTCATCTCAAGAAAAGTCAGGGCTATATATAAAGTGTTGAGTAATAAGTGACATATTATATGATCACGTCACCTAAATTTGTCTGTAAAGAAAATGATGGGTTTTGATACATTTGAAACCTTAATCTGTGACCTGGTGTAAGTGCTGAATTCTTTAAGTTTTTTTTTCCATTCTGCCATGTTGGGGATGAATTGTTGGACACATACTGAACCTGGGGATAGAAAACCCTCTGTTCTGGTGTAAGGCATGATGAAATTGTGTCCTGATTCCTATGAATGTGATACCTACATTTTGGGACTGCCTCAGCCAAGTCAGGGGTATATCTACATTTCTTTGGCCTGATGCTTGATGTGTTAACACAAAATTTGAATTACATGTAGTTAAGAGTGCCTGGTGGACTTGGTTTAGTCCAGGATATTTTTATGAGGGTTGAACAAGCTTGTCCAAGAGCTAATGGGAGTGGTTAAGGATGGTGACAGGTGTTTAGGATCTGCTCCATCTTCCAGACAGCGTGATGGTCTCTGTAGTGTGCTTCTTTGCATTTCCTGTCCACTGTGAATTTAAGTAAAGACACACTTGGCTGTGCCTGCTTTGCCAGCATTTTTATTTTGAGATTTGGTATAAAATAATTCAGGGTTGCTTATTTTTTACCTTGCAGACTCAGACTCTCCTTTGGACCAGATGCTAGCTAAGTGCTCACCTGTCACATAACAGGTAGCCTGTGCTATACTGGATGGTACTAACAGAGAATAATGATGGGCTTCTAACTCCTTTGCTAAGTTTGCTTCTAAGTGCATCTACAGCTAAAAGTATATCTCATGTGAAAAGAAAGGCGGTGTGTTGTTTTTTTGGTTTTTTTTTTAATTGCCACTTAATCTTCTCAATACACTCTTAGGCTGCAAAGTGAGGAAGTGGGACAAAAGCAGTTACAAAACTTGCATCCCTATTTAGGATTACTTTATACTGGTCCTTGGATGGGCCCTTCACTTAAGAGCTGGATTTGATGATCCTTTTTGAGTACCTTTCAATTCAGATTATTCTGTGTTATTACTGGATCTGTCTGTTGGTTGTGGTTTGTGTTTTGGGGTCTTTTTTTTAAGTCTGTACAAACTGTATGCTATTGGAAATTGTATTAAAACATATTGAGAGTTTTGGCAAGTTTTTAGGATGTCTGTAGTGGATGGAATAATGTACAAGAATTCACACTCCAGGGTGTGGCCTGGCTAGTAAAATTGTGCTGCTTCAGTTACCAGGAAATCTCATAACTTGTTTGGATTACACATTTTCTTCTGGGAGGAGGGACAGCTGACAAATGCTCACCAGGCAGAACTAAATAGTCAGAATCTTCTCTACCCAGCTGTGTTGTGGAAGTGTAACACTGAAAGTATTCAGATCTGCTTTATATTGAAGTTTGTGAGGAACAGTGCAGGCACTAATATTTCTGATTTCAGTTGCCTTATTTCTCTGCTCTCATTTTAGCCATGTATTAATATGCTTGGCTGGTGTGTGCTTACAGTCTCTGCACATCAGGTGTGGCAAATTAATTTCAAATGATGTTTTATTATCATTGGAATAGAAGCAAAGAAAGCAAGTAAGTAGCTCTGGCAAAAAAGAGTTACATACTTTTACCAAATAGGTGCATATGAACACAATTCCACTTATTTTTAAGTATCAATACCAAAATGAAAAGCATATCAGGATAAAAACAGAGGCAAAAATTCTCATTGGAAAACATTTGTTAGTGGGAGAGGTACTCTGGCTAAAGGAACTATAAAAGGGTATGGTTTCCAAGAAGACTTGGCTTAATAGCATCTGATGGTTCTGTAAAAAAAGAAAAATAATTTTTGCAAACACATTTAGGAAAGTTTACATAAGCAGGAAATATAAAAAAGATAAGGAAAATAACATTCCTCAGATTCTTTTAAGGTGGTAAGAGACTGTTCTTACTTTCTTCTTTCTTTCACAGGAGGTTGTTTCTCTGCTGCCTTTGCCAATTCTCTTGTCAGCCCAAGGTCATTCACCCCTGTGATAAACAACTGTCTGACAGAATCTGTCAAATGGTTTTATTGCTTATGAAGCCGTTCTGCTTGGAACGCTGCACACAGAAGCTGCAGTAAGACATTGTCAGCTTTCCTAGCACTGCATTTTAATTTCATTTAATGGTGCTTTAATGAATTGCAGTATCTCTTAGCCTAGGCAGAGGCTTTAGTTGAAGGCTGTACAAGCTGATTAGAAATACATCCCTCAGTGACTTAAGAGCAGGAGTGTCTTTATTGGCCAAGTGGTTTGAGGTGTTGAGTGCTCTCAGATGTGGGAAGGAGATGGCAGGGCTGAGCAGGCTGCAGGGAGGTTTGTGTGTTTTCCCTGTGTCAACAAAACTTTCAAACCCAAGAAACTAGATGTGGTGTCTGAGCTGTCATCTGTAATACACATGAAACACTTAACAGGTGCTTAACAGGAGGTGGTTTTTGTATGTATGTGCAGAGATCACATGACATCTGTGCCCTGAGCCTTCAGAAGTGCTACAAGCGCTGGTGTTTGTCAATGAGGATACTGTGCAGCCTCTCTCTGAATTACTCCTGGCCACAAAATTCAGTCAAAAGTGAAACAGTTCGTAAGTATTCTCTTTAGCTTGAAAGAAATCATGTTTATTATCCTCACCAAAATCCTAGTTAATTCCACAGGCCGTGAATAGTAGTAGGATGCCAGATATAAATCAGCTTACGTGGTATGTACATAACAAAACTCATGCCATTTTCCTTTTAGGCCTATGCTCTTTCCTGTTCTGTAAGACAGCCCTCTGAGGGTCTTCTTCGGGGGGTAATTCTTCTGTGAAACTCTTTGTGCTGCTGGGTATGGGGTTTTCTTTTTTTCTTTTTATTTTTTTAATTGTCAGACATACCTTAACGCCTTTCAGTTCACAGGTGTGGTCAATGCTGGCAATAAAATGAGGGAAAGCCAGGGTTCTCTTGTGCATTGTGTCATCGCAGTCGTCTCTAGGATCACTCAGACTGATCTGATTAAGAGGTATTTAATGCAACATTAGCCTGCAGGATCATATTTCATGTTAAGTGCCATTTTAGAAAAAATTCTTGAAGTTGATATCCTTTACCTCTGCATGTTCTCTGCTGGTTAAATAAAAGCTGATTTAAGTATTGGAAGAAGTGATGTGGACCCCAAATAAAGACAAATTAATTTCCACGTGTGCTCCTTCATACCAGTTTACATTATCACATATTTTCCAGTATTTGAGTCATTACTTGGAGACCAGCAGACACAGGAAAGAACAGAGTTGTCTGAAGTTGAGTTGTTTAACAACTTATTTTTAAACACCATTACCTCATGTTTTAGTTCTGTCTCAAGTCTCACTGCTAACACTTCGGGATTAGTTTGATTTGTGAGAATAACTTGCTGGTAAAACACCTCATGGAAGTTGTCTTAGCTAACAGAATTATATATAGAAAACAGCTTTTCTTTCTATTTGTATTGCATACATCAAGGCTTAGAAAAACATGTCTGATATGTAGGGAGAATTATTTTTTTATTGGTTAGTCCTGGTTATCTGGGGACCTAAACTGTCTGCAGCAAAGATGGGATTTCTACCACCAATATTAGTTTGCACATCTAAGGTTCTGTCTTGCACATGCTTGCAGATGAAACAGAAGTATTAACATTCTAGTCTGATAATATAAAAAAGAAATTAATGTGAAGATTTAAAGCCTATAGGTTTTGAGGGATGACTGAGGTGTTACAGAACACTGCTGTCTTTCTCCAGATTTCTAGATTTTTTCTTTAATTTTTCTAAACTTAATACTGGTATCACAGTGAGGGAACATAAATCTCTGTCTCTGCAGTATCCTCTCACTGCTTAAGGCACAACAAACAACACCTTTGTCAACACATTGACTGCTGCAAATATGTTCTTCATTAATACTCCTCCTTGTATTATTCAGAGGAGTTGTTGTAATTCTTCCCTGAGAATGCCTCACCTACCAAACTGGTTATTGTTCACAGTATTTAGAGTCTTGCGACTTAGAGAACAGGCTAAGCTGTGCTCAGAAGAAGAACAATGAGACTTTTTCTATTAATTTCAACTGAATTGCATATGGGATTAATTAACATAGGCTGGATTAAAAAAGCTGTCCAATTATTATACATTTTTGTTTTGTTGAAGGTGATGAAAAGTTGGGCTGACAGGAATACCTACAATACTCTAGAACTATGTCATAAATTCAAAATTACTTTTACCAAGTCTTGTAATTTAATAGATGACTAAATTTTCTTTTTGTAGTTGTACATGGGGAATCTGATGCTGAAAGTTAAATGAGAGTTTTCATTTTGTCTGCTGCAAAAATATTCTCACACTAGGAACATCAAAGAAGGCAAGTACCAGATTAGTGATTCTCTAGGATGTTGTTTTTCATCTCACCTTCTCTGTTTTCTAAATATTGACAATCTTGTTCTCTCCGTGTTCCCAGAATTTATTGTGATGGATTTGTAGTGATGCTTACCAGAATGACATACTGAAATGACAATGCAATTAGCATAAAGGATAATGGAGGAAGTTTGAAAGCTGTGTCTGGCCTCCACTAATAACCAAGCCTGGGAAGTCCTAACGATATTTTGGCAATCTTAATTGTAATAATTGTACTGTCAGTCAAGAACTCAGCCTTGGTTGGAAGTACAGAACACAAAGCTACTGACGGACACTTTGAAATCCAAAGTTGATTATTTTTCTTTCAGTTTGTTGTGGTTTTGCCTGTAAAAGAAGGCGAGAGTCATTCTTTGAAAAAAAAAAAAAAGGGAGTAGGATTTTGTCTTAAATCCTTCAGATTTGTATAGGATTGCTTTTTTTTTGAGATGGATGGGGATGAATGGCTGAGTAACTTCCAGACATAAGTGACAATGGGTTATGCAGATCCCCTTGAAATAAGAACAAATTGTATTCAATGTTTACTGTACTGGAAAAAGAGTATGTTCCTTTAGTTGTACAAAGTTTCTGAGCACACCAGGAATCCTGCATGTGGAGTTGTAACCAGTTCACTGTGGCAGTGGTCTGGTCTCGTCCTTCTTGATCCATGCATCATCTATTTTTTATTTTTTCTCCAAGTATAGTAGATATGGCTCAAATTCTTAGACTGCCAGGATCTAGAGCTATCAGTGGCCAGTGCTTCACAGGGACATGAGGGCCTCAAAACAGCAACAGAACGACTGTGTATTTTTCTTGCAGCTCGTGTTTTGAGCTTGTTTTGTTACAGATGTAAGCAGGTGTATGTAGTACTTCGGAAAAGTAAACACTTGATGTTGATGCGGTGCTTGCGGTGAAAGAACCCCAGGCAGCTCCGAGCACGGAAGAGCTCTGAAGAGCAGCAGAGCCGTGAGGTGGGGGTTTGCTCCCCACGCAGCTCCCCGTGGCCTGGCTCAGCAGCGCCCGTTAAACGCTGCTCATACCGGCGGATGGGAGAACGCTGCTTTCCCTCCTCGGGACGGCAGATGGGACACGCACGGCCCGGCCGCACCGGCTGAGCCCGCGGGCCCGCACCAGCCGCGCTCCGCTCCTCAGGCACCGCTCCAGGGCGCTGGGGCCCGGCCAAGCCCGGCCTCCCGCCGCTACCTGCGGGGCCGGGCCCGCCTCCCGGCCCGGGGCGGGGCCCAAGGAAGTGACTTCAGCCGGCGGCGGCGGCGGAGCGGCTCGGCGGGGCTGAGCGCGGAGCATGGCAGCGGTGGCAGCGCGGGCGCTGCTGGCGGCGGGCAGGGCGGGCGCGGGCGGGCGGCGGGGCCGCGTCCTGCCCGCCGCGGGCGCCGCTCCCCTCTGCACTGTGGCCCCGCAGCAGCAGCAGCAGCCGTCGCCCGACATGAAGAGCTACCTGTGGTCGCGCTACAAGGAGGCCAAGAGGGTCACCAAGGGTGAGCGGCGCCCCCTCAGCGGGCCGGAGCGGAGCCGTGGTGGCGGCTGGGAGCGGAGCAAGGGCGAAGCCTGTGCGGGAGCGGGAAGGGGCCGGGAAGCGGGTCCGGCTGCCGTGGTGTGCCCAGGGCCGGAGCGGCAGAGCGGGGAGAGCCTCAGCCGGTGGGTCCTGGGGGCCGGGCAGCGGGGACACGGGCTGTGGCGGTGGCAGCTCCTTCGTCCTCCCCTCGGAGGGAGCGCGGAGCCCCTCATGCCATCGGCCGTGCGGGGCCGCGGCTCTCGGAGCGCCTTTGGGCCAGGCAAATTGGCAGGTTTTGGAGGTGTGTTGAGTGTAGAAAAGCTAACGTAGAAAGAAAATCGAGGAGTTGGTCATCTCATTGATGGCTGTTATATATATATACACAACGCAACTATTCTGAAATTGGCTGCTTATCCAAAAAGTTAAAATGCTGGGAAGTTTTGGATGACTCTTTTAATTTTGCGTACGGTTCCATCATAACGCTGTGTGAGGCATTATAAAATGCTCACAGTGCGTACATGACCCTGGGAAGCCCTGGTCTTCAGCCCAGCCAGGCAAAAAGCTGGAGGAAAAAGCAAGGAAAATGCTCGTTTCTGACCTTGCTCCGACGGGAAGAGAATCACTAAGATAATACTTGCTTGAAAATGTGGTCTTTTCTGAGCGCTGAAAGAAAGAGAGACAGAGTGTGTTCTATAATGCCATGGAGAAGGGCATGTCCTGTAGTGGCAATGGATAATGCTTTAGCTTGCTTGTTTTGCCTACAAAGAAAAAAAATTATTGTGTTTTCCTGCACTTAGGAGTCTTGAATGTGATCTGGGACTTCACAGTACTGGGTGCAAGCAAAGCATTTCAGAAGTGAAATTAAAAGTCATGCTAGTGATCTCAAGAGAGGTCTGTGGGCTTTGGAGGGTGAGATAAGGGATAGGAAGAAGGGAAGTGTGTTTTATTTTGAATCTATTTTTTCTTTTCCTGTTTTTAGAATTAACTTTCTCTTGTTCTAAACCACACCCAGATAATACTTAGGAGCTGAGGTAGGGTAACGTTGTAAGAAAATAAGTTGGTCAGTGGGTGTGAGCTGGCAAAAGATGAGGCAACTGCTTCTAGAATATTTCAGGCTATTATATTACAGCTAAGTCACCCAATGGCTTTGAGTATATGATATTTCAGTTAGTTATGATGTTGAGGTGACAAGGCTAGAAGTCTCTCCTGTTTTTTTGACCCAAGGTTTATAGCACTTGTGATGCTGTCTGCTGGCCAGAATGTCTAATAGCTGCCAGCTGTTCATACTGTCTGTTTTACAGACAGCCACCAGTCAAGCTGGTTTGCAGCTGAAGTATCTTTTTATCTATATATAGCTACATAAATATCTTTATTTTTAAAACAAGTGTTGGCTCACCAAGCTGCACAATTGACATTTGAAAAAATGCTTTATAATACAGAGATGGGTGTTGTAATGTGATTTTGGAAGTTGATTAAAAGCTGTGCTTATAATTTCAAGTTAATTGAAAGCTCCATGGCCCTTTCTATAGAGGAATAGAAATATGGTAGGAATATTTGCCTTAATTGTATCAAGTCAAATTGCATTTGATTTGGTTGCTGGGCTTTATTTGAAGTTTGGAATTAAACTCAGTGAATTTGCTTTTTCCCCCTCTCTTAAAAATTAAAAGACTTGGGTGTCTGCATCTGAAGTCCCCACACCTACCTGCCTTGTTGGGATGTTTTCAGTGGTGGAGCATGTAGGGATCTGGCCTCAGAGCTAAGGGTTTTGAGAGAAGCTTGGTCAATTCTTTTTAAACCTATATGGAAAGTAACCAAACAAAGCATATTTTCTTTATACTCACCTTTCCAAGCCCAGATTTAAGATAAATGTTCCCCATTTTTTTCCACTGATAGGGAGTCTGAAATATAAATACAGTATATGGAGAGAAAAGAAGGAAAACACACTCATGTTTTATACTGCCAGGAGAGTAGCATTGAACCTCTTAATGTTGCTCTTTCAAGTTTTGTAAACAAGAAATACAAACACTCTCAATGTTTAGTACTGACATTGGTGTTGGTCCAAAGTTGCTTATTATATCATGGTTTTAATTTCTCAGTCAGTATACTTTTTCAATCAAATATCAACAGAAGCATGCCCTTAAAATGGAAGTGATTTGCACACTCTGTGTGTTTGTGTAGAAAATAAGCAGAATATGTTTGGTTTTCTGATTGTCTAGGAGGTTAATAAGCATAACAATGTGTAAGTAATACTTGTTATGGACACAGTCACATATAGTTTATTCATGTGAGCTGAAATTGATTAATATGATAACCTTGAAATGGTGAAGCAAAAATTAAAGCAATATCAAATTAGAACAGTGTCAGTTTTGCTTCAGGGGCAGGAGCTGGACCAAGTAATGCGAGCAGAAGACAAGGCTCCTAGACGAATAATAATAATATAATAATATTCTTCAACTCCAAATTCATGTTCAAAAACAATAATAAATGTGTTAATGGAGTTAGCAAAAAATTATGTCTGGTGTTCTCTGATAAGAAAGACGCCAAAATGCATCTTCTCTTCCAACTTGGACTGCAGAGAAAAGCTTTCTTGGAATAAAACCTATGGATCTCCAAGACAAGTTAGGGACAGTATGTTCAATAGCATCATATTGTTAACAACTAGGTGGTTAGTGTGAATTAGTTGGATAGTTTCCATCATCATTTATCTGTATTTAGCAATTGCTAATGGATTTCTATGTCTTTGTTTAAATAAAGGTAGAAGGCTGGTATAACTTTTTTTTCCTCTCCCCTGTTCACAGAGTTGGTTCCTTCGATTATGAGTAACATGCTGAACCCAGATGCTATTTTTTCAAACAATGAAATGAGCCTGTCAGACATTGAAATTTATGGGTTTGATTATGACTACACCTTGGTCTTTTATTCTAAACATCTGCACACGCTCATATTCAATGCTGCCCGAGATCTTCTTATTAATGAGCACCGGGTAAGTAAAATGAATGGGATAACAATACACTTATGAATAAAGGGTAAAATAAATGATTTTTGACTGAGAGGCATGAATCATCTTTTCATGCCTTGGTCCTAGCTCAGCTCCCTTACAGCACATTTTTTACAACAGCTACATATTCACAACAGAAGCCCTGTTTTAGTCTCAGCTGCAGTTTTGAGCAGAGAACAGTCTGTTAAGGAATACAGTTATATTGGTCTTATATTCTAATGTGGGTGTGTGGTTTGTTGTTAGTTACTGATTGTCATTTATTGGAGTCACATTAATAAATAAGAAGCTTAAAAGTTACCATTACTGTGTTTTCATCCCTTGCTGTGAGTGCAGTGATTAATTTCCCTACGCAATATTTTTAGCTGGACTTCACAGCAGGGCTTTGATTGCACTGAGGGCTCTGTGTGTAGCTGGCATTTCAGCTGCCTTGGCTGGAGGGGCAGCGTGTGCAGTGATCAGAACCTGGATACAGGGTAGTGTTCAGGTCAGAGCACTGCCCTCCTGCCTCTCCAAGCAGTGTTGACCACTTGACATCCAGGCAGTTTGAAGCTGCTTCTTGTCTAGTTTGGGGATGGGAAAAGCTCCTGTGTGTCAGGAAGTGGAGAAGGAGATGGGTGGCTGGGGAAAATGAAGGTGTTCCTGGGATAAAGACTGAAACAATTCTGTGGACTAAAAGAAGCAAAATTAATTAAACTGTAGGATTTGCAGGAAAGGAAAAGACAGAAAGTCCACGGAGTATGTTAATAAAGCTGCTTGTGTATTTTTATACAACCTAAATCTGAATGCGTGGTGTTATTCCACTTTCGTATTTGAATCTAAAGGTTAGGAGCTATTTATAAACACCTATAAATATCCTTGGAAGAGCAAACAAAACTTCATGGGTGCTACAAGCATACACAGCTTTATCCCCCTGCAATTTTGGCACGTCTTGATAGCAGTTTCTGTGGGATATGTAAATATGCCTTATTAAAGCTACATGGCTCATAGGAAAAACCCATGTTACTGTAGGAGTCAGGATTAATTCTTGTAGACAAAAATTCTAATGGTGTTCTGCCTTTATTATTTGAATGGATTTGGGTAGCAATAGCTTTACAGTTTGTCTTGCTTAAAATCTCCTGAGTTCTACTAAACAAAGGTGTAATTGCTTTTTGAGACCGCGTATTGAAATTATTTCCTTTTGGAATTTATCTGCTTATACTGTTAATATATTTTTTTTTTGCCTTCACCATTAGAAAAAGACCCTCTAGACAGCATCCATTATGATTCTCACAGTCAACCCAAAACATGGCAAATTTTGCTCGTGGCAGTGGGAGGTAATACATCAAAAATTGCAAAATGCAGTGTAGGAAGCAAGGAATTGTCCAAGAGAATAAACATCAATTTAATGCTAATCACAGAGGTGGCAGCAGGTGTTCTGTGTAAGCTCTTGTTCCTGGGTTCATTTCTTTTCCTGATGCACAGGCCTTGTGCCTTTTTATCAGGAGTGCTGTTTCAGTCCAGTTATATTTGTCCCTACCAAAAGGGGGGGTAAGCAAACAGTACAATTTCTATCATTTCTTTCTTTGGTTTGCCAGGAAGCTTTGATTTATATGCCAGGGTAAGTTCATATGTACTGGCATGTGTCTGAAAAGACAACTTTCTAGTAGAATAAATTAAAGCAGCAAGTCAAGCATGCAGAAATTTGATAAAGTCAGAAATAAATTTCATTGTACATGCTTGGTGTGGTTGCTTTGGGGCACGTGCAGTGCATGGGAGTTTTTAGTTGATCACATTCTGTATCATTCCCTGATGATTTCCCTTGTGTCTCTGCTTTGTGTTCCCTGACTAAACCTGTGCCTCTTCCCAGCTGTCTGTAGGCTTTTGATGCTGTTCTTCATTCAGATCAGTAGCTTGCCCTATGTTTTCCGCAAGTGCTAGTGTAGGGATGATAGGACTGTTTCCTTTAACTGTAGATGCCTGTATTCAGTACAAATGCAATCCACAGCAATCCATTGCAGAGCAGGTGTTCTTCAGCAAGACAAGAACTCTGGGGGGAAATGACAGTTTATTTCTTATAAAGTAGCTAGAGGCTCTGTTGAAGCTGCCTAATGCAGTTTTCCCCCTGAAGGCTTGTAAATTAGCCATATATGTATGGAGACTGTGGTAGAGAGGGTGAAAAACAATGTCTGGTTCTGAGGCTGCTGTAACGTGGGGGAGGAGAAGGAAGGATTGCCTTTCAGTGTCTTCATCAAAGAAATTAGTTTTCTCGGGCCTTGTTGAAACTACTGAAGTATTTCACCCCTTAAAAACAAGTGAACAAAGCCCTTAGCCCAAGACATGCACCTGACATTTCTTTTTGTGGCAACCTGTGTTTTAAAGCAGGACAAAATTACAGTTGTCTGATAATGGGCTTGTGCTGAAAAATGTTAGACTACAGCTCACTTCATATAATTGGGTGAGCTACCTACACTATATATAAAGAACCTGAGGGAGGGAGGGGTGCATGACAGAATTCAGTTCATGCACATCTCTAAAATGGATTTTTTTTAATGCATGAAGAATGTATTAATAATATATTAAATTAACTTTTTAAACAAGAGTCTAATGTTCAAAGGTAATCACTACAGAACACCTGGATGTCCAACTTCAAATACCAGGATGGCCTTAGATTTAAAACCATGGCCTTGGATTTTGGAGAAATGTTTGACTTGTCTTGCAGGCATATGTTCCTGAAAATCTCACCAGCCTATGAAAAATTCTCCTAAATGATTACAGCAAATGAGAAGCATAGAAAACTTAGACTTTTAAAATTCTGCAGAAACAATTTTTATTGTTTTCATTATGGTTTTAAAATCAAATCATTGCTCTCTTTTCTTAGTATCCTGCAGAAATAAGAAAATATGATTATGATCCCAATTTTGCCATCAGAGGGCTTCATTATGATGTGCACCGGGTATGTATGAATAACTTTGTGATGAGTTATGTAGTGCTGAGAAGTTAGCCAAAGAAAATAAAGAGAACTTTTAAGCCTTTCAGCTTTTCACTCTGCGTTGATGTGTAAGGATTTTGTTTCATGTTTTTCTTTTTAATAGCAATCTTTATTATTACTGTTATTATTACTGTTGTTACTATTATTAACATCATCAATAAGAATAATAATATTTTTTTAAATGACCCTTAAGTAGAACATGTTTTGGGCATTTTGTACTTATGGTGGGTGGGGAAAGACAACTTAAGGTGCAACAGGATAGAACTAGGTAAAAGTCATCGATAAAAGCATTTTGGAAGCTGTGAAGGAAGTTGCAAGGAGAGTGCTCAGATGTTCTTGAGGCAGAAAGGTTATAGATAAAATTGCTTTGACTTTTGTAATTGCATGTCAAATAATTGAAGTGATAAAAATTATTTTCTTTTTACTTGCAAGGCATTATTAATGAAGATCGATGCTTTTCATTATATTCAGCTGGGAACAGTTTACAGGTGGGTAAAGTTATTTTTTCTTTATAGTAACAATGTGTGCTTTTACTTTTTGTTTCTTTTAACTCCCATTTATTAGTGCACAGCTTGGATTCTTACCAGGACCTGTGCCCTGATGACCAGAGCCCTGAATGAGCATCGTGGCCTTGCTGGAAGGGGTTTTCTTTGCATCTCTGTGTGTACACACAGATGTGTACACATCCACTGCCTGCTCCAGCCCAGCTGATTCCCCAGATCAGCCCTGGCAGAATTGGCAAGCTGGTTGGTCACATAGTGCTGACTCACTTTGTTTCCGGCTGTTAAATTGTGCTGAAAGACATCTAAAAATACCCTGATGACTTCTCTGCTGTTGCTTTCTATGTCAATAATTGTCACAGGGTACCTGATAGCATGACTTTGGTGTGGTTGTGGAGGCACTTGAGAGGTCCTGCTGTGTTTGCATAGAGCTTTTAAATTTGGACGCATCTACTGAATCAAATTTGCACCACACTTGGTACCAGACTTTAAATTAGACAAGAAGCCAGGCCACCCTTCTTAAAGTCATTGGACAAAAAGACTTTTACCCAGGTTTATTTTGTTGCACTGTTAGTTGTGTTTCCCCACCCACCATGAGGACAGAACACCCAAATTTGTGTCCAAAAGGGGATGTGACCTGGAAGTGATGGTTTGTGTCAGACCTTCATGCTGTTTCCTCAAACACCTGCACAGGGATGAGGGGAGGAAAAAAGAGGCTGAGGGCCATAAGAGCTGATGTCAGGATAATGTGTGGTTGTACAGCTGCACTGTGAACTGTGTCAGGACTGTGAGACTTGTGGTAAAAGTAATCTGCAGCTTTGCCTAGGCAGTCATCTTTCCACTGTGGCTTTTACATTTTCCTCTGTTGATTTGTGCTGAAGTAGCTGCTGATGCACAAGTGCTTTCTCTAGCAGTATTCAGATAGCCCTTGGCATAGCTGTCTGCAGACCTCCTCAATTCTGATGGTGTTACTTGGTGTCTGGTTTATTATTTTGGTTCCATTTCTTTGTGCTTGCTGCTGTGGAGGGGGTGATGCTGAATTCTATATGTTAGAAACCCCAAGTATTGTCTGCCCTGTTGGTGCACGAGGCCGACTTGAATGCTGGAGTTCTGCCAGCAGCAGCTCAGAGTTGTGTCCCAATTGGTGTGTGGAGACAGAACTTCAGTAAAAGAGCTGGTTAATATAGGATTCTGCCACCACAGGAACCCTGAGGAAGTTCATGTGTCATGCCTTTCCACTGCAAAGCTGATGTGGACTCTAAGCACTGAAAGCACTAGGCTTGTGAATTAATTTATTTTTATTTTACTGCTGGCAACTCTTCTTGGTCAGACCAAGAAAGGGAGCCACTAAAATAATGATCTGTTTTACAAGGCCGCAAAACATCATTAAGAAGGTTTGGACAAAGGAGTCCAGCTGATCTGGTTTGCATTAGTGGTTTTTTTTTTTGATCCTGAATAAAATATCAACACTTCTGTGGCCTCTGGTGAGGATGTTTCTATACCTGCAGTCTTTTAGATGCTTTAGTGCAAGATGCTTGATGCTGTAAACATTCAAAACCAAACTAAAGCCTGTACTCTCTTAATAGTTGATGAACTCTGGAGAAATGTTACCTCCTTCTTCCCCATTTTTTATTTGAGTGTTGTAATTATCAACCAGCCTTCAAGTAGTTTTAATTTTTGGGAAACTGAACTGTTCATACATTTTAAAATAAATTCTTACATAGTTAAAGGTTGTGTATATTTTTCACTCCCTTAATTCTTCAAGGTCATGCTGCAGAATAATCTGATTTAAGCACTATCATATCATCAGTGCTATATAAGAGAAAAGGCAGCATGAGGAATTACTTTGTGTTAAGAAACTGGAAGTTCTAATCACTTCTTAAAAAACCCCTTGAGGCATAGCTTTAATGGACACTAATAAGCTCTTTTCCCATAAGAAAGTAGAAAGGACTTAAAATTGGAATGTGTTTTGTGTGCATGAGCCTGTTAAAATGTTACTTGTTTGGTAAGGAAAGGTGCTGTTTTAACTTAAAAACAAAAATGTTCCTGTGATGTTATTAGGGTTTTAATAAGATCCAGATCTAAGTGTTAATCTGTTGGGGTTTGGTGATTACTTGAAAATTTTAATCTGACTTTTGAACTAAAGCTAGTATTTTTTTCCAGAGGCCTCAGTGTTGTCCCAGATGAAGAAGTCATTGCAATGTATGATGGTTCCCATGTCCCTTTAGAACAAATGAGTGACTTTTATGGAAAGGTAAAACCACAAATCAGTCTTTAAATTGGGTGAGGTTTTTTGGCATGAGGGTGATGGTGTTTAAATTTTCTTCTCATTATATAAGTAGCACTTTAGTTTAATGCTATATGTGACATTTGCTATCTAAAGTGACCAATTACTTTTCTCTCTCCTGCTTGCTGTAGTTTATTCTCTGACTGTTCCCTTACCAAGTCGTACAGACAGTGGTGGAACACAGAAAATCAAGTGACTTGCTCAGTGTTGTGCACAGATTCTGATAAAGGCTGGCAAATGAACCATATCTGGTTCACGTACTTTACTTTTTCCTGGTGGTCTGATGGCTTAGCTGGTACAGCAGCAAGTAAACGTATGGAGGCAACTCCTGCATGCAACCTGGCAGAGTCAAAGAGGATTTGACAAAAAATGAGTGATAAAAGATGAAACTTCTATGTTAAATGCTAAACTTTGCCAATAAAGTTGATTTTTTTTCCTCTGGTGGGTTGCTTCCTCTTTCCCAAATGAAGGGTGAAGCTGACTTTTTGTGAAGAAGCCAAGTTTATTTCTCCCCTTTTAATGTCCAACTGTTAATTTCATGTTGACATGAAAAGTCCTTCTTTGTGATGTGAAACAATTTTATTGTTCTTGTACTTGTTCTTATTTTAAGGAGCTGAATTTAGAATTCCTGAGTCTAGTCTCTGCAGCAGTTGTGGATATCACTCTGGCATTCCCAATGGGATGCCTTTGCAGAAGTGCAGACTTCTAGTGAAGGCCTTCTCTTGTCATTTAGCTGAGCACTGTCTTGTTTTTATGAATTAAAATACCACTCTTTAGAGTAATGATTTGGATTTATTTGAAGAATTAATCACAACACTTTGGTTGGAGATAACTTTATTGAAGGTCTCAGTTGAAAAACAATCTTTAGCCATGTGGAGAGGGATGGCAAAAGCTGCATATCTGCAACTAAGCTGAAGTGTTTATACTGAACAAATGAAAGTGTTCTAATCTAGGAAATGCCTTTGTTTTTTCTTTCCTTTTCTTCCCATCACTGTAGAGCTCACAAGGAAATACAATGAAGCAATTCATGGATATATTTTCCTTGCCAGAAATGACACTCCTTTCTTGTGTGAATGAATATTTTCTGAAAAACAACATAGACTATGAACCTGTTCATCTGTACAAAGATGTCAAGGTAGATGTCAAGCTTTGAAGAATTGGATAAACTTGTGTATTTGTGTGTCTTCTCTGTGAGCACTTCAGGAGGGTTTCACCTGTTGTGCTAGCCTCAATGAAATACTTCACTTTAGTTCTGTATGGAGTAATTATGGGTATACAACCATAAAAATATAAGTAAAATTAAGGTAGAGTTTGGAAAAGAATAGACTGAAATTGGTTTGAAAGCTGACATTCTCGGACTTTTGCTCTTTTTGTGGGTTTGAGGGGTGAATAGGGGAAAGTGAAGATGATCTTAGAAGGTGATAAAAGTTCTTTTGATTGTTGCTGAAACGTATCTTTTTTTCTCACTATCAGGGATTTACTAGGTTACAGGGAATGTAAGAGGCTATAGGGAATTCCAGTTTGGAGCTTTCATTTTGGCTGGTGTACAATCATTTGCTATCTCATACTTTTGAACTATCTCTTTTACCTCTCTTCCTCCTCCAGATAAGCTCTAATACTAGTCTAGAGTAATTTGACCCTCTTGATTCCTCAGCATGCGTCCTGCAGAGGAGATAATCTTATGTCATGGTTATGTAACATAGAGGGCCAGTTCTTGTGGTTTCTCTGAAGCATGTAGAGAAATTTCTGTACTATTGAGCATTACAAGCATTTTGGAAACCCTATAGTGGTATTTTTTGAGGATTTTGAGGCCATACCCTGAGTAAGCAGCAAAATGGCAGTACCACTGTTCTAAACAAAGCTGTCTGGTGCAGAGCTGGCTCAGGAGAGCTGTTAAATGCCTCCAGAGTGCCTTATAAGTACTTTGTTCAAACATTTAACTTCTTTCATCTGTTCATAAATTTCTTATGTAAACAATCAGGGCATTTGTGAGTGATTGTAATCTAAAATCTGTCAGGTGTACAACTTTTTTTTTTTTTTTAAGGGGAAAGGAATGTGTTCTGCTCCAAAGGTCACTGGAAATCTGTGATGACCCTGCTTCTGCAGAGGGTTTTCACTTCACTCTCCTGAGCAACCTTTCGCAGTTATGTAAAAGAGCCCCTCTGCTATATAGTTTTGTACTTCCCAAAATTATGAAGTTAATTTTTCAGAAGAGAAGCTTAGTCTTTGTCTAGTGGTGACATCATATATACATATACACACACATACATATATATAATTATATTGAATATTACATGGCATTTCTGTAAAATTGAGAGTGTTGAGAAATGAGTTGTTTTAAAAGCAAATTACTATTGCTATTTGGTGAGCGCTTGAAAAGATGAAGTTCTTTACTGCTCGTTGCTTTCCTCACAGGATTCAATCAGGGATGTTCATATCAAAGGAATAATGTACAGAGCAATTGAAGCAGATATTGGTAAGTACTAATGGTATGATCTATCAAAGCTTTTCTTACTGATAGTATATGATTTTTCTGGCTTCCATGTTTAAAGATTACAAATTCTAAATTTTTAAAGTTTGAAAGACTTATTCCCACTTGCCAAAGGTGTGTTTAAATATAACTTTGTGTTCTGAGCTCTTGGTTGAATGCATACAAAGTTTTTCACAAGAGTTTTTTCAATTAATGCTGTGTTTTCCCCAATCCTCACAGAGAAATACATCTGCTATGCTGAACAAACTCGTGCAGTGTTAGCAAAGCTGGCTGATCATGGCAAGAAGATGTTTCTCATCACAAACAGTCCCAGCAGCTTTGTGTACGTGAGCAGTTGTTTCCTGTTTAACTATGCATTTGTAAAGGATGGGGAAGATGAGGTTCTCTAGTATAATTCATTCTATTGCACAGGCAACTGCACTTTGCTACAGTTAATTGTTAATATTCCTCTGTCCTTTTTAGGGACAAAGGCATGAAGTTCATTGTTGGCAAGGACTGGAGGGATCTCTTTGATGTGGTCATTGTCCAGGCTGAAAAACCAAACTTTTTCAATGATAAGCGAAGGTGGGTGTTTAGTCAGTAAAGAATGATTCGAGCAGCTCTTCCATATAAGGCTATAGAATGTATTAGGAAATATTTTACTTTGGCTGCAATGTGAAATGAAATCATATTTGATGAAATCCTGGGTAAAGTCATTACAAAATGCCGCAACACCCAATGCTGAAGTCTAAACATTTACCCTTTTTTGCCTAAGAAAGTTCTAGGAGCTGTCAAAGGTGTACTGGAGCGACTTAGGGACACAGAAGCCATTTTTAACTTCTTATTTGCATGTTGGTGAAGTGTGCTTCTTTCCTTATAAGCCTGAGAAGTCTTGATGCCTTTCAAATCAGACCCTTATCTGGAAATGTCTTCCATTGCTTCTGGGTTTGGTTTTTTTTTCCCTTCACACATGATATTTAAAAGACATCTGGCTGGCTGACAGACTGGAATATTTGGACTAGTTGTGATTAAGTAAACACATCTCTAGTGTGTATGCCCTACTTTTACCCTTGAAAAAGACCTATTCCTTTATGTGTGCTTATGATTTGAAAGTGAGATAGAGGGAGATGGGATTATTTTCCCTTTACTTTTTGCATTTAATTTAAAAAAGATCTTCACTATATGTCTTGGCCCCTGTCCTGTGCTCTCTCATCTTCAGTTGTCCAGGTGTGCAAACTGAGGGATTGGAAAAGATTCTTACACATCTATTTTTTTTGTGTTCTCTCCTCCTTAGTGGCAGACAACTCATGCTGTTTCTTCCCTTCTGCCTGGGGTCCCTGCCTTACTGCTCAGCAGTTGTTCTCAAAATTTGTTTATAAATGTCATAAGTATACTGGAAAGTTACATTGCTTTTCACTGGTTAAAGTGGAAGTTTTGGAGTTTTGCTTTTTCTCTTACAAAATTCAGATGCTAGAGATTTTTTTTCCTGTTGAGAGGTGAATATTTTTATATTTTTAATGCTAATACTTTAATTGCCTGAGAAGTGTCAGGATTCCTACAGCAGCATAACAATTGCATGTCTGTTCTAGACCATTTCGGAAGGTGAATGAAAGGGGAGTCTTGCTCTGGGACAAGATCCACAAGCTGCAGAAAGGCCAGATTTACAAACAGGTATGCTTTCAACAGACTCTTTCTGTTGAAATTTCGTACCTATTTCCTAGAATCCCAAGCTTCTTTGGATACAGAGGTTTCTAAAATACAGATGCATTCTTTAAGAGAGTTATTTTAATGTCTGAAGTATTACAAATTCATTGTTGTTATTTGTATGTCATTATCTCTTGAAGTGCTGCTATCACTGAAATCACCTGTAAAATTTGGGATTCATAGTGTATGAACTGAGGACAAGATTTGTGCTATGAAATATTTTTACTGGTGTACTGAGTTCGTTTTTCATGCCTGTGAAGGTGCAAGTGACATGCTGCTACAATGTCCATACCGTTATTTCTGCAGGGTAACTTGTATGAATTTTTGAAGCTTACTGGCTGGAGGGGCTCTAAGGTTCTCTACTTTGGTGACCACATATACAGTGACTTGGCAGTAAGTAGTTTGCTTTCCCAAAATCAGAGAAAAGATGAGGCTTTCCGTTAGTTTTCCTCTCATCCTCTGCAGTTATTCAATGTAATACACTTTCATTTGAGATTTTAAAATACAAAAAAATTTGGTTGTTAAGCCATATTGCCTTTTTTTTTTCAGCAAGTAACCTTGGTGTTGTAAAATGCCAACCATATTTTCCACCTGACTTGTAACATTTAAGTTGTTTACTAACTGTGGTCAGGAATGTGTGAGGTTGTATTCCTGATCCAGATACTGATTGTGTCAGATGTACTAGAGTAAACACAGATATCCACATGTACAGGATATGCCTGACTTGGATGACAGCTGAATGAACTTCTGTTTTGAATGCAGGAGTCAAATCTTCCTGTCACTAGTTGTGAATGTTCTTCCCAAGATCTTGCTCTGATTTGTATCCCCACTCTCCAGGCTTTTTTTTTTTTTTTTTTTGCCACCTTATAAACAAATGCTCTGTTAGGGTAAGTGAGCACCACTTGACTCTTTTGTAATTGATTCCTTTTGAATGCCTGGATGTGACTTATCCACTCCAAACTTTTGTAACATGTTTCAACAGCAGCAGATGTTAAAAATTTTCCCTCAGTCTGCTTTTAAAAAGAACAGTAACACTGAGTGCTTCAGAAGACTGAGGGCCAAGAGAAGGAGGATGCAGCTCTGTTCCACTCTGTCACAGTGGAGAGGAGAGCACAGGTGGCAGCTGCCTTGTGTTGTACCTGTCAGGAGCAGCTTGAATAGCTGGGGCTCCTGGTTGTAGCCTTCTGTCAGCTGGGTGTGTGGGTAACCAGCACAAATCCAGCACACAGTTCCTCCAGGTACTGCTGGCAGCAGCAGAGCTCTCATCTACAGAGGCATTTCCTGCTGTTTGTTTTAAACCTAATAAATTAGTGTTTATTTGCAAGTGCTTGTGTGTTCTTCATCTCTCCCCCTCAAAAATGTAGGATTTGATGCTTAATCTGAAATTAAATTCTATTGTCCATTGGCACAGTTCAGTCCCACTGTTTCATACTTCTGTTTGTACATAAAAACCAATTAAATTAGTGCTACTTTGGGATAAACAATAGTCAGATTCTTTTTTTTTTTTAAGCAGTTCTTAAGACTAATATCTGTATTTTGTAATTCCGGTAACTAGGACTTGACCCTGAAGCACGGCTGGCGCACTGGTGCGATTATTCCAGAGTTACGATCGGAGATTAAAATCATGAACACAGAGAAGTACATTCAAACCATGACCTGGCTGCAAACCTTGACAGGATTATTGGAACACATGCAGGTTTGTGCTCTGTGTGTGTGTAATCAGCTCTGGCGAGCCAGAGGGATCCAGCCAAGTTTCTAAATGCTGGACGTTGATGTTTGCAAGTGCTTTCAGTCTCACTGAAGAGTTGGACTGTAGATAAATGCAATTACTTGTGTGGTTAGTTAATAAGAGTTTTCTCAACATCTTGTCCCCTTTCTCCAGTGGTCAGCCTGGATCAATTCCTGATTTTGGTTGTTTAAAAATGCATGTGGATAAGTTCTGTATACTGATCTCTGAATTATTGCTCATGTCCTGTTAGCTGATAAGGGTTTATTAATAGAAAGGTTTATTTACAGAGTTATCCTTAGTTACAGGTTATCCATACTTTATATTTCAGGTTCACCGTGATCCTGATTCCCAAATGATCTTAGAAGAATGGAAGAAGGAAAGAAAGAAAATGAGGTGAGACACAGGGGATGAAGAATTTGCAGTATGCTTTGGTAGCCAAGGGTTCTATGCAATATCTTTCACAGATATTTGCAATTCTTCTTTGCAATTTCTTTCCATCCCTGGTTTATATTCCCTGGTAGTTACAGATCTTATAAAATATTTTTGAAGCAATGTTCTACCTGTCACTTGTGCAGCTCTTCTCCCCTCTGACACTTTGTACATGTGGACCCTTTTGGCTGTTCCCTGTCTTTAGAGCAGATGTAACTTTTCTGTGTGAAAAGGTAACATCCCATCAAATCCCTTTCCCTCTCACTTTGATTCTTCTGTTCCTATCTGTGTTCAGCTGTCACTGTTGATTACACAGCTTCTGCATGAATAAAAGCTGTATTTCTTTGTCAAGGCTTAGGTCACTTTACCAGATTTTTTACATGATTTCTGCCAATTGTTTGTAATACATCTTAGAATACATAGAAACTGAGCTCTGCTCTAGCTTGGATTTAGCAGGGATTTATCACAAAGTTAGGTAATAAGGCTAGAACTCCTAATAATCTATTATCATGAAGGAGAAATCCCTAAATGCAGGGGGTGTGAAGTGCATAGTTTTCAAGGCCAGCTGTACCACCAGCAGCCTTCTCCAGAAATGTGGGAATAAATGAAATGGGAATGATACTTGGCAGTGACTAAAGCCCAGAACTTAATTCCAAGGTGTGTTTAAGATTTTTGTGTGCATTAACCAAATCTTTGCCTTTTCTTAAGAAGCCTTTTATCTTTAGAACATTAGATGTCATTAATATTTAGATAAAGGCAAAAATCTTCTTTCACAATTCCTAGAAAAGAAGGCTTGAGATGTCATGCTTGTTTCTGATGTCAGAAGCAACTTGTCTCTAGTGAGAGATGTGTGAAGCTCTTCACAACTGTGATTCTTAGACCTGGGTTGTATATGTGCAAGAGGTGAAAAACTTCTGTGGCACATTTCATTGTTTTGAAGAACAATGGCAAGAGAATAATGCATAAAACAGGTTTCAGGATCTGCTTGTTTCAGGTTATGGATGCCAGCTGGTGAAGAGATGTGTGCAGGTCTGTTCACTTCACTGTCTTTGTTTTCTCTTTCTGGCGGACAGGGAGATGAACAGGAACTTCTTCAATTCACACTTTGGAAGCATATTCAGAACTGATGAGAATCCAACTTACTTCCTGAGACGTCTCTCTAGGTTTGCAGATATCTACATGGCATCACTGAGCTGTCTCTTGAACTATGAACCTGATTACACCTTTTATCCAAGAAGGACTCCTTTGCAGCATGAACTTCCTGGCTGGTCAGACCAGCTGTGCACTGGTACATTCAGAATACCTTTCCTACAAGAGACAGTTCAGATCAAATAAACTCTTGGTGGCTCTTCTCTAAAATGGACAAATAGCTGTTGGTTTTCTTGAATGTACCTGAATTTTATTTAAGCCACTTAAATCTGTTACCTTGGTTTATATGTTTTTCATACTTATTCTCATAAGCTTTGGTTTTCTCCTCTCCTGCTCAGACATGTGAAAACTCCTCTTACACACAGAAGAGATTATGGACTGCCAAACTAGTAGTAGGACAGGAGGGAGAGGACTGCTGCTGTTCTGGGGTGGTTGTTTTAGCTTGTTCATTGAAAACTTTGATCTGCAGCTTTGTGGTTTACAAAGAAATACTAGGTCACTCTCTTCTGGCCCTTTTCAGCACTCCAGCTGGAGCCTGCAATGGACTGTGGCATGGAAGAGCTTATATGCAGTGTTAGTAATTCAGTGATACAAGTTAGTAACCAGCTTAGGGTGAGACTGAGAAGGATGGTCACACTTTTTACCTTTCCTTGCTGCTGCAGACGGAGCCTTACCAGTGAGGGGCCCAGGGCTGGAGTGCCCTGGCTCTGCTGCACTGGGCTCAGGCTCCTGGGCTCTTTCTCCTGTCTGTGCAGTTTCTGTTCTTGCCATGTCTGTGCTTGGCTGCAGGTGAACCTGAGCCTAAGATGGAAACTTGCAGTAGCTTGGGCTGCTTCAGCTTCCTTCTCTTAACTTTGAGGTACCTTTTTATTTTGAGTTTCAGAACATTTCAAGTATCCACTCTCCAATAATAGTAATTTGAAGAGGTTTTGCATTTCAAAGTGCAGACAGATCTCTCTATCAAGCTTTAGTTTGATCCTAAATGCTGCTTTTAAAGATTTGAAACAGTGTCTTATTCCAGTGGTATGCAATGTGGCTTTGCTGATCCCTAGGAGAGAATGTATTTCATATAGCCTTCATAATGGACTTCTAGAGTCAACAGTAAACACGCACAATGGAAAAAGGACTTGGAGGAAAAATTAAGAAATGAGAAACCCAGAGTTTTCTGCTGTCATGGTTTTAGCTCAAGCCCTGAAAGCTAAATTAGGGGTGGTACACATTTTGAATAAAGAAAAATAGTTTTGGTATAGATTAGAAGTTTTATTGACTTACTGATATTGAAGGTAATGCATGAACACAAACTCTGGGTAGCGTATGTGTTTTAAAGATTTGAGCTGAAAAATGTCTATTTTGCACAAGGAAAACATCTGTTGATGTATTTCCTCAAAGAGGCACTTTATAGAACTGCTATATAGTTGTTTTTAAATAAAAATTGTTTCCTTTCTCTGAATCCAAAGGAAATGTTTGTTTTTTAAAGTGGTGCTTCCCACCCCAGCCACTTTAGAACGCATAATACAATTAATAATTTCAAATTTTAGTTATTAAAGGCTTGGTTTTTAAAAGCATGTGATTAACAAAACATGTAGCATTTGGTATTCATTTTGGGATACCACTTGCTCTCTATCATGATTGCAGGCAAACAAACTTTTGTTGACCAAAAGTTTTCTGGTTTGGTTTGTTTGTTTGTTTTTTAACATGTCTGTACGTGCAAGCACCTGGATTGAATTTCATATACAGTATATTTCATGTTTTTAAAAGCATGTTTGCAAAGTAAAGAATGTACTGTAATTTAGCCTGCACAATTTTGTAAGTAGTTTTCCTGTAAGCTTGAAATCAGTACAAAGTTCTCAGAGGTGGTTTAGATTTTATGATTTTCCTATACTCCTATTTCAAACTTGACTGAAGTGTGTGATTTATAAACCCCTTTGTTTAAACAGATGAATATACTTGAAATTAATAAGTTGATCTGACTGTCCTGATGGTTTTGCTGGAATAAAAAGTTAATGTGTTGCAGGAAGTTAGTTTGACTGCAACTCATCAGGAGTTGACTTGGTGGGGCTGTGCAAGAAATATTTAGCGTAACTTGACAATGAAGTATGAAGATGGAAATATCCTGATTTGCCTTCAGTTCTTTATCTCAATGCTCAGCTTCAACTGAACTTGGTGTTATGTGTGTGGAGCACCTCTCATGCTCCAGAGATTTCAATGCACTCTTTTAAAAAAAGACCCACCCAAACCACTGTACATTCATCCTATGTTAAGCAGGAACAGTTTAATTGCCTTGGATGGTTATATTATGCACATAATGCATGTTTTATTTCAAGATTTTCTTCTCTCACCCTTCCTTTCTCTTAAGTTACAAATCAAACTCCTCTACCAAGCTATGTTGCAACAGCCAGCTGAAGTAAAATATTGTTTATATTGCATGACCTGTTGAAATAAACAATGTTGCATGAAAAAAGTTAATTATTGAAGGGTTATGTTTCTTTAAAATAACCCAACTATATATAATATAAATTTAAGTGAGAATATTCTAATGTATTATTTATTTTTCAGTGCTAAAGTGCTGCTTTGTAACTTTTAAAAATGTCTTGCATTTTTTTAATGATTTCACCTTGACACTCTCTGCATTACTCAATTTAACCTATGCTACTGATTTCAAAAAGATTTTTAGGCATGTTTAATGGGCAGTGTCTCTGTACTAATTTTGGCAGTATGGTTCATTTGAACACCAAAGCAAGAAAACGTTTTTGTTCTGGTCTATCAAAAACAAAGAGCTGAATAACCTGTCGGTAAAAAAAGAGATTAATGAGTTGTGGAGCTTTTATTTTTTTGGTGATAAAAATATTTAATGATTATTACAAAAATAAATGCTTGGACTTTATCTTCTGGTCTCTGTGAGCCTTAATATTTTGATTGACTGAGGAGAAGGAAAGAACATGAGCTGTATTGATTGCAAAATTCTGTGGAGAAAACTCTCCTAGATGTGTGTGTTTAAGTGTGTTTGTGTTCTGCATTTTCTAAAGTCTGTGAAAACTGGCAGGCTTGTGTAGGGGAATGGGGGAAGGAGTTGAGGAAACTGACTGTATGTTTGTTTCATCCAGATGAATTTGTATTTACATGTTATATTTCCTTCCTTGCCCTTAATAGCTGCATCAACAACACTGGATTTGTCCCCTGCCTGGTTCTGAGGGAATGTCTGCTGGGGTAGTTCCCAGAGATAATTCAAGCTTTCCTGGGCTTTCCCTCCTGCCCCTATGCACTGGGGGGATGTCGCTGCTGCCAGAAAGAAAACCTTTCTTTTCTTGCTGTTTTGTGGGGCTTCTTTCATGTTCTCATTATGATATTTAATATTTTGATGGAAGGAGGTGACACTGAATCAAACTCAAGTTTGATGCATCTCTGACGGTGTGTGGTGACAGTGACAGTGGCAGCTGTTGCTGCTGTGCTTGGTAAAAACACAGTGTGTGAAGAACCTTCAGGCCTGAAGAACTGAATGTAGACATTGCATGGCAAGGGGATGTTCATCCTCACAGTCCACTTTGCACAAAAATTGTTCATTTGGACGTATTCACTGTCATCCAGTTTCATTTGAAGTCCAGGTTAATTCAGCTCTCTTTGAAGATGGCCTTGAGATGCAGCTTTTGACCACAGCTTCAATTTTACTACAGGCGAGGCAACCCAATTTCAAGTAGCGGGGAGAGAGGAAAGCCAGAAACTCAAATGCTGGTTTCTTGAATTTATTTTTCTGTTCCAGCTAGACATCACCTGCATTTCTTACTAAAGCTGCCTCAGTTACTGCTTCCCTTTGGGCAGTAAGGGGAGATGTAAAGCAAACACTGAGCCAAGGTCGAGGAAAGACAGAGAAGCTGGAGGAGGCAAGGGGGACAGTCAGGATGGCTGTGTTTCCTGCTGCTGACTATCTAACAGGAAAGTATACCAGCCAAAAAATCCCCTCCATTTAAAAATGCCCCTCCATTTAAAAATGGAAGTTTACCACATGTTCTGTTTCACACTTGCCTGTTCTAATTGTAACTGAGCCAAAATGAAAGCACAGGCCTGGAGTGCTAGAAAATTTAGGATATTTGCCAAGTTAGCAGCCCTATGTGCTTGTGGCCATTTTAAAGTCTAAAGAAAAAGCAAAGCAGTTAAAAAGCAGGTGAGTGAAAATCAGCTGCTTTTCCCAGAGAGGTGTCTGCTTCTGGCTGGGTTAGTTGAGAACTCAATTTTGCTTTTAGCACTCATAGTTGGCACTGCTCAGATTCAGCCAACACTTCCAAAGTTGGTATTTCTGTGAGCTATATAGAAGGCATCTTAAACAAAACTGTGTTCTTTTGGGTTTTAATTTGTAACAAGGTTTTATTCCCTGTAACATAGGTGCTCTTTTTTTCACAGTAAGTGTAAATAAAAATGTGTTTATTAGATGACTAATGCCAAATTCAGTTTCTAATTCTGATCATAAGGACCACTCATCACAAGCTGTTGGTCATCTGAATCCTATAAAATAGAATAAAAAGAAAATCAGACTTGAACACCGCATTAAGAAACAAAAGTAACATTTTGGCAAATTTGTCCATACAGATGGCAGAGTTGGCACCTGACATTTCTTACCAAACAAGTCCTTTTACTGAATGCAAATCTGCATGTACATGAGGGTGCAATCCTTCCTTCCCTGAATTCCCAGCCCCCTCCCTGCTGGGTTTCAGATTCTTTGGAGTGCTAGCGTGGCTCTCAGCTGCGTTTGTAGCAAGGAGACACGAAGACCAAATTAGAAGGCTTTTTAAGTTTTTATGGCTGTGTCACTGTCATCCAGTGTTATTTGAAGTCCAGTTTAATTCAGCTGTCTTTGAAGATGACCTTGAAATGCAGCTTTTGACTACAGCTTCAATTTTACTACAGGTGAGGCAACCCAATTTCAAGTATGGGGGAGATAGGAAAGCCAGAAACTCAAATGCTGGTTTCTTGAATTTATTTTTCTGTTCCAACTAGACATTGCGCTTTCATAAAGTCATTCCCTCTTACCATTATATTAGTAGTGTCTCAATCTCAAATCAAAATGAATACTTACTGAGAAAAGATCGTAAGTGGGTTCTGGTGAAGTCAGTGTTGAAGAACTTTCATATGAGGGGTTGGTGATATTTGAGGGCTGTGGCTTGTCCAGTGGCGTTGTGTCAGTGTCATCTTTGGACTACATAAAAGCAAACAAACTTGCTTAAATTTCATCCTCTTCCCCCAGTGCATTAAGTGGGGCACTTCAGCCTCTCTACCAGCTGGTGCACTGTTGTGATTCAACTGGCTTTATTGTCTAAATCTGTCTCTGGGCATGAACTGTGGTTTTGGTTGTTGTTTTATTTCAGGTCACTTAACACTGGTGCCTCTTTTCCTCTCCCTTCTTATTTTTAAGCCTCAGCAAAAAATGGGAGAGGAAGTGTGGCCCTGAAATGGTGCTTGGGGTAAAAAGTACTTGGTTAGTCCTGAGGGCTCTCTTTGAAACTATTTAAAAATCTAAGTGTTTCCTCTGGCTCTTGGCTACTGGGTTTTGTTTCTACAAGATGATTCACGTTACCTGCAGGGGCTAGAACAGGAAGGGACTTCTGTTCGCTTCTAGGTAGACTTTCTTTCAGGTATGTTCTTGTATGTTTTGTAACATTTTTTTCCTCATCCCTCATCTCTGTAGCTTAGTTGTTGCTGACTGGTTTTGCATCTATCTGTTGCTATCAAAATTAGTTAAGAGAAATCAAGCATGAAAGTGCATCAATATAAAAACCTGCACATTTCAATCCTACAGGCATTTCAGTTTGTTTGTCTGTTGGATCTGGCCTTTTTCCTATGAAATGTTTCAACCTCCTTTCAACAACAAAATTGATAGTAATGGAGGAGGAGAGCAGGTGTCCTTTCAGTGGTTGTAATTCCTCACTTCCCTAAGGGTGAGTTTCTGGGGAGGCAAGGGCTTCTGCGCTGCCGTGGTGCAGTTAAATCAGCTTTGGGCCAGTCCTCGGTGTTGGAAGTGTCTGTGTGAGCAGACATTTGGGTGGAGGGGTCTGGGGCAAATGTGAACTCATGTCCAAGGCAAGCCTGTGAGCCTTCCCAACTTTCTCTGTGTCTGAGTCTGAACAGCTCAAGTGTGAAGTGACCAGGAATGTTTCTAGCTTAACCAAATGTATGGAAAACCTGAAAGTTAGGAATTTGAGAAGTGCAGTTGTCCCTCCCCTCCCCAGCTTTGTGTTCCCACCTGGCACCTACCTTGAAGTGCTGGAAGCTGATGTTTTTCTTCCTGAACCTGAGGTAAGAATATCCAATCAGAGCCACAATTCCAGTAACTAGACAGATGCCAAAGAATATTCCTGTCCCAGTACTGGCATGGAGAGGAGCCTGGAAGCAAAGGAGGAGGATGGGTGAGCTATGGACGGGCACTGGTCAGCCTAGAGCACCCAAGCACATGCAGTGTCCCTTTGAGATATGCTCTGGTCCTTGTGCTTGGGTTTTGTGGTTGGTGTTCCCTAGAGACATTGAATGTGGCCTTTTGATAGAATCACAGAAAAGTTAATGTGGAAATGGATGATGGAATCCAACTGTTTCTCCCAGCACAGCCAAGCCCATAATTAAACCTTGTGGACCAAGGAGACAGCTGGGTAACTGGGAGAATTTGCAGGAATTCATGCAGGCAAAAGATATCTATTTTCAGAAGATTGTTTTGGATAGGAATGAATGCCAAGGCAAGAGTAAACAAGGTGCCTTAAAAGCTTGAAAGTGGAAGAACTAAAATGGAGCTTGTAAAAATCTCTGTTACGTACATGAGCTCCATTATTTTATATACAGAAAACAAATTTATAACTGTGGGAAGAAATTGTTCAGACAAATTTTTGTTATCACTGGTACCTTGTTTTCAACTTCTAATTCACTTTGAAATTAACCTTTTAAGATGAAAGCTGCCTCTGTGTCAGGGAAACTGGGAATATCCTGATGTCAGCAATGAGTTTAGGGTAACATAAGACAGTTACCTCTCACCACCCCAAAAACCTGAATCACTATGCACTTACAGGTTCTGATGGAGCCTTTAAAGGCTCTGAAATGATGTGGATAATCCCATTGGAAGCAATTATATCCCACTCAACAATAGCACTTCTGTCCACATATCGGATCTTGCTCTGCCAGGAAAAGAAGCAATGAGAGCTGAGCTTTGACCCTTCTCTCTTTGGTACTGAAATTGACATTAAGATGGCTTCCCCACCTCAGTTGCTGGGTGCTCAGTTCACCAGAGAGAAACAACACGTGGGAAAAAACATGGAAAGTTACTCTGCTGCCTCCCTGGACATCAGCCTGGGATGGCCCCTGGCTGGTCATGGTTCTCCTGTGCATGGAGCAGCCATCATCATTGCCTGCATGTTGCTTTGTCCCCTTTTTTTTTTTTTTCTTTCTTTCTTTCTAACTTTTGGGATCTTTGTGAAGTTGCAAAGCTCTAGAAGTGCTAGAAGTGCCTAGAAGTGCAGTCATTCCTGAGTGCCAGGCAGCCACTTTCACTGCAGAGGATTCCACTTGCCACTCAAGTTTGCTGGCTGGAGTTTGCTTGCTGTGAGCAAGGCTCTGTTGGCATCTCCTGCCTCTCCCAGAAAGTTACCAGGAAACTTTACAAATGCCAACATCTTTTTTTAATGATAAGCTGCTGCTTTCATCTCTTTACCTATCACACAGCCATCGCCCATAATCCCACCAAGCTGAGAGTAGAGCAAAATGAAGCCCATATCCCCATTTTCCCTTAGTGAAAGCCACTTCAACAGCTTCCTTTGAGTTTTTTGGGTGAGAGATGTCCATTTGCAAGCTGGTAACTTTGCAGTTTGGCAGCTGCTATCCTGCAGTCTATGGACAGGAAGGAGCCTTCTGAACTCAGTCCCATTCCTGCCCACTCTAACCTTATCAAAATGCCCTCCAGATCAGTGTGGCACCTGATTACAGGGTATAGCATAAGAAGAGGAAAAGCATGAAAATGGGAAATTTATTACAGAGGTACCTGGTCAGCTGTGGAGACTTGATGTTCCTGGCCCCCTGTGCTTGTAATGAGGAGTTTTTTCCCTAGACGAGTGAGAAGGGTGGTTCCATTGGTCAAGTCCTCATAAAACATTATATTGGCATTAGATAAATGATACTCAATGTCTCTCCCAGAAAGGGTCTGCAAATGAAGGTAAAATACAAGGAGTGTTAATGGGTCTCATTAATCCTTTGGATTTACTAGTAAGCTATGTGCCTGTGACCCTTTTCCCCCTCTGCTATTAATGCTGCAGCAAGTGTAGCAGCATTAGAGATTATTGGGAAATCTGCATGGGAACAGTGGGACATTCTGTCCCTGCTGGCCTTGGGTGGCAGGACCTTAATTCCAGCAGGACAAAGGATTTTACTCCTCTGTAGGATGACCTGAAGTGATGAGACTCAGAGATACTCCAAACAGCTTGAAGATGTGAACCAATTAATAAACCCCTATGAATTGTTTGAAACAGTGCTTGATTGAAGGAAAGAATGAAATAATAAAAAGGGGAAAGCATAGAATGAAGTTAGGAATGGATGTCTTTAATGTATTTGTATAAAATACCAAAGGTGCATGCTGCTTTCTTCAAATAACTGTGCTCATGCTAATGAGCCAGAACAGACTTCATCTCAGGCAGACTCCTTCATACTAGGGTAACTAAAATCCCTGATGGAAAAGTCTCTGTAGTGACTTAAACACTCAATAACCTTGCACCCCTAACCATGGAAGGCAAATGGAAACAATGAATTCATGCCTTTTGTGAGCACAGTTTAAATTCTTTAGGGTTGAGCACAAGTCACATCATACTAAGATTATTTTTCTAAGCTTAAATTTCAATGGGATGCAGAAAGCCATAATAGCTGTTTAAGAAGTGTTATTAGAACAAGGAAGGAAAAAAGGAGAAAAACCCTGACCTCATTTTCCTTTAACCCACTGTCGTTGGGAGCAAAGAGAGTGGCCTGCACTGACAGGTCTGTGAGGTACTGCAGGAACTCTCTCCCCTTTCTGGAGGTGTTGGAGTAAGCCATGATGTCCTAAGCAGAAAGAAAATCCAGCTTTACTAGAGAGCAATCGTGCACTCCTGTGTGGAGAGCAGAAAGATGACGCTGTACAAATGACAACAAAGGAACTCTGTTATTAGCCATGAAGCAGCTCTGGAGTGACATTCCAAAGGAAGTTTGTATCCAAAATCCAGCTCCATCTGCTAATTTAATGACTACATATTAAACTGATTTGCAGACTTTGGGCCTCTATTGTCTTTCAGGCTGCTGATACATATACTGCCCTTCTGAGTAGTGACAAGAAAAGAGCTCTTAACATTTTGTCTCTTCCCAGTAGCAGTTCAATGGAATTCCAAAGCACAGGGCCTCTTGTGATGCTCAAAAAGCTGTACAGAGGGTCTCCTTTAAGCTAAAGCTGCACCAGGCTTTTAATTCCAACTGAATTGTAGAACCCAGAAACCTCTTTGGAGCAAGTAATTAAAAAAGTAGTAACTAAGTTCTGGTTTGGATTTAGACCAGATAGGTGCAGATTTACACCACTCTGCCTTGGTGGGTGTGGGATTCACATTCTCTGAACCAGAGAGAAGCAGAGAAGAGAATGATCAAAACAATTCTTATCTCATTTGCTGCTGCTGTTGTTTTGTGAACAAGTGGAATGTGTTGGAAGATTATTTACCTGAAGGAATCTGGTAATTGGATTTTGGTGTGAGTGTTTTGTTTTCTTGACCAATCTCTGCAAGCTGTGTTCTGATGGTTGGTCAGGAGACAGTCACAAGATTTTGTTCAGTTGAGCTCTTGTTCAGTTTCAATTTAGATGTAGTGTAATATAGTATAGAATAATATAGTATAATAAAGTAATTAATTAGCCTTCTGAATCAATGGAGTCAGATGCATCATTCTCCCCAGAAAATGGGGTTGCCTGATTTATTATAGCTGGGCTAGCAAAGTAAACCCTGGATACAGCACTCAGGGCCTGCTTTGCTCCACTCCCACCCCAGCCTTTGTTCCTACCGAGAGGAAGTTTGTCAGCGTTGGGAAGGACATCAGCACTTGCAGCAAGTTCCCACTACAGGAGATGCCATCCCCCACATAGCCTGGCTTGCAGGTGCAGTTCACCTCTGAAAGGAACAAACAGAGAGAGCTGTATGGGCAAACATCCTTTCCAAGAAAGCTTTAGGCTGCCCTGTGCCTGACAAACTACTTGTAAGCAGCAGGTTAGGTTTTTTTGAAGTTAAAAAAGAGGCAGAGTCTCTTGCAGGGTTATCTACCAGCCCATGGCTGATGGAAGGAACCAAAATCTGGGCTGCTGCTCTCATTTTCACAGAGGGATGATGCAAAGGCCCCTCTTACCTTTCTCCCTGTAGCAGAAAACATCCCAGGCTTCGCTCAGGTTGACTCTTCTCCCGTAGTCCACGATGCCGACGTATCCGGAGCCGCAGTTTGGGGAGGAGAAGGCGGTGGGGTAGCCCACCCTCCCGCCATCCAGCCAGCCAGCAGAGCACAGGTGGTACCTCGCCTGCAGTCAGCACAGCCACAAGGGAAAACTCAGGGGAAAAGCCGGGTGGTGGGGCTGGGGAACTGCACATGGAATGAACAGAGCCCCCGGGGCACTCAGGCAGCACCTGCCCTGCCAGCGCTGGTCCAGCCTCACGTTCTGCTAAAGGTGCCTCTAAACACTGAGTGTCTTCCTTCCTTCCAGAGTTGGAAGAAGCCAGAGACTGTCAGTCTGACCCACTCTTCTAAAACAAGTTTTGCAAACCCAAGTTGGCATGCTCATCACACTGACATCAGCCATGTGCTGTCTATAACGTGCTCAAAGGAGGCAATATAGAAATAGGTCTGTTAACAGCATTTGAGAAAAAGATTCCTGGAGATTTACTTTAAAGAAATAAATTAAGCATAACTCTGAAGTGCACATTTCTTTAAGAAGTGTTAATAATTAAAATCCCCTTGAAAATACTCTGAAAGTCTGGCTACCTCTCACCCCAGCATCACTAGAAACAAGAACTTGGCAAATTATTCCAGCGCTGTGCGAGCATGCATGAAACCAATAAAAAGTCTGAAAATTACTCCCAGCCAAACATACCCTGGGGCGTGGGCAAAGGAAAGGAGGGGAAATTAAGCTTATTAGCACAGAGCAGCCCCCTTGCTCCTGCCTCTCCATTTACTCTGTGTCTCAGTCCTGTTTGGGGATGTCCTCCCTGGGAGAGGCCTCCTCACCTTCTGTGCATACAGCAGCTGCTCGTAGGTGGCCATGGTGGCCGACTCATTGGCACAGGCCTCCCTGGCCTGCTCGTAGGTCATTCTGTACTGCCCCACGGGGGACCTCAGGTGGAACACCCCCACCGTGGTGTCTGCAAAGAGAGACAAGGACCAGCTCCTCCTGAAGGGCCTTCCATGGTGCGTGCACAGCTGTGCCATACAAACACCCCTGGATTTTGTGAATTGTCATTAGAGCAGATTGATTCCTCAGGGGTAGCGTTGCTACCTGGACTGCCCGCACACAGGGCTTCGTGATAAATTCATGTTCACATGTAATTGTTATCAAACATAACTTTTATAACCATTTATTGCTGACTGGGAGCTACGTACAAATTACAAACAGGATGGGACTGCTAGGAACGCACTTTGAGCTGTTTTATTTTCCAGCATTACTCTCATTACATGGTTATGACAATGGGAAGATGCCATCAGCTCACATCCCAGGCAGCAGACCAAGAACTTAATGTTACAACTCACTTTATAAGTTTTTTGACTAATCACACAAAGCAAAAAGCACATTGACAGTAGTTCTATCCAAGCACTATAAGCACATGTACCTTTGGTTAAAACAATGCCTGCTTATTTCAAATACAATACCTGCTTGTAAGCCTTAGAACACAATGCACAGAGCTCCATTATTAAGCTCAGAACTTCCTAATATCTTGCTAGATATACTTTTCTGCAGCTTAGGGAGTTATTCTAGACAAGCATTAATACACAGACCATTGTTCTATTTGTCCTTACTTTTCTACTTCTTACATAATTTTTCTGCTGACCAATCTTATGGCTACTGCTTAGCTCTAATCACAGTTCTGCTGTCTCTGAGGCCTGCCTTTTGCAGCTTTCCCAAAACCCTCATTTTTAAGGGGGATTTTAAGGATTCCCACAATGTTCCAGCTGCAATCTCATTGTTTCATGGGGACATTAAGTAGAGGTCTGAGTGAGCTTGCAGCTCCTGGTCACTGGCCTCAGGGCACAAGGCTGGTGGTGCGCAGGGGGAATCCTCCTTGTCACAGACATATTTTCTGAAAAATACATTTGCTAGGATTTTTTTTCCTGAGAGGCCTCAGAAATGAAATGTAAACAATAATTATCCGCTGCTGTGGAATGTGGCAGGTGCATCTTTGATTGTGGTTGTTTTTACTTGATGAGCAATCACAGCTCCAGCTGTGTCAGGACTCTGGTCAGTCACATAAAATAATAAATCAGCCTTCTGAAGCATGGAGTCGAGATTCTCGCACCTTCCCTCATCCTGGGGACCCACAAGCACCCCCACAGCTGCTCACCTTGGAAGTGCAGGTCAGCACAGGCAGCGTCAGGATGGCACTGCCCGTTGTCCTGCAGGCAGCGGTCCAGGGGCAGCTGCATCACGGAGCAGTTCAGCCCATCACCAATGAAACTGGTCTTGCACTCACACCTACGTCTGCCCTGCTCAGGGAGAGAAGGGAAAAGGCCAAGACAAGCATTTATTTAACTGACGTGACTCTGGTGTTTCAGGCAGCATTCTTGTAGGGGCATACAGTATGGGTAAATGAAGGTGGTATAGAATGTAATCTTACTCCCTAAAGAGTTGCAGCTGGGTTAATTACTAAAGATTAGGAGCAGGCCTGATGTTAACAGGCCACACCTGTAGCCAATTAGAAAAGAATGTTATAAAAGAGTGGATTGGTGGGAACTGGAGTCAGTTGGCTGCTGTGAGGACAAGGAAGAGTCAGTGCTAAGAGGAGCTGCCTACAGAAAACACCAAGGAGGTGTGAAACTCTGGCAATGTGGAACCCTTGCAACATAATGTAATAGACCTTTTACAATATAATGACAACACATTCTGAATTGCTGGGGAAATTTCACTTTCAATTGATTTAAGCAGGAATGGACAAACAGAAGAGTTGCTACAAACAAGTGTGCCAAATATTTACACGCGTGTACTTGGGTGCTTTGTTGAATTAACAGCAAAGCATAATTTCATCCACAAAGTTAACAACATGCACTGGAGGGTTACATGTCATGTAATTCACAAAAACGGATGGCAAACATATCAAAATTATGTTTAAATGACTGGGCATGGAATTTAACAGCCCACTGCTAGTAATAAATGAGAGCTGTTATTGGTGACATCCAGGGACTGTGATGGTTGGCAGCTGGAATGGATTCTCAGCAAGACTTTTCTAGATCAGTCTAGATCAGGAAGGCAGCTCAGGCAAGGCACCAAAACAGAATGGAGAAGTGATCCTGCAACCACCAGCATCAAGTCACCTGCACAGGTTTTCCCTAACCACACTGGCTATCTGGATCGTGTAATGTTTATAAGGTGGCTGCAGAGCTTTTCAAGTCGAGTTCAAGCAATCACCAAGTGATACTATTCCCCCAGCTGTCCCTTTGTTTGGCTTCCAAAATGTATTTAATTTTAATCCAAGAAATTTGTGTTGCAAATAAGGATAGACAGTTAGGGAGTGTTGAGATTGGGACAGAAAGACTAGGTATGCAAAACATCCCAGCTTCTGTTATTACCCCATTCCCCAGAGCAAAGATGTTAAAATGTTTCTCAGCCTTCAGCTGAGGCATATCACCATGATATTTTCTGAAAAATCCTCTTTGCCCAGGATTTTCTCCTGGGAAGCTGAGAATTATCTGATTGCTTGCGAATGTGGTCTGGAGATAGTTTACTGACAGGTGCATCTTTGTTTGGTTCCATGTGAATAGTTTTTAATTAATGACCAATCACCATCAGCTGTGTTGGACTCTGAGGAGTCCGTCACGAGCTTTCATTATCATTCTTGTTAAGCCTTCTGATGTATCCTTTCTCTTTCTTTAGTATAGTTTTAGTATAGCATTATTTTGATATAATAAAATATCATGAAATAATAAATCAGCCTTATGAGAACATGGAATCAAATTCTTATGTCTCACCTCATCCTGGGGACCTCACAATACCAGAGAGGCATACAAACTGATGTGGAAAGTAGGCTGGAGCTAAGGAAAGGTTGTTTTGGAAAAAAGATTTAGAGAGGTACAGGGTGTGATCCAGCCAGAGGAGACTTCTGCTGGCACCAGGGAGAAACTCCTCAGACCTCCCTGCTGGGGACAGAAATCATTCAACTTACAGGTCCTGTGACAATGCAGATGGCGTGCTCGTGGCAGCCTCCATTGAAGCCATCAGCACAAGGGTTTATTGGAAGGCAGGTGAAGCCATCTCCCTTGTAGCCCTTCTGGCAGCTACAGAAGACTTTCACCCCATGCTGCGTGCATTCAGCTGCCTTGTGGCACCCACCATTGTTCTGTTTGCAGAGTTCTGCAGCTGCAGGGAAAAAAAAAAAACAAATTAGTAAAGTCTGCTTTTAAAGAGGATGTTCTTCATAAAGACAAATCATCACTTGTAGGGGGATACAGTATTGGTAAATGAAGGTGGCAAAGAATGTAATCTTATCCCCTAAAGAGTTGCAGCTGGGTTAATTACTAAAGATTAGGAGCAGGCCTGATGTTAACAGGCCACACCTGTAGCCAATAAGAAAAGAGTGTTATAAAAGAGTGGATTGGTGGGAAGTGGAGTCAGTTGGCTGCTGTGAGGACAAGGAAGAGTCAGTGCTAAGAGGAGCTGCCTACAAGAAACATCAAGGAGGTATGAAATTCTGGCCGTATGGAACCCTTGCAATGTAATGACAATAGAACTCTTGCACTATAATGACAACAATCACTAGTCCTTTCACACTAAAAATACTAGAATACTTGTTGGGGGAAAAAAACTGTTTCTATTTTCTGAGGCATTACTGAATTTTTGTGAGTCTATCCCTTAGGGCTCTGACAGCCTTGTCAGGCGATCTTGACTCAGGAGACATGGCACCAACCTTCAGATTTCTGGCCAGGTTGACTTTGGAAGATGCAAGACACCTGTTTGACAAAGAAGAACTGTTTCTGTAGCAGTACTACCAGGGAACTGCCTTGCCTATGGGCATAAAAAAATCATAGGATCATTTTTGTTGGAAAAGCCTTTTGATATCTTTGTGTCACACTGTAAGTCCTCTGAGGGAAACCCTGCTGCCTTCAAAACCTGACTGAAGTGCACTTGCTGCCCATACTCCTGCTTGGTAAAGTCTGGAGAAGTCTGATTTAGAAAAACCTGAACTCCCTATATCCTGAATTTGTTTCACCCACTGCAAAGTGGAAGTTTTCAGGGTGGGCAGTAACTGCATTGCTGTGTGTGTGCAAGAGGGAAGGACCTGCCCTGTGGCCCTGGCTGGGGTGGGAGCTCACCTGTGCACGTGATCCCATCCCCGTCGTACAAGGGCTTGCACTGGCACGTGTTGTTCTCTGTGCAGATGGCGTTGGCCGAGCAGCTCGGGGAGCACACTGGTGGCAGAGCTGCAGGGAAGGCAGGACAGCTGGAATCAAACAGCTCTGGCAACACAATGCCCTCGTTTCATGCAGGAGGAGAACCCTTAGCACCAGTCTGGCTAAGAGGAAAACTTGTAAGAGTTTTATTTTTTCACTGCCACAGCCCAAAGCCTCTCCACAGGGGAGGCAGGAACTCGTATTGCCATATCACAAAAGAGGAGACTGTGGGGTGAAGGGAGCAGAGTTCCCAAGTGCTCCTGACATTTTTTAACCCTTTCTGTTTTATCTATGGAAACCTTCTGTTGAACTGCAAGTAGTTTCAACCCCTAGCTCCATGGGCAGACTGGTGAGAGCAGGCAGAGACCTAGCTTGGTTTCACACAGCCGGCCAGTCCATCCTGTTTCACAGAAACATCGTCCTGTGCCCGAGTACCCTTCATCGCACTGCCCGTTGTTCTTGCATTCACAAGCTGGAAAAGAAACACAGAGATCACGTGCAGAGGGGGAAAGCCTTTCTCTAGAGAAACATCATCATGGCGGTTTAGATACAGTATTGCCCAGAAATAATTTAGATGAGTCTACCTTCATGGTATTTAACCATGAAGCCAGTCAAGCAGAGGACCAAACTTTGCAGAGGGGTTGGGCAATTGTCATCCTTGGAGGTTTTCAAGTCCTGAACAACATGAGCTCAGAACTGATCTGTTTTGAGAAGGAGTTGGGCTAGAGACCTTCTGAAGCCCCTTCCAATCTGAGTTAACCTGTGGTCCTGTGATTTTATAATTGGCATTTGTTCAATGTGCCTCTGAAAATGAAAATTAGTATTGACATGCACATTGCTGTGGAGTAGGAAACTGTACAGAGAACTGTGGCAGGAAAGAGTTAACAGCTGAACTGAAGACCCAGACAAATCAGTCCTAATGAACAGCACCTGTTAATTGTGGGGAGGCCAGAGAAAAGCAAGGTGTGGTGAGGGACAGTGCTTGGCTGCTCTGTGGGAGAGGGTCCAGCTGAGTAAGGAAGCCAGCTATGAGGTTAGTAAACTTTTCTGTAAAATGGAGACAAGTTACCTGTAATTTCTTTTTTTTTTTAGAGTTTCAGAAATTTTTGTGACTAAAATCTTTTGGATTCCTTCAGTTCCTTTTATTAGGTGAGGCTTTGCTGCTTCTGCCCTCCAGCCTGAGGTGTAATGGTCTGTTTAATCTATAGGTGATGTTTTTTCCTCTCTAGGCCCTGCAATAACTTATGTGCTGAATCCTTCCTAAAGAATGATTCATGGCTCTCTGTTTTTATAATGTTATGCTGCAGCATCCTTTATGGTCTTATATTTCTTCTTGAAATATTGTTGTTGTTTAGAGAAGAACATTATGGGGATTTGTGGAATTGATTTTTTGCATACCTGTCCTGCTGAAAAGGAGCTTCACTTGCTGGCTTTTTCACTTCATTTGATTAGTTAATTTTTGTCTGACTTAAATCTACATCAAAAGGAAGGGGCTATAAACCTTTTTTCTCTTAAATTTCATAATCTGATTTCAAGGTAATGGCTCATATGTTTTATGCTATGGTGTGCTATAAAATGATGAATTGTAGGTAGTTATAATCCTGAGGATCTGTGTCCAAGCCTGTTGTTTTGCGTATGATCCCCCCATCCTACGTGCCTCAGGAGCAGCACAGGTGCACAGGGTTAGGATGGAAGCATTTATGTTTTAACTTCTTATCTGAAAGGCTTTATGTCAGGAAAACATTTAAGTTTAAAGGGAGATATTGATCCTGCTCCCACCTAGTTTACATTTGAAGTGAGAGAGAGGTGGATTTTGTGAGCAGTTGCTTGGCTGTCCCTCTTCATGAACAGCCCTCACCTTGGCTACCTTTTTCCAAGTAGCGCATGGCCTCCTGCATTCCTTCAGGAGCCATGTTACTAAAATCCTCTCTTAAGCTTTATGGGGATGGAGGAGGAAGCTGTGCTGTAGCTAAAACCACTTGTTGCTGGAGGCCCTGCTTCTGTTCTATTACTGATACACTGTGTAAGAGTAGGAGGTCTTGTGCAGACACAGCCCTGCGTGCCCTCATCTCCTCCTCCCTTCTGAGACCTTGTGCCATGCCCTGGTGTGAGGAGGCACTTGGGAAAAATACTGATGTTTAGAGGGCAGCTTTCCTTGGCTTACTCAGGAACTCCTTGCTGACAGAGCAGTTTAGTTTGCCTGTGGGAAGGGAGCTCAGACGTACGCCTGCAGGTGAAGCCGTATCTGCCGGGCAGGCACAGCTCGCACGCGGTCCCGTTGAAGCCTCTGCTGCAGCGGCACTCTCCGGTCCCCGTGTAGCCGTCATCACAGGAGCCATGGCCATTGCATGGCGTCTCTGGGCCCCCTGGGCAAGCTGAAAAAAAAGTGACTCTTTAGCTCAGGTGCACATTTATTCATTTTCACTGTTGGTTCTGTAGCGTTCTGTAAAAATCAAGTGGAGAGTGCCCGCAAATGTGTCTCTCCTGAGGCGTGTAAAAGTGGCTGTGACACTTGGGACTACTGTGAGCCCTGTGCTCTAAACTCCCTGGCACACTTCCACAGCTCCTATCAGAAAGGTGCTGAGGATCTTTCCAGCCCTGACTTGTGGAAGCTGCTATCTGGCTGCTTGCTCGTTCAGACCCATCTGTGAATGGCACTTCCCAAACTGAGCCTTTCTTGAGTGTTTCTGTGGCTCTATATACTCTCAGGCTGACCCCAAAGGCCCCACATGCATGGGATCTGCATTTGTCTCTGTGAAACTGGGACAGAGCAAGCTGGCAGGGCTGTGTGTGACTGGACCTATCTGCCAGCAGAGATCCTGACCTGGATTGTGCCCTGGTATGCCCTGGTGGGAGCCCCAGTACTGCTCCCCTGAAGGGCTGGCAGGTGAAGGAGAACAGTCTGGAAGTGTCTGCTAACAAACTGCTGAGATGGAGCCTCCCAAATGGTCTCCACCTGTTCAGAACTACAACTTCTGAGTTTACTCTGCTGGTGAGTGCACTTGCGTGTGGCTGAGCAGTCATGCACTGGTTCTCAGGTGTGTGCTGGTGTTGCTGTGTGAACCCAAACTTGTGTTCAAAGGATTTTCAGATGGTGACCTGCTCAGCAGGACAGCCTTTACTCTCTGTAGCACTCACCTGCTATCACTATGGAGTTTAAAATTTGCTCTAAATGTGTGAGATAATCTGAATTGAAGAAGCACCTTACACCTTGTGCTCTTCAGCTCTTACAACCAAACTCCCTCATTTTGCAGCTGCTCTCTCCTCATGCCCCTTGTCCCACTTCTCCCAGTTTTGCCTGCTGGGCGCTACACAGCTGCCCTGGGGAAGGGGAGGGCACAGGATGGCCGTGTGGGTGGGAATCCTACCTTGGCAGTCTGGCCCGAAGTAGCCCTTGCAGCACTTGGCTATGTGGATGACCATGGAGCAGTTCCTGCGGCACCCGTCCCTCCGCAGCCCGTAGGACTCGTAGGTGCACCACTGCATCCCTTCCTGTGGGGCATGAATGGCAGCACAGAGAGAGGAGAGGGAGAACACAGCAGAATGAGTGCTGCTGAACGGAGTTTGGTTTTTTCCTCTTTAAATTGTTATTTCTGATGGACATTGAATCAAAATGTGATGTGTGAAGGGGGCGGGTGGGAGACCCCCACCCTCTCTGATTCCTGACATGCTGAGCAGCATTCCTGAGAGTGCAGGGGCTGCTCTAGAGTCACCTGAAGCACTTTTACACTGGGTGGTGTGAGACCAACAAGCATTCCCCACCACCAGCAGCACCCACGTATTTGCCCAGGGACAGCTTTGTCACCTGTTATAGATGGATAATGAGATGATTGGGTCTCGCAATTAAAAGATAACTATTGTGTGAATATTAAGAAAAGCTTTAGTGATGTACAGTTATGTTATTGTAGTTTAGATGCCCTCTGTTCTCCCCACAGTTCCCTTTCCCCCCTGTACTGTTGCCATCAGACAGCCTGGGCTGTCTAGGACAGGTACAAAGAAGCTGCACAGGTGTCCCTGGCATGGGGCAGTGGGGAATGGAAAAGCTTGGTGCTTAGGGGGGCAGCATGGCAACACCTGACCTCCAATCCAGTTACAGAAAGCAGTTTCCACTGATAAATGGCAACGAAGAGCTGGCTGACAGACTTTGGGAGGGACCAGGGCTGGCTGATGCAACCCCAGGGGTATAAAAGACTGAGCATCCATCTTGAACCAGCCACGTGGTGTCCACGAGGGCAGTTCCCAGTGCTGTGAATTTTTCCTTATGTAATCCTTTTGTTGTATTTTTGGTAAGGTTTAATAAACCTTTTTAAATTTTCAAAGTGAGCAGTTGTTTCTCACAGCTTAATAGTGTGGTAGCATGGTCAAAGCTTCTCTTTTTATTTATTCTAAGAAACTTTTTCTAGTTTGCTGTTGTGAAGTATAGAGAAGAGCATGTTAGTCTGCTTACGTGTGAGATTTGAATGTTTTACCTTTGGTTTTGTCCCTGGAGGGCATTTGGAGTTACTGAAACAGCTAGCACAATGCCCCTGGAAAAGGGAAAAAAAAGTATATTAAAATAATGGCTACAAAAGGCTATTTGACTTGGACAAAAAGTCTGTTTTGTGAGAGCAGAAAAGGTAAAGCTTATTGCACTTAAAAAAATAGAAAACGGTGGAGGAGTAAGAGAGGAGAGTGACAACAAAATAGTTGCAATAATTTAGTGCCACAAAAATGCAAGAAAATAGTTTTGATACCTTAATATAAGTTCTGGAAGAGGAAACTGGTCTGAGTTTAAAGAAGGAGGGAAGAGATGATGAATGTTCTTCAAAAAAGTATTGATGTCATCTGTATTAGACCTGATGTCTAATGTAGAGTACAGAAAAATGTTTGCTGCTCAGGAGCTGCTTATGAAATTTGAGGAGATGGTATCTGTTTAATTTCATTTAATGACATCATAAACAAAAGGCAACTTGAGCAGGTGGGATATCCATAATAATTGGTTTTATAATTGAAGTACGTGTTCCAGGAAGCTTTTTTTTCATACTTTCAAATTAAACTGAAGTAAACTTGGTCTTGAAACTGTTTGAAGATGACTTTCAACATTTCCCATTTGTGGGACCCATCAAAGTTAATGGAGGAAACTTCCTCCACGCTAACAGTGCCTGTTCAGGTGTGTTAAAAACAAGAAATGTCAGAGACTGAGACAGAGTAGGCAGTTCTCTATCTTGTGTCCTTCATACCCTGAGCTGCAGGAGTAGCAATGCTGTTCTTTTTTAATAGGGGACTTTGTAAACCTGATCTCTACGGACAAATCTCTAGTGTGAACTTCCACTAATTCAAAAGCACGACAGAAAGATTTGTGCTTGCTCAAGTGTTTGCTTGCAGGTTGTTTCTAAGGTCTTCAGTGCCACCGCTTCTCCTGTGTGCTGCTTTGTGTGGATACAGGATTTATGCTGTGCTGCTGTGAGGCATTGTGCTGCACTCCTGAATCTCTGCCTGCAGCAAGCAGAGGGGCTTTCCTGGCAGGAGTGCCGGAGCTGCAGGGAGTGTTACCCCACTGAAGGTGCACATTGGCGCTTGGCTGTGTGTCTGTCAGGCTGGGGGACCCCGTGGGGCACTGACCGTGATCTCCATGGTGAGGAAGCTGTCGCAGCGGCCCCCCAGGCTGGGCTCTGTCAGCAGGCAGTTGATACCGTAGGCGACGCCGCCGTCGAACTCCAGCTGCCGCTGCACCACCTTGCACTGCCCGTCGTTCAGGAAAAGGGCGCCCTGGGAGAGGGGGACAGGGCAAGTCATGAGCTGCTCCTCCTCCCTGGGGTCCTGCTCTCTGTAGGAATGCTCTCAGGGCAAGGTGGAATGTCAAACTGCCCTGTAAGTAAAACTGATGGCTACAGGGGCTCAAACCCAGTTTTGGGGACTCTCTTCCTATGGGCAGACGTGTGTCCAGCTCTGGAGTTCCCAACACAGGAAGGATGTGGGCCTGTTGGAGCAAGTCCAGAGGAGGGTCATGAAGGTACTCAGAGGGCTGGAGCACCTCTCCTATGAGGGTGGGCTGAGAGAGTTGGGTCTGTTCAGCTGGGAGAAGAGAAGGCTTCAGGGAGACCCTTCCAGTCCCTAAGTGGGGATATGTGAGAATTGGAAAAGGATTTTTAGCAAGGGCGTGTCATGATAAGACAAGAGATAATGGATTTAAACTGAAGTAAGGTGTGTTTAGACTGGATTTTGGGAAGAAATTCTTTACTGTGAGGTTGGTGAGGCACTGGAAGAAGTTGCCCAGAGAGTTGTGGATGCCCCATCCCTGGAAGTGTTCATGGACAGATTGAATGGGACTTTGAGCAACCTGGTCTAGTGTAAGGTGTCACTGTTCATAACGGGGGGGGCGGAACAAAATGATCTTCAAGATTCCTTCCAACCCAAATCATTCTATGATTCTATGATATCTTTTTTTTTCTGTAGAGGACAGAGTATCCCAGTCCTATGTTCACAGGTTTATCTTATGTGTCTTTAGACTTAGATGCTTGCCAGGTATGATCTGATACATTTGCAGAGAAAAATGTGACATTGTTCTGGTTTATCAGGCTATGTGTTCCTGCAGCCTTAGCTTGGAAGTGCTTACACACCAGAGTTTCCATGCAGATGCTGCATTCATGGGGTTCAAAACCAGGCTGATCTTGGTGGTTTTGCACTAAGAAAACTTCTACTATTGTAGAAGTTAAAGTGTGCTGGTATTTCAGTTTCAAGATGACTGAGAGCTGTTTTGAACAAACAGCATCTTACAACAGAGCAAATGGCAGCTCCAAAAAGCCCTGCAAACCATACAGTATGCTGAATCTATTCGTGTGGCTCTTGGCATGTAGGGGTGATGACCAAGGAAGTTTTGGTGCCACTGACCCTCCCTGGGAGCTGTACAAAGGCAGAGTTTGGTCTGCAGGAGCAGATCCTGCAGCAGGAGTGAGGAATAAACGCGCCAGCAGAGCAAGCACTTACAATTTCCCCGTTATCCCCACAGCTCACGGTGAGGTTGGAGCCCTGCAGGGTCTTCAGTGGGGTGGAGCTGGGGAGCTGGTAGGCCAATACCTGGGAAGGAAAAGGGGAGCTGCACATGTCTGGGCTTGCAGCGTGTTCTGCCTGTGGCAACGCTCCCAAAATGCAAGGGCTTACCGCGGCATCACGGACAATGTGGAATTTGAGGTACTGCACCAGCTTGTTGGTGTTGGACTTCTTGAAGAGGAAGTCCTGCTGCTCCTGGGGCAGCCCACGGATGGCTGTGTCAGTGGGCCAGAAGAGCGTGACTGGTTTGTGAATGGGATCATTGATCAGCCCCAGCAGGTTGTTCTTCTGCAACCAAGCAACAATTGGGGCGGCAGATTAATGCTCTGTCCAAAGTGACACTGACCCTGTGGGGTGAATGTCAGGTGGAACTGGGGTGTGCTGCTCTGTGGGCTGCCTGGTCACCAGCCTGCAAACACCTAGACTTAAAAAAGCAGATGTGTGAGTTGAACTTGATAGGCAGTAGGACAGAGCTGAGTGGGGAAGGGAAAGGTGGCTGTGGGTCTGCTTGACATCCCCAAGCTCTGAGGGAGTGTGACTGGTGGTGAGCAGGGTTCTTGTGTACTTTACGATGAGCTCTTCGGTTCTCCTGAACAAAATCCTGACAGGGATGTTCTCTGTGTGTGTTTGTGTCTAAAAGAAAAAAATAATTTACAACCTTTCCCCAATGGCTCTTGTGTCCTTACCTCTAGCAAAGTGCTGAACAGAATGTACCCATGCTTGGCTGCAACCATTTTAAGACTTTCCTACAAAGAAAGAAAAGCGAGTTATTTACCTAAGAAATACATTATTTGAGTATTAAAAAACCAGATAAGAGCTTGCTTTTCCCTGTAAGTCACTTTTTGTTATAAAATCAAAGCTGCTATAAAAACCCTCTGCAGAAATCCTTTTATACTGTCCTTACTTTATCTGTAATTCTGGTGAATTTGAAATATAATATTTATTTGTTTGTATAAGGTCTTTTTAGCGTCACTTTTTTGTTGACTTATATGATTATATCTGATGGTAACTGTGGAAAAGCCCCTGGGTTGGCAATGGTGATAAGCTGCACATACCTTCTTGAGGGGGAAATCCTGCATCTGTGAAGGGACCAGGATTTGGTTTATGACATGGATCACACCATTTGTGCCAACAGTATCACTGAGTACAATTTCAGCTTTGTTGTTCAAAACCAGTGAGTTCTGGAAAGGCAACAAAAATATTTTTTTCTGTGAAACCTTGTGGGAAAGTGAGGCTGATGCTGAATTGCTTTGATATCATGAGCCCAGACCACCTTTTCTTTGCAGCAAACAGTACTTTCAGCTTTGTTTGCTTTTTCAAACTCTCCTCATACTCATAAAGCCAGAGTCTGAGGATAAAATAACTTGTGTCAAAGCAAGGGTTGTGGAACTTGACTCTTGGAATACCAAACAAGTGCTGAACTCTTCAGCTGGAGAGGCAATCTTAGCTGAAAGTAATTTATTTATTTTTGTGCACCAGAGGAGGAAAGGGAACTGTTGCCATGATGTTTTCTGAAAAATCCCTTTGCCAGGATTTTTCTCTTGAGAAGCTGCAGAGGAAAAGAAAAACAATAATTATCTGCTGCTGTGGAATGCAACAGGTGCATTTTTGGTTGGTCCATGTTGATTGTTTCTAATTAATGGCCAATCACAGTCCAGCTGTCTTGGACTCTCTGAGAGTCATGATCTTTTGTTATCATTCTTTTCTATTCCTTTCAAGCCTTCTGATGAAATCCTTTCTTCTATTCTTTTAGTATAGTTTTAATATATAATTTTCTTTTAATATAAGATATATCATAAAATCATAAATCAGCCTTCAAAAACATGGAGTCAAGATTCTCATCTCTTCCCTCATCCTGGGACTCCTGCGAACACCACCACATTTGGTGACCCGAAGTGAAGAAAAATTCCACAGGAACCATTGAAATTTTTAAAAGGTGAATGAGAGTGGGCTGTTTTGCTGTTGTGTTCCCTGTCCCTCCATGTTTGTTACCTGTGAGTAGCTGATGTGTATGAGGTCACCCTGGAGAGAGGTGATGTTGGTGACGGCTGTCAGGTCCCTGTACAGCAGGCTGGCACAAGCCACCATGTGGTACCGGAGCACTTGGGCCAGCACTCCTTTGGCAGTCCAGTCCTTGACCTGCAGTGGGGAATGGAGAGGCTGAGAAGCAGCTGGGCAAGGCATCTGAAGAGAAAAGCTCATTTGTACTGAGCCCTTTTACGCACCCGTGGGTCGCTGTTCAGTACGTCTGTGTGAGGGACAAACAGGGTGAAAGGGCCGGGGCCTGAGATATCTCTGATGGACAAGGCCTGCCAAATGGAAGAGGAAAAAGCAGCAACGAGTTAATGCATGTGATGCCACACAGTGACAGGGACTGCCCTGTGGAGGGCAAGGTGGTGCCTGCAGCTCCATTGCTGTCATATTGAATTCCCTTCCCTCAACACAAGGGTGAGAGACATTCCCCGTGTGGGCTTTGACTCCTAGCCTTGTCTGTCACCTTTGCTCACAGATATTCAATAGAAGATTTTGTCTTATAGCCATATCTTTATCTCCTCTGAAAAACAAACAAGAGATGAGGGAATTAAATTTGTACTCTTAGGAGTACAAATGGACCTGGGCTATTCAGGCACTTTGCAATGACCACTGATAATCTGTCCTGGGGTGACTTTATGATGCTTGTATCCCTATTTGAGAGGGATTGAGAGCTCTCTTAAAGCCACCTGTCTACCATGGTAGCAAAACTGAAACTGGATTATAGGTCTTCAGGTTAGCAGGCCAGTATACAGGTCTGTGCTGCCCTGAGGCTTCTGGTGAACAGAGAATTGCTGTCACCAGTCTCCAAAAATCTGTGAGAGCTGGCTGCACACTGGCTGTCTTGCAAGACACAGAACACCCTGTGATGTTTCAGGGAGGCAACTGAAATTGTTGCCTTTTGGAGATGCAGAAGGGGTAGTAAATTGTAGGGGGATAGAATATAGGAAAATATAGTGTAGAAAGTAACCTTACCCCTAAGGAGTTGCAGCTGGGCCAATTATCAGAGATTAGGAACAGGCCTGACTTTAACAGGCCACAGCTGTAAGCAATGAGAAGAAGAGTGCTATAAAAGAGTGAGGTGGCTGGGTGAGAAGGGAACTGGAGTCAGTTGGCTGCTTTGTGAGGAAGAAAGAGTCAGTGCTATGAGGAAATGCCCATGAGAAAACACCAAGAAGGTATGGAACTTTTGTGATGGGAGACAACAGTACGGGAACCCCTGCAATAAAATGACAACAGTAAATGAGGGGTATATTCTTGCTTCAGAATTCACATGAGATGTGCTGGCAGATCTCAGACCGTGAATGGGTGAAAGCTTCAGTTTTGTGCCCAGTCTGGATGTAGCCACAGCTGTCTCCACAAAGAGCAGCAGGCACGACTTTCCCAGGCCTTTTCTGGGGAAGGCTGTGAGAAGATCAGAGAAATGAATTGTTTCTCATTCTTATCTCCACTTGCTGTATCTGTGGTTGTGCACATGTGGAATGTGTAATGGAGATTTGTTTACCAAAGGGGTGATTTCTTAACTGGCCACTGGTGATGGTGTTTGGATTGATTGATCAATTGGATCTGTCTGTATCAGACTGTCTGTAAGGGAGCTTCTTAATAAGTATAGTGTAAGATAGAATAATAAAGCAATTGATCAGCCTTCTGCAATCATGGAGTTAATGCTAATTATTATCTGTCTGGGGGCCTGCAATGACATCTGGAGGCCTTACCTTTCTCTGTGACTTTGGTCTTGATCCTTAATAGGTCATTAACACTGTTTTAGTGACAGTTAATAGCTTACATTAGAGCATCTCAAGTGTTAGTGACTGACAATCCAAATCCAGTCCCAATTACATTGAAGGAAGTTGGTGCACACCAGATTCTTGTCTGCTTCTCTCTGCTTTACACTCGTGGGGGGAAAAAAGGGGACGAGAACTCCCCCATGAAAACCCAACAAACCCCAACCACTCAACCTTTGCTTACCTCTAAGTGAAAATAAAACCTAGATGTGTTGGAGTTCCTGAGAAGTTCCTGCAATTAAGAACAAGACTCTGTAACAATGCTACAAATGTGAGGCAACATCTGTGAAGTGTAAACAAATGCAGCACTCAGACAAGAAAGGGAACTTCAGGTTTGGAGTAAGTGCTGCATGTCTGTATTGCTTCTGTCCTGTTCTTACCTTACTCTGCCAAATAGCAGGCTTCTTTGGAACCTAAAACTCCCTAATACTGCACTCATAATGATTGCCCATTAGGGTTTTTGTTTGTTTTGGCAGTCAAAGTTGTCTTGCAGCACCCGTTCCTATTCCTGGTTTCTTGGATTGGGATAACTTCAAATTCCAGTGTACAACTTTGTCCAAGAAAAAAGTGATGTGTTTCAACCATTGTATTAAGTAACTATGGGAAGAAAAATAGGGGACAGCAAACATGTGAAGCACTTTACCTGGAAGATGTTGCCTCGGCACTTAAATCCATCCCCAATGTAGTTGGGTTTGCAGGTGCAGGTCCTATCTGTCAGCTCAGTGTCATTACAGATGGCAAATTCACTGCAGCCTCCATTATTCTGGTAAGGGCAAAGTTTAAAATATATAATTTCTTCATTGCCAGGTGTATAAAACGATTCCAATTCACCCTTTCCCCCACATTTATATAATTTAGAAAGGTTTAATCTCAAGATCTTTCTGAAACCACATCTTGCTGGAATATCTGATGGCATATATTTTCTTCCAAACACTAAAAAGCATTTAGGATTTATAAAAAATAAAAATCTCCTTTTATGCAGAGGATTTAGTTTTGATTCCCTCCTTAATGTATTTAGTCCATGATGCTGTGAGGAAGCAAAATATTTGCATGCAAGTCTCACTCTGCACCTTAGAGATGAGTCTTGGCTTCTCTGCCAATGCAGCACTGACTATTTTTATTATTTTTCATATTTATATAAATATATAATAAATAAATGTATAAATATATAAATAAATATATAATAGTCGTTTATATTAAGGGGAACTATTTACACACTGTAAATCACTGGGAGGGTGCCAGGAGCCTGAATTTATGGACGAGCATAGCACAGGACTGTCTGATGGCCCAGGTCAGCTGTAACAGGGACTTGCCTTGTCCTCATCTCTAAAACATCTCCTGTCTGCCCCTGAGTCCAGCATGGGCTTGGAGCAGAGGATGCATCTCACCCTGCATCCAGAGAGCTCCCTGTACCAAACCATGATATTCCTCACTCAAGAGCAGCTGTTGGGGCTCAGAGCTCTGCTCAGTCACAAGTAGGTGCTCCCCTGTTACCACTTCAGCTTGCAAAGAAGTTTTTATCCTGGGCTTGAGCTCAAATTGGGGGAAATTGAAAAACTTTCTTGGTCTTTTTTCTTCTTGTACTTGTTTCATGGTGTCCTTTCTGTTACTGATCATCTCAGGGATCCTTTCTCATGGGCCATGAGAGGGAGCAGAAACTCTTTTGGGAGCTGCCAGTGGGGCCTGACAGGTCAGAGACACACCTGGCTGTAAGGAGTGGGCTTGGGTGGATTTGCTGTGGATTTGGCTTAGGCAGACCCTTGGCTACCTGTGAAGCTTTGCTGCACAGAGGTTGGGTCATTGTGAAGCCAGGTTAGCCTCTGGTATGACATTGATGCTCCTCAGGATGATCTTTGTTTTTAACTCATAGTTAGCCTGGCATAAATAGTCAAGTGGAAGCAAAGCTGCTGGAACACAGCACAGGAAAAAAGCAAGAGAATTCAAAATCACAGGGAGAAATGGCTCATAGCTTTAAACTCCCCTTCCTCCAGGTTGTGTTTTTGCCCTTGCTCTTTCATCTCTGCAACCTTTCAAGGTCAGAGAAAGCCAGCTGAGAGGCCAGGCTGGGAGGGTGAGAATTGTTGTTGCTGTGCTCAGAGCACTGAGGATTAATGTACACAGAAGAGTGGATATGTCCCTGCTGCAGCTTGCCAAGAGGCTGCAGCTGGTGCAGAGACCCACACTGACTGCCAATATGTGGCTTTCAGCGTGTGAGCCAGCTTGTGCTAAACAAATGTGGCTGATTTTCAGCCTGCAGTGACAAGTGAGGCACAGAATGGGCAGTGCCATGGCCTGTCCAGGGTTGGGTGTTGTGGAAGGAAATGGTTTTGTTGGATTTTTGTAGGAATTCTCAATGACAAATAATTTGCTGACTTAGGTTTTGGCACTGCAGACCAGGGTCTGTTTTTCTGCATTGGATTTGAACTGAGGTATTTAAGACTCAATGATGAGTCCAGGCCCTCACTTATGTTTATGTCCAGGCTGCAGTTGAGGAAAAGCCCTTCCTGCATCTTTAGTTTCTCCCATAGTGAAAGCACTAAAGCTGAACCAAGAATACTTAAAGATTAGCCAAGTTAATGTAAATAGATTCTAAGCACACTTAATTTAGTTTAGAATGCATACAACCCCCAAAAGTGTAATTATAATGAGACCTGAAATTGTCTCCTTAAATGGATACTCACTTGTGAACACAGACTGATATAGGTGCAGGTTTTGCCATCTCCAGAATATCCCCTCAGGCAATTGCATACTGCCTACAAAGCAAAATCAGAAAACAAGCAGACACTGAAAAGTGCTTGATTTTTTTTTTTCAACACACAAATACACAGTTTCCTTTTTTTCCAGATAGTTTCATTGTGATATGATGTGGAATTTATTAAGCTAAAAGTACATTATGTCTCCCAAAACAGTTTCCTGGCCAGTATGAGTAACCATAGACTGAGATTGGGAAGTAACAATTTTCATTAGGCTCTCTCTGCCTTTTTCCTGCCTATCCATCTCTGGTCTCCTCTCTGCTGTCCTGTTCACTTGAAATGACCCCTCAGACATCTGCATGTTATTGTCTTGCTGACAAAACAGGCTAAACCCTTAATTTATTTCCCTCATGTTTTTTTTTTTTTTTTTTTTTTTGCATAGGTTGGTATTCCCCTCTCATCCCTTTCTTTCCCCTGTTTTTTTTTATAAGTGATGAAAAGTAGCTTCAAAACACACCTGGAATTGTGTGTTACTGCCTACTTCCCATGCAATGAAAATGTAGCTGACACTTTGTCCTGGTTACTATATTTTACATTTGCAGTTACCACAAAGATGAAAAATAGGTGCAAAGAAATGAATTATATTCTCCAATTCACTGATGATTGTTCTGCAATTAGAATGTACATTTAATATGTAGGAATTTGAAAATTCAGTGAGATTTCTGCAGCAGAAATAAAACTGGGAGGTAGAAATTAAACTAGGAGGTAGTCTAATAGTAGTGTTCGTGTATTTCCTGGATGAATGAGAGCCCTAGAGAAAACAGATGCATTTCTATCCTATAAATTTGCCTTTGCAGTGCTGGGGTTTTGTAGTGGAGGTTGTTTTTACTCTGATGTTAATTACATTCTCACAGGTAAGGAAGAATAAATAAACAGGTTGTAGCTACTACTTCTAGAGATCAGCAGAAGAGTGAGTGGGCTCCAGAATATTGTAACCCCTATGCAAGAGCTGTTTGGTGCATTTTGTTTCCTTGTGGATACATTTGAACAGTGAAAGGAGAAGGGCTAGTCTAAAATGGATTTTTTTTCCATGGACAGTTTCTATAACAATAAAAGAAACATCATCTAGCAATACTTTCAAACTTACAGCTTTTCACATCAAAACCTCCCAAAAGAGAAAAACAACCACTTGAAATAGCAAAACACTGCTTTCCTCTGCAGTTTTGGATTTCTTTCACTGAAATAGATTTTTTTCATGTTTATCTGCACTCCCCCTCAAATGCCTTTTTGAGGGAAGCATATACTTTTCAGAATTGTTATGAAATTCAGTTTTCTACTAAAAAACAAAGTTGACATGGGTAAATCTTTCTTTGCCCAACAATAAACACTTGACTAGGCCTATTTTTCTTCACTAATAAAGTACTCACTTGATTGGGTCCAGTCTGCGTGCATTCTGCATTTCTATCACATCCACCATTGTTCACCAGACAAGGGTTGATTTCTTTATAAAACAGAAACAGTGTAATAAAGACAGAATAATTCTGAAAACCCAAGGAGAATAAATTTTAAGTAAAGCATACTAGGAATGCGGATTTATGACAAAATTCATTCCCTCAGTTACTTAGTCTGGGTCTTAGTCTAGGTCTACCTCAGTCTAGGTCTTCAGTTGTCTTGGTGGAGGCTGAAGAACTGCCAGCAGCATTTCTGAAACCAAACCTGGGGAGGTGTGGTACAGTATCTAAAAGTCTGTTTGTGATGGTAAAAGGAGTGTGTGTATCAAGCTGCTGGAGATGGGGTTATCTTGCTAGGGGTAGATGTTGTTTGATAATTTTTGGTGCCACACCGCACTGCTGAAGGTGCATGGTGTGCCAAGTAGCACCAGCCCTGTGGCAGGAGAAGATGCCTTTGGCATCAGGGGATGTAGTATCAGCAAGCTGCACTTGTGGGTCAGAGTGGGAGGAGGAGCATCCCCCTAGAGGAAACCTCTCTCCTCTTGTGAAATACAAAGCTGTGTTTCGTGTCGGGTACATACAGGCAATGTGTGTATTTGTGATTGGGATATGTGTGGAGACTGACCATGGGACAGTTGTGAATTCTAATAATAACTGAGGAAAGTAAAGCGTGGAAGAAGGCCTTTGAACCTATCTTTTGTTCGCAATTGACCTTAGTTGATTTAGGAGCATTGGAATTAAAGCGTTAAGGATGTTGCTCTTTGCTTGTAGGTAAGCCTTAAAGAGTTCTGCAATAATAATCTTTTGAAGTATAATTTTAGGATATTGCTTGTATCCTTGAAACTATAGCTTTGGAATATATATAAAGGAAATATGCTTATCTCACGCCTTAACAAAACAGAGAAAAACAGCTTGAGAAAGTAAGATGAACATCAACTCAAGGATTTATATTTTGGACCAGGGGAAGCTGGACATCACTCTTATGAGATTTATAGTCCTTGTAATTAAAAGGTGGACCCACATCTGGAGAGCTGGACCTCACCAGATGGGATTCCTCTTCCTTCTTTTGGAAACCAGACCAACACCACCTGGGGATACTCCTTTCTGGGATACATCCTGAGAAAAACTAAATCACAATAGTGTATAGAATGGTGACGTAAAAATTGGAATAGAAACTGCTGAGAAAGCTTATGAGTAGCCCTATAAATACCTGTAAGCCTCAACTATGGGTGTGCAGTTGGAGGGAAAACTTCCCCCGCTGTACCCAGCGCTGTATTGCTCATACTTTAGCATATTTAATTAATAAATTGATTGCTGCTTGAATATTGACCTAGTTGAGCTTATTTAAAACACTGACTTTGCTGTGAGATGCAGAGGCAGGACAGGGTGTGTGCTTACCGAGGCAGACGATCCCATCCCCTGTGTAGCCAGTGCTGCAGACACAGGCTCTGTTCCCTGGGGTTGTTCTCCTGCACTCTGCCTTGGAGGAACAGCCCCCGTTGTTGCTCCCACAAGCATCAATAGCTGAACAGGGACAACAGCAGAGGTGAAACCAATGTGCTGGACTGGCTTCTTGCTTCTCATGATTATCTGTCTCAATTTTTAAAGGGATTTATGTGGAAACGTAGGGCACAGGGAATATTTCCCTGTCTGCTCTGGGGTGCCCTGACCCCCAGGGGAGCACTGACTTTGACCCTCATCCATGGAGAAAGTTTCCCAGACTTCAAGATAGACTAGAATCCACAAAAGTGTGACATTTATAGAGAGGAGAGTAGGTGTATTACTTTGCGAGAAATTTAGGTTCTGGGATTTTTAGTATGTCGTAGATGGAGGGCACAGGATGTTGTCCTGGGTTTCTTCATGCTTCTTCCTTCTTCTTCATAGGTTTGGGTGGCATTTTGTAATTGAGCAGAAAAGTCTGCATTGCAGCTCTTTGGGATCAGTTATTGGGTTAAAAGGGAAAATAATCTAGGTGTCAGTTCTTAATTGGATAGTTTAGTCTTGAAAGACCTTGTAACTAGAGATTGTTGGCCATTTTGTGCCTTCTAATGAAAAGCTGCTGAACTCACAGTAGTGAGACTGTTTTACTGATAAGAAATAATAAACACTTGAGTGTGAACACGAATTACTGTCTCAAGTGCCTTCAATCCAGACCCAGAAAAACCAATGATGGTACCCCTACAGATTTACTAACATTTTTTGAATGAGTCTATCTGAATTAGGCATCCACATATCTCATTAGAGCCAGTAATTTAATACATATTATTGTTTCCAGAGAGGGAAAGCTGAATTGGTGTTTCTAGTCTGGAATATTAGAATTCATCCAGGACTGACTTTCAATAACTTTCCATCTTCCAATTCTGCCCATTTCAACAAAACACCAAAAAAAAAAAAAAAAAAGAAGAAAAAGAGGAATGTTTGTGTTCATCTCTAGTTTAAATAGCCATTTAGGTGTTCCCTGAGCTTGCCATTTTCTGCACACAGACCACATAATTTCTCTTGCAGGAGGCCTAGACTATAATACCACCTAGCCCTGTTGTGACAGCAAGTCTGGGTTCTTATTCAGATGGATACTCATGCTGTCTCTCCAACTCCGGATGAGCTGGATGCTCACAACATGCGAGCAGGAAGGAAGCCTTGTCTGTTCTTCAGTGTGACTCAAATCAGCCTGAAAATTGCCTTAAGTTTTGCTTCAAATGACCCTAAATGGCTCTTTCATCAATGTAAGGCCAGGGAGTTGATGTTTTTCTGCAACTAGAGTCACTATGGGTGACTTGTGTCACCCAGCTCTTCCTGCATGTGGGGAGTTGCCCCCCAGCAAATTAGGATGGATTTGTCTGTTTTGTGCCAGAAGAGAAAATGAAAACAGGCAGAGTAAGAGGGGCAAAATCTGGGATTAGGACACTGCCAGCCATTGTGAGTAAGTAGAAAAATAGGCTTCTGTCTGAAAAAGATGAATATCTTAATCAATTGAGAATTAAGAAAAATTATAACTAATTATGATTATTGTAGCTGGAAGCAGTCTGTTTTGGATAACCCAGATTTTTGGAGGAACATCTAGCATGAGGTGCTGTTATCGCTTTCTGAGGGTCTCTTAAATCTCTGTAGTCTAAAGAAATGGATTTTGCCACACCAGAAATCTGAGCAAGTTCAGAAAGCTGAGGAAATGGTTGAGCTACACAGCTTCCAATAGCTGGAAGTGTTATTGTGCCCTGAATTGGCCTCTCTTTGCTGGGCTTTGTTGGGAAAGGGAGTAAAAGTCACAAACCAGGTTTCATTACTCTGCAAACAATGGGGCTGGGGTTGTGCACAGCATGTTCCCTTTTCTCTGCTCTCCCTGAGCACAATGCCTCACAACTTGGAGGTTTGGAGCCCTTTGTTTGCTGTGAATCTGCACCTGTTGGGCTGCTGTTTGTTTTGAGGGAACTGGCAACAATTCCTGTTTTTTAACTGGTGCATAGGGAACTGCTCATCTCTCACCAGCTCTACTGTGACCAGAGAGTGCTTCAAGCATTCTTCTTTGGTTTCTTTTTTTTTTTTTTTTTTTTTTTTTCAAAGGGAAGAAACAAAGTTCACTTGCCTGTGCAGAATGTCCCGTTCCCCTCAAAGCCAGCTGCACACTTGCAATAGGCAGTGCCATTTGATAGGAGGAGGCAGCTAATGAAATAAAAGGAGGGAGGCATCATTTAACAGAGAGGAAAAAAAAATTGGGCAGGTCTTTTGTACAGCCCTTGTTTTTGTGAGTGTTTCTGAAGGTAATGTTGCATAGAAATAACAAGGCGTTTAACCATACAGTAAGAGGTAGCTAAAACCATAAAAATAGACCTAGCTGGACCAAGCTTTTCAAATGTGTTTTGGGTGTATTATTTTAGATATTAGATTCCATGCTTTGGTGTCTGAATATCCTATTTTTTTTGTGCAGAACTACAGAATTTGTACGTCTGCTCACCCAAAAAGCTGTGCACAATTTTTGTCTGTGTGCACCCAGTTTATGGAGGGATGCACAATTAATCATTGCCCCCTACTCCTGCCATGCCTGCGTCTATCTTCAGACCTACAGGTGTATGTCAGTGAATGAAAAATACTCAGGAGAGGAACAATCTGCTTCTGTCAGAAACACAGTCTTGATTCCAGAATGTGTGGGGTCCCCACGAGAAAATTTGAGAGTGTAGTTTTGCCAAAAAATCGTGGTAAAATATTGCTGCTGTGAACTGAAGGTCACAAACACACAGGGGAGAGAATTACCTACATCTGGGGAAAAAGGGGGTTTGCCCCTCTGGTTTCTCAGCTCCTTCAGTAGAGCTGTGGCTGAAAATGAGGAGTCTTTCCAGTCAGTTTTCCTTGGGCTTTTTTGAGATGTCTTGACTAGAGTAAATCTTGCTGCCTGGTCAGTGGTGAGGGGACAGATGCACTTCAGTAAATGGCTCAATAGGGCTCACTTGCTCCTCTGAAAACTAGTTAGTGTCCAAATATTGGTGCTGGACTGGTGGGAGCATTTTTTTGGTTCTTGTTTGTATATTTGGATATGAAGAGGAGAGCTTTCAACTTTCTGGCCTCATCACCACACACATTCGATTTACGTTGCTCCTTATCTCTGTGAGATATGCTGCTGAGAAGCCATGAGCAAGATGGACTTGATTTTTTGCCTTGAAAGAGGTGCCCCTTTTCTCCCCTCTCCCCTAAATGAGTACATCTCATACATACTTAGCACTGGTGTGGCACGAGGCGTTACATGCGTCATCTTTGATTTCTGCAAGTGGAAAAAAAAAAATGAAAAAGGGATCAGAACCTTTTGGGTCAACATCCTTCTAGATTCAGAGTCTTTTGTTCCCACCATGTGGAGCTGGAGGCTGAGTTCTGTGACAGACAACTGTGCTCTCAGTCTTGATAGAGACTCTGTGGCATTCATGTTTTTTGGAAAAATTCTTTTGCTTAGGATTTTTCTCTTGGGAAGCTGAGAAGCTTCAGAGAAAAAGAAAGCAATTTTTATTTCATTTGTTTTTCTTGTGTTTTGCTTTTTTAGAATGTGTTTAAAGATTGTTTACTTACAAGTAATTGTTTTGTTAGATTTTAGTGTGAGTTGTTTTAACTCTTTAGCCAATCAGAGCCAAGCTGTGTTGAGACTCTAGAAGAGTCACGAGTTCTTATTATTATATTTTTAGCATTTAGTAAGTATTCTTTCTGTATTCTTTAGTGTAGTATAGTATTTTTTAATATAATATCATAAAGTAATAAATTAGCCTTCTGAAAACATAGAGTCACATTCATCATTCCTGCCTTTGTCAGAGCTTCCCAACAAATACAATAAGACTCCACCTGGAGAGTCTGTATAGATCAGTGGATACCACTTAAATTAATTTGCAAGGAATAATTGTGTGATATTGTCAGGAAAAACATTTCACCTGTTGTCATTTACCTGTGTTTATTCTGGTGAGTCTTGTATAATATTAGAATTATATAAGGGTAGGTTTTCTAAAGGAGCTGGAAGTTTTCTCAGAGCATGTATAGCAGCCCTCTTACAAAACTGTAATTATTAATAATTTTTTCCCCAGGAAAATTTAAAACTGATCTTGAATGCTATTATCAATGTGCTTGTAACATTTTTTAATTTCATACTATTACAGCTAGAGTTTTGAAACAGTTACAGAGTGCATTATAATTATGTATAAATAGAATATAATTTGATTGGATATAGAAGCTGTATTAAGCCAGCAAAACAAATGAACAAAATGATCTATTTGCTAATTTTTTTTTATTGCATTAACAAGAACATAATTTAATATCTGGTGTTGTGTAGCTAAATCAACTTTTAGAAGCACTTGAGAGGCTTTTGATATAAGGGTCAAAATGTGCTGGCTAATCCTGTTCTGGAAAACATATAGCTTCAATAAATGGGATATTCTTTTGGGGCAGATAGAGGGTGACACAGGTAGAGAATTAGCTAAATAAGCATTTCAGTATCACCAGTGGTGTCTCAACCAGCTCTCTAATAATGCAGTAATTAATTGCCATAGCATGGGAATATGACTGTATTTCACTGCATGTGGGAAGCTGCACTGGGATCTGATTGTGGCTGTAGTTCTGTCATTTTCTGAAATGCTCACCTTTTACCTCAGAAGAAAAGAGGCAGGACACTCACCAGTGTCACAGGTCACTCCTCTCCAGCCAACGTCGCATTCACAGGAGCCATCCCCGTCGATCCCGCTGCTGCATTTCCCATGGACACACGTGCACACTGTGGGAGAGATGGGGACAAGCCACTGTCCCTGGCAGCGTGGGCAGCAAGGGGCAGGAAGCACAGCAGGGCTGGCCCAGACATCACCTGCTGATGGCACCTGCTGCTCAGGCTCTTTGAAGAAAGGCGCTGTCTTGTGCCCTTTGGTTTCTAATTACACAGTAACTCTGAATTCAAACTATGCTTACATTGCCTCTATTCCCCTGTACAGGGTCTGTAACTGTATTTTAATGGGAAACAATTGGTGAAAAATAGCGGTGCTACAGAGGATGGTTCTTGCTGCATTCTAGAGATTGCCTAGAGATTAGAAAGAAAACCCCATAATGGGGAAAGAAAAGGGGTTAATGATGTTTTTAAGCCTGGCTTATTACGAAGTGCTGTAATTTTCTGGAACCTGGACTGAACATGGTTAGAAGATAAAAGGGGAAGATTTGGACCCCTGGATGGTTCTTGATGGATTCTTTCCTGTGTCTGTGGTGTGACAGAGTAGAAAGCCCTGTCTCCAGCCTAGGGATTAGAAACAAAACCCCATAATGAGGAAAGAAAAGATCTTTTTAAGCCTGGCCTATTAGGAAGTGCTGTACCTTCCTGGAACCTGGACCAAACGTGGTTAGAAGATAAAAGGGGAAGGTTTGGGGTGTCTTTGGGGGTGCTGGGTACCTTGGTCACAGCTGTGGCCGTATCTGCCCTGGCTGCAGCTCTCGCAGGCCGTGCCCACGAAGCCCTCCTGGCACTGGCAGGTGCCCGTGCCGTTGATGCCATCCAGGCACACGCCGTTCCCAAAGCAGGCGCTCCCGGCTTTCCCTGGGCATGGCTGGCACTGCGCGCCGAAGAATCCCGCGCAGCACTCCCTGCTCTGCAAAGGCAGAAATGCTGCGCTGAGGGGGCAAGCAGGGAGAGCTGGATTTTTGCAAGGACTTTTAGGGAAAGGAAAAGAGGGTGGTGTGTAAGATTCCGTGCCTGGATGGGCTGTTCGGGTCCGATCCGGCTGGCTGTGCACTCCAGCCCACGTGATCTTACATGGATAAAAGACCAGAGGCGCTCTTCTCCACGTGGGGACAAATGTCCTAATTTATTTTTAGGAGACCCAACAGATGGAAAAGGGACCCAGGTGGAAATGAGGCCATTCCCTTCTCACAGGGGACTTTTAAACCCGGGGGAATGAGGGGTGGAGGAAGAGGACCACAGCCAAGGGGATACAAGTGAGCAGGGGAGAGGGCAGGGGTAACCCAGGGAGAGACCCCCAAAGCTGACACCTGGGGAGGGGAAAAGGGGAAACCCATGTGGTGATAGGGTACAAATCATGTGGACAGTACAAATTACCAAACACCCAGTGCAAATGACTAAATAACTATTCAATGTAATACAACAAGGGTGGGTTTATATTGGGTATTAGGAAGAAATTATTTACTGTGGTGAGGCACTGGAACAGGTTTCCCAGAGGAGTTATGGGTGGATTCGTGCCTGGAAGTTCAAGGCAAGGTTGTGGAGTGCTGTGAGAAACCTGGTCAAGAGGAGGATGTTTCTGCCCATGGCAGGGTGGCTGGGACTAGATGAACTTTAAGGTCCCTTCCAACCCAAAGTACTCTTTGGTTCTGTGATTTTTAGCAGCACATCAGCTCTGCTGGTCTGTGACCACACTCCTCAATGTGCCAGGACACAGGCTGCCACTACCAGTCCTTGGTAGGACCCAGATGCCCTTCACCACTTCAGGGAGAGGTGGAGAATTGCTAGGGACAAGCAGAGGTTTACTCTTCCCAAGCCTGTGCTCCCTCTGCACCACTGGACATGCAGAACCTTGTGTGCTGCAGCTATCATCAGTCTTTAACCTTCCAATCTCTGCTGTGTCCATAGTAAAGGTCAATATATACAGTCAGGAGCTGCCTTGACCTGCTGTGGGTGCTTAGGGGGGATGATTAGGAGGATGAAGCTCAGGGAAGGGGGTTCTTGGTTTTTACCACGACAGAAGCAGTGAACTCACAATGATGGTTTTGGCACACTTGGGCTTGCAGCCAATTTGGATGGTGTACTGTCTCATGTGGTTTTCTGTGAGGATACAGTACTTCTTCACCCCTGCCTGAGCAAATATTGGAGAAACAGATGCACTTCTCAGTGATATTGATCAGCTACATTCAAATGTGTTAATAAATGGGACATTAACTTTATGCATGCTGTGCACTGACTCACACATCCACAATTAAAATGAAGGAAATACTTTTAGAAATAGAAATGAACGTATTATCAGTTTAACTCAGTGTCATGTGGTGTTTTAAAGATGTCTAAAATTGCCTTTGCTCAGAACTGAACAGATTCTATTCAAAAGTATTATAAACCTTTTTTTTCATTTTTCACATTTTCTGATCTTTCTAATTCTTCTTGGAAAACCGAGTTATGAAGTTGTGCAAAAACAGCTGTTGAAAAATTATCTTCTAGGTCTGAACAAAACTGGGGAAAGATTGTTTGCTGAAGAAAGATTTTTATCTCAATATACACTTGTGAGGAGATTGAGACAAGAATCCATCCAGGTGTTCATTGTTAAGGAAATGTTAATGAGTTTGAATTTTTAAATTTTTTTTACCCATGAGGAGTTAAATTTGGTTTTGCCAGTCAAGTACTTTGATGGGGCAGATGGGACTTAAGCTGCTTTGGAATACCATTACTGGTATAATTAATTTTAAAAAATAAATAATAAAGGAAAATATACCTATGTAATCCCAATGGAGAGGCTTTCACAGATAAGTTAGATAACAAGAAACTAAATATCTTCAGTTCTCATGTGTTGGACCTGGGCATCCAAAGTCTCTCTGATCTCCAAGTTTTCTTGTGACCACAGTTTACAGCATATTGCTGGGGATGGATTGACTTTGCCTTCTGTACATCTCTGACTTGAAGGGCTCAAAGCTGCTGCTGTAATTCCTTCTGGAGCAGGCATACTCCAAACCACATTTAACGCCCTTAATTTTGCATGGTACAGGAAAACTTTGCGGTTTAAGGAGTCTTAGTTGGCCCAGTGTATGTGGGAAACTGTTCTTCAAAGATATTTTTATCTTTAAATTGCCCTTCTGCTGCCTTGATCCCAGATAGATTTTTCAAAAAGAATCTCTGAGGTCAGGGTGAATTGAGCCTCTTGACTATAAGCAATGTATGTAGCAGGCTGAGATGATAACTACTGTGTATTTTGGTGAAACTGAGACAATTATATTAAAAAATAGGATTGAATGCATATATAGTCAGTTCTGATATGGAGAAATAAATGACTCTAATATTAATGAAAAAATACTTACAATTTCTTTTGTTCCTGGGGGACAGCTTGATGGTTGTGAACAAATTCTGCACTTCTCCTTATGCAACACAAATGAGAGGTGGTTAGCAGACTGTACAGAGCTGCAGGCAAGTTGTTTCATAGAAAAATAATGATTTCCAGCCACATTTATAAATCTAGTGCTTGAGGTACATTATCAGGATAACCCTTTGGTAAAGAGGGTGAGGGAAGCTGTCCTGCTCAGCAAGGAAGAATATCCCTGTGAGTGGCTCTATGGGGACACCCTTCCCTCAAAGGGAAAAAGGAAAGAACATTTGGTTGTTTTTTATTTCCTCTTCTAAAGTGATGCTTCCCACTTTAAAAAACAAGTGGTCTGGTTATGAAGATGTATTAGAATAATGCATTGTTAATATTATCTAAATGTTAGAGCTCAGGAATTTCTTATTATTGAGCTACTCTGTCTACATTTTATCCAGGCCGTCAGAACACTGATTTCAGGACCAAAGTTGTCTTAAGAGATGCTAAAACTCTGGTAGGAATATCTTTGTGGAAAATGTGTGCATTCCTTGCTGGGAAGTAGTATCACATATCCTACACTTTTGAGCTTTGTTTGGCTGTAGGTCTCTCTGGGGGGATTTAAGGTTCTCTATGAACTTCTATCACTTACAATGATCACAGTATTATTGATATCACATCTGTTCTTCTGGATTTCCAGCACCTTCCCCAGTCCATGAATAATTCCTCTGTCTGTGGCAACATTTGCATAGCTTATAGGAGCATCATTTACGTACAGCTGCAAGAGACATGCAATCAGTTAGAGAGCAGCAGAGGTGTTCCATGGCTCTGTGGCAGCCTGAGCAGTAGGAGATGAAGAAAAGAGAGAAATGCACAGGATTCACATAGGGAAAACCAACAAAGGGTTCCCCAAAACTCACTCCTGTTCCAGCTGCTGCATTTAACTGCTTCACTGCCCTGGAGGGCAGGGGATGACTTGCAGCCTGTTAAAACTTCTGAGCAACAGGATTTGGCAGAGCAGCTTTTTCCAAGGGGTGTAAAAGCTATGAAGAGGGAGCCTAAGGCGTGCAAAAAGATGGGTTTGCTGTGTCTGGGGGATGTGAGGCTTCAAGGAAACCCCACCAGAAGCTGCTCTTTCAAGGAGGGCTTCCATCATCTCAGTGCTAGCCACACTCCCATTGTGCCCTCACCAGCAAGTCCCACTGCAGGTGCTCTTTCAAGGCTCAGCTGTGGGCAGAGCAAAGAGCAGGGCTGAAACTTCTGTGGAAGCTTTCTGTCTTCCTTTGCCTATTGCCCACAGGGACTTTGGGACAGAGAAGGAGGACCAAGCTCCCTTCCTGGCCCTGTCTCTTAATCTTGCTGTACCTGATTTTTCCATGAGTAGTATTGAAAGGCAATTCATATTTATTGCACAGTGCTTTGAGTTCTTAGGACTGAAAGGGGAGCGAATCCACAGAAAATAGAAATTATAAAACTAATATTATAAAAGGTTTTATTTGAAGTTTTGTAATTGAGGGCAGGTTTCTAATAGCCCTTGGAAGTCAGATTAATGACTGCTCTGGGATTCAGGCTTGAAGTTGCTAGAGACAGATGCCTAAAATTCAATTTTAAATTTAAATGTGAACAGCACAACTGAAATCAAATTCAATCAGATACCTTCAAGGGTGACTTTGGATTAAGCAGGTCTGAGACAGGCCTTGCATTTGAGTGACAACTTTTGTGCTGCTGAGTCACAGAAGCTAATGAGGGTTTCAGAGTTCCTTTTGACTCCATGTCAGTTTAAAGCTGAAGCTGGATTTGTAAAAAGCAGGAAACCTGTTTCTCCCAGCAAGTGCAGACAGCAGTACCTGGCTGTTGTGGAGGAAGAACCCAACCTGGTAGGAGAAGCCCAGCATGGTCTCCCTGTGCATGCCATTGTGCAGGTTGTTCTTCAGGAGCTTCTCATCCAGCACAATGTGGTAGCGGATTTGGCCTTCATCCTACCAACACACAATTGCATTCTGAGTTACCTAATAAAGAAAACCTTCCTAGGGATAGCATTTTCCAAAGGGTTTAAGCCAAACAGAGATTGCCTGAATTTAAAGAGAAACTTCTCCAATGGGTATGTTATTTCATATTTCCTCCTGTAGTCAGCCTGCAGTCTTGCCACCATGAAAATGTTATTGACCATGGAGGATGAAAGGCTACTGGACTGGGAGGAGCAAGGTTTGCTCGAGCCTGTAGTGTGTTTCTGTGCATAGGGCTGGCTGCTGAATTCAGGGAAAAGTCAGATGATTTTTAGGACTCTCAACTTCATGGGATCATTTGACATGAAGGGTTGCGTATTCATGAGCGTTTTTATGGTCTTTCCATACCTATTCCTTATTTCTTTGGGAATCCCTGAATAACCTACAGGGGAATAAACTGTGGTGAGTGTTTAGAATAATTTTTGTATCTGTCTATCCATATATAGATATGGATATACAGATATATATATATATATAGTGTATATATATATATACCATATATATAATCTTTAAGGGCATCTTCAGTCAATAAAGACTATTTTTAATTGTCTTTAATTGAAAAGTTTTCTATGCCTGGTTGATAGAGCATATTCATATTTCACTGTAAAGTGATGAAGTTACTGTCTATACATCAAAATTTTGTGTGGGTTTCCCAAGGCTTCTACATTTTGTTCTGAAGCAGGAGATTCCCAGAGCTTTCCCTGACTAGGAGGGGGAAGCAGAAGCAGGATGTGTTGGTGAGAGATTGGTCGATGTGAGAGAAGCTGGGGTATTTGGGGAGTCTTGGAAATTGTCACCATATTTTTAATCTAGAGAAGACCAAAACACAGAATAGCTAGGCTCTTCCAGCAACTCAGGAAAATATAGGTAGATCTATCCCATTTCAACTTCTTTGGTGTTACAGGCAAAACCTAACTTACTGGATTTCTCAGAAACAAATCTCCCTATATCTGTGCCCTCATAACCCATCCACTTGAAACAAAGATGAAATACTGAGCTGTTAGGACAAGCCTTGTGAGTTATACATACCAGAGCAGCAGATTTCTTATCCTTCAGGTAATTTTCTATGGCATCATTACTTGGGGCAAAGATTGTGTATGTGTTTGCTGCTTCTATTTCGTTAGCCAGGTTATATTGCTGTTGTGAAACACATTAAAAAAAAAATCAGAATGACCACTGCTAGTCTGAAATGCAAACCAAGCAGAGAGCTTCCTCTGCTCTGAAACGCTGTGAGCATGGAGTGAAAGCTTACAATAATGTAGCCCCTGAAGAGGGAGTAGTCGGGCATTTGCTCCAGGCGGGCCAGCAGCCTCGGCAGGACAGCGCTGCGCAGCGGGGTCAGCACCTGCAGGGGAGCAGACACCTGCAGCACCTGCAAGCATCACATGCGGGGCACAATGCTGCTCTGTGCACAGTGTTCTCCACAGGGGGTTAACAGTTTTGTGGTGCAGGAAAATCCCGATCAATATATTTGATACCTTGTCGATGACGTGAATGACCCCGTTGGTGGATGCGATGTCGCTGGCCACAAAGTGAGCGCCCTCGAGGGTCAGGTTCTGCGCAAGGGAGAGGAGAGAGGCTTTGCCTTGGCCTTGCTGGGGTGCTGCTTCCCAGCAGCTCATCCTGTGCATTTCCACACCTTCCCAAAGGCTTGCCTAGAGCTGTGCCATGGCACCACTAACTCAGACCAGAGGCTGGGTGACCCTCAGGGAGCTGCACACAGGGGAGGGGGCTTGGGGACCCTTGTCTGCTCCCTGGGCGCAGACTGGCAAAGCCCTGTTCTCCCTGAGGATGTGAATCAGCTCAGAGCTCAGTCTACCCTGGCAGCACAGGGCAGGCTGAGCTCTGAGCTGGTTCACACCCTCCCAGCTCTGTGCAGCTTTAAGGACCCTGTTCATACCTTTTCCTTTGGAGCATGAAGGTGGGGGGAACTTTGCTCTCCCTTAATGGGGATGAAGTGCTTAGATGTGACTTGTGTATTTCCAGGAAATTACCTGATAAAAGGCTAAGGGGGAAGGGCTGTAACTTATTTACCATTAAAATACCCTCAGGTGGTTTAGGACTATCAAATTGCATATGTGGAGATGTGTGTTTTCACTGCTTCCTCCTACCTTCTCTGTTCACTAAATTAAGTTATTTGGTTATTTGGTTTCTTTGTATTAATTTAGGTCACACAGGCTGCTCCAGGCAAGGGCTGCCGTTCTGCTTGGTTACAGCTGTCCAGTGTTTGCAGCAGCTACTGGGCCATTAGAAATAATTAACATTGTGGACAAATTTTAGTGATGTAAAGTGGTGGAGAAAAACAAGGTAATGTTTCTCCCAGAGGGCCCCATATAATTGAACTGTGCCTTTAATGTTATGACATGTGTTTTTAAAAAATACATAATGTATGTGTGGTTTTGTAGTACAAGAAAGTCAGTGGCAGTGATGGCCAGGGTTTGGTGTATGATAGCACAGTGCTTTGCAGGTCATCTCACCCCATTTTCTTTAGACAAGTGTAGGAATTTGCTCTGTAGCGATGTTGGCAGCATGTCAGAGGACGATAAATTCTGGAAATCAGCAAAGCTGTAAGCTCCTGTCAGTACATGATACCTAAAGGAAATTAACTGGATTTGAAAGTTTTGAATTTTATCTCTTTTTTCTCTGTCTTATTTCAGATAAACATGCTTAGTGTGTCTCAAATGGTAAATTAAGCAGGAATTGCTTCTACAACACCTTGTTCAGCCATGTTTTTATCTTAGTTCAAACTTTAAACATAATATAAATATTGCCTTTTTTCCCAGTGGCCTTGCTACAGAGATTTATATGCCACTGGAACTAGAAGGGGAATCCCATGCCCTTCCTTTAAAATGAAAAAACCTGTCTTGCTCTAGTGGCTTCAGACCAAAGGCTTTTTAGAATAAAAACCAGTTAATTTAAAAAGCCAAACCCCCAAACCATGAACGTACTTAAGGAGAGTTGGAATGTTACTTTTTGACAACCAAAAGGCTTTCTCATCCTCATCCATGTTCTCAATGGCTTGCAGAGAAGGCACAAGGACAGTCAGGTTTGAGGTGGTGGACAGCACCGAGTTTATCTTGGCCTCCTGCATGGAAGTAAAGAGGGTAAAATAATTCATTCCAAGGATGGTCTATAAATAGTAGCTGGTGGCATTTTAAGCAAGGTGGAGTATGTGACGTGTTTTGTGACCAGCCTGGAAAGTGAAAAACCATTATACTGGGCAGTGACTTGAACAATGGCACTTGGAGCTGCACAAAAATGGTAGTGTCTATTTTTTGCAGAATAGATTGCCAGCATTGAAAGGGCAGAAATAATGTCCAGGTCAGAATTGGTTTTTATGATGGCATACATAACTTGAGCCCCACACAAAAGCTAACCTGTCTCATAGGTTTTGAATGATGCACTTGAATTTTTTTTTTTTAATAGTGGTGATAAATGCTAGTGGTTACTGATAAATTCAAGTAATTTGCTCTTCCAGAGCACTCCATGCTGTTCAATAGATGGAAGGACTGTGAACCATGGTATAAGAAACTCCCATGACACAGTGTTTCCATTTGGAGGAAGGCTATTTAACATGGCTGGGATTTTTTTCACGATGTCCAAGTGTTATCTGTGTCCACTAGCACTGCAGTGGAGCTTGCTGCTGACAGCTCTAATTTTAGATGGGGATTGTGAAATCTGTAGCATGCATTAATTAATTAATCTTCTATGTTTTTATCTGCCTTAAGGGTGGAAAGAGTTTCCACTGGAGAGGATTTTTCCAATTGTGTGGATTTTTTTTTTTTTGGAGTGAAAAATGGAGAGCTAAATATTTACATGTGATCTTGCTGAGGATGGGATTCTCCAAGCTTTTCACAGGCTCCACAGCTTGCCATTTTTGATATTGCAAAACTTGAGGGAGCAATATGAGCTTAGGATCTACCTTTTTGCAGCTGGTATGCTGCTTGGAATCTGTTTTGGATAGCGCTTCATTACCCATATTGGGTCTTGAATCAAGAAGGAAATCAGCTCCCTTAAATAGCTGGGCATTTTGTCTCCGTTAAGATCATCTTTCTTCCTAGCCATCATCCCTATCACCTTCCAAATATTTAAATATAGAAAGAGCAACAAACTTCCCCGTCTCATCCTTCCTGAGCAGCAAGAAAAGAATTTGGTTATGAAAAGTGGTAAACATCACATTCCTCCTCAAGTACAGAGTTAAAAACCCACAGATGGACATGGCTGCCTATTTTGCTCATGTTTGTAGTTACCAGTGTTTATTTTAAGTGATAGCATTTCTCTGAAGTGTAGCATAAATTTCCACATCAGTTTCAACAGATTATACAGAATCTTCCCTCTGATTTGTTCCCTCATTATCTAAAGAGCATAATCGCAGGAGAACAGCATTTCTTATTGTGCCCATTTCTTTAAATTCTTTAGTTTCTCTCTCCAGTGTCCAGTGCCACAATCTGAGCTCAGGGCCAGGCAGACACCTGCCCTGAATTAGCCACATGGAGCTCTCTTCAGAAGCTCCCTGAGGTGTTCCTTGCAATTATGTACTTTAATGATGCCCAAGCCATCTACCTTTGAAAAGCCCTAAAGCAGCTAATGTGTTGGGATTTCTTCTTCTGATGCTATTCATTAACACACCACTGTCCTTTCTTGCTCACCAGGTATTTGCTTCTTACATTTAGGGTTTAAGTTCTTGTGGGAGCAGCCAGTTTTGATCCTTATTCATACAGTTCCAATCACAGTGGGGTAGGACCTAAATGTTACTGCTGCTCCAGTAATAAATTATAGCATGTGAAAATAGAAAGTAGATTTTGACAACCAGTGTGTGCAGAACTTTGGGGTTTGAAACCTACTTTGGTGCTTCTTCCATAATGTGGAGCCAAACAAGTTAATCTTTCTCCACGGAGGTTGTTCAGCCTGGAGGAAAGAAGACTCCAGGGAGACCTTTTGTGGCCTTTCAGCACTTACAACTTAGGGAGTTGTAAGAAAGGTGGGGCAGACTTTTTAGTGGGACCTTTTGCAAAAGAGTAAGGGACAACGGCTCTAAACTGAAAAGGGGTGGATTTAGGTTTAATCTTAGAAATATTTTTTTTTTTTAACAATGAGGGTGATGAAACACTGGAAGAGGTTGCTCGTGTATTTCTGCAAACTTTACCATACTACAGAAATTAACCATGAAGTGTACTTACATTAACCCACTGGTTAAAAGCAGCTGCTTCTGACAGAGTGGATAGCTCCTGAGGAGAGAGAAGAGAGATCAATGAGTTTGTAAGCCATAATTAGCAGTACCAAAAGTGCTCTTGACTGTGGTGCCACACACCATGTCTGGCCTGGCTGATGTGACATGGAGGAGGAGGAGGTTTTCAGTGTGTGTGAAAAAGAATGGCATTAATGGTTTGTTTATTTTGTTGGGTTTTTTTTCTGTTTGTTTGTTTGTTTGTTTGTTTAGTTTTTAAAAATATTTTCTGGTAATGGGAAAGGTGATATATCAATTCTTGAAAATCAGGCCATGAGTTGCCTAGGTGTGTACCTTGCTATGTATTGTGTACTGACCCCAGGCTAAGCATTAATTTCCTGTGATTTTAAACTTAATTCTTTTCTTAACTCCATGCAAAATTAATTGAAATAGATGTTGTTTTAGCTGATATTTGTACAGCATCTTACACATCACCCAGCCCTTATTCTGCCAGAGTACTTAGAACAGAGATAGATGATAGTATAAGCAGGGGTGGCAGATAGTGCTGAGAGGCCATGTAAGATCATTGCCAGGAGCTGAGTCTGAGGACACACTCATTTTTCCTGTGCTGTTAAATGCATGCTTATTTCACCAATTGACTTGCTTTGGTTTTATCTGCCTGTGGGTCAGCACAGTTTGTTTCAACATGATAAATTGCTCATTTCCACTGAGAGAGACTGCAGGGCAAAACTTCAGAAGGGTTGACTGCTTGGTGCTCCCAACTGGGAGGTGGTTGCTTAGCTCTGGACTCTGGGATTGGTGTTTTTCAATTCATTTTCAATTTCAAATTTTCAATTTGTTTGAAGCCAGAAATATGCTCTGCTCCCTTAGGCCCCTTTCCAAGCCATGTTTGTAAACACAATTTATGAATCAGGCAAGTGTTCCCACTGGAACATCCTTTGCAGAGATCACTGGTGGGTATCATATTTTTCTGACTGTTTGAAAAGGTTTTGCTGTTCTCTCTGGTTAAGGTGCAGGGTGGGCCCTGTGCAGCAGGTGCTGTGCCCAGAGGCAGTGACCCCAGCACTTACATCTGCAGCGTTTCCATAGCAGGTCCTGCCGTCCCCCTCGTAGCCCTTTGGGCACACACACTGCCAGCCATGGGAAGACTCAAACTGACAGGTTGCCTTTGAACCAGAAAGAGAGAGAATTTGTCAAACACTCACTCCTTACATGTTTGAAGCCCTGTTCTTTCACCTGACTATGGCAGATCCATCCTCTGCTCCACCTGAGGATGGAACTACAGGGCACAGCAGAGCACATGCAGCTGCTGATAAAGCTGATAGATGCCTGGGTAGAGACTGACTTGGGTAAATATCCCAACAAGATCCAAGTTGTAATTTCTGGTATATAACCAGCATTTATTTATTCCAGGTCGAGATAATTGTTCTGTACTGGCAGATTTGGGAGCAGCCCTTGCAGTCTGTCCTCAGGTACTATACTGATGTGGTTCACACAGTTTTTGGCACTTGTAGAACTGCTTGGAAAGTGCTTTCTCCAAAGGGAATTGCAGGCTTGAAATGGCAAATAAATTCTATGGTGTGCGCAGGAGGCGAGGTGTGATATGAATCTGAACACTTTGTTCAGGGAATGATTAATTACTCACCAGATGATGGCATTTTCCATTTTGTTCCAGGCACGAGTTTATGGGTGTGCATTCAATTCCATTCCCCTGAAATCCATCCTTACACTTACAGTCATTCTGTCGTTTCAATAAAACACAGCAATTCATTAAAATGATTAAAATAGAATTCATATTCTAGACATGGTGAATTAGTTTCTCTGTGTTTCCATAGCTTGGCATTGACTCCAGTGGAATGACACTGACTAATATCTGCAGAAGACCTTCATACCTGACATCCACTAATGCACTTTCTAAAAATGTGTTTGCTGAAAGAGCAAGAGGAAGGAGGGAACACCGGGACTGGAATTTAAGGAGACTGTTTTGGATAGAGAGCACCATGTGGAAATAACATCGTGGCTGTGAGGGAGAGCAGGATTTGGGGAAGAAAACAGGGTAGGAAGCCCAAGCCCTGGTAAAGTGGTTGAGGACATGCAGGTGGCATTGACTGTGAGCACTTACCTGCCCTGGCCCGATGTAGATGCAGGTGGCATTCTCGTGGCACCGTGCCGTGCTGGGCCGCAGGCAGGGGTTGATGGCTGAGCAGTCCCTCCCATCTCCTGTCCATCCTGCCTGGCAAACACACCTGTGCTCCTCTGGGCCTGTCTGAACACACTCAGCCTAGGGGGAGATGCAGAGGCAGCCATTCAGGACTCTTAGGGGGCATCTGCCTTTAGCCATCAGTGGGATCTGGGGAACGAGCCTGGAGCTCCAATGAAAACCGTGACTCCCATGTAGAAGTTTCTGGCCAAACCTTCCTCTTTGCTTGCCTTTCTGTGGGAAAAGCAAGTACTTACATTGACATTGCAGCCACCAGGGTTTAAAACAGCACAGGGATCAACTTTGGTGCAGCTGAAGCCATCTCCCTCATAGCCAGGTTTGCAAACACAGCTACAGAGACAAGAGGAGGAAGGAGGCATTACACGTGACAGGACAGCTCTAAAATAAAGTGATTGTTTTCCACTGCAATGTGCTATTTATAGGCAGCTTAAAATTGGTAACCTTGGATTCGTGATGCAAGTAGCTCAAGTGTGTACATTATGGGGTTTTTTTTCCAAAATATTGACTGGGTTAATTGAGTAAAATCAGCGATCCATTCTCTGCATATGAGACGGAGAGTGAAATTAATTCTGAGCCGATGCTATCATTGCAAAGTTGAGCTAACAGCCCTAAAATATTTATGGGCTGGCTTTACTCTCTCTCTGTTACACAGAAGATGGCTGTGTGTGAGACAATGAGCCCTCCTGTTTCCCTGGGTCCCTCCCCAGGATTAGCCTAAATTGGAGGGAATTATTTAAGCACTCAGGATCTGCAGCATCCCCCCTTGTGCTTGTTGTGACTCATTATGGATACACTGCAGCAAGAGGCAAACCTGCTGCATGTGAGGTGAGCTTGAGGCAAGCGCAGGGCAGCTGAAGCAGTAACAGAGTTTTGTGGGCAGGACTGAGGAACCTGTGCTGAAATCTGTGGTGCTGTGGTGTGCAAAACTTACCTGACCTGACCAGAGTGAGATATCCATCCTCAAACTGTTGAGAATTTCAAGGCTTAAACTCCTGAATCACTAAGGGGTGGTTAGAAATAAGAGCTTCCTAAAACCTCTGTAGATGTTAGTAGGAAGGGAGGCTTTTAATCAAGGATCAGATCTGTGTGCAACTATCAGTGTTAAATATATAAAATACAGGGTATTGAGAACTTGTAATTATTGACTTGCAGCTCAAGGCTGATGTAGTGCATGCTTGTTTGCTACAGAGCAGGCTTTCAGTGGCTGCTGTCTGTGCACTGCTGCCAGGGACTGGTTTTGGTCAGGCAAACAGGAAAGAGCTGCAGCACAGTGAATATTAACGGGATGCAGGCTGCTGACTTACCTCACTGCGCCATCGTTGAGCTGGCAGTCTGCATGTGCATGGCACAGCTGCAGGGAGGGCTCACAAGGAACAATCTGCTGCTCACAGAGTTTCCCTGTGTATCCAGCTCTGCAGGATCCAGGCAGGCAGCTCCCATCGCTGTCTACTCGGTTATCACACTTCCCATTGATGCAGGGGCACTCTGCCAGAGATAAACTACAGTGTGCACTTCCACAGTAGAAAAAGGCATTTGTACTCCCATTTGTACTCCCATTTGTACTCCCATTTGTACTCCCATTTGTACTCCCATTTGTACTCCCATTTGTACTCCCATTTGTACTCCCATTTGTACTCCCATTTGTACTCCCATTTGTACTCCCATTTGTACTCCCATTTGTACTCCCATTTGTACTCCCATTTGTACTCCCATTTGTACTCCCATTTCTACTCCCATTTCTACTCCCATTTGTACTCCCATTTGTACTCCCATTTGTACTCCCATTTGTACTCCCATTTGTACTCCCATTTGTACTCCCATTTGTACTCCCATTTGTACTCCCATTTGTACTCCCATTTGTACTCCCATTTGTACTCCCATTTGTACTCCCATTTGTACTCCCATTTGTACTCCCATTTGTACTCCCATTTGTACTCCCATTTGTACTCCCATTTGTACTCCCATTTGTACTCCCATTTGTACTCCCATTTGTACTCCCATTTGTACTCCCATTTGTACTCCCATTTGTACTCCCATTTGTACTCCCATTTGTACTCCCATTTGTACTCCCATTTGTACTCCCATTTGTACTCCCATTTGTACTCCCATTTGTACTCCCCATTTGTACTCCCATTTGTACTCCCATTTGTACTCCCATTTGTACTCCCATTTGTACTCCCATTTGTACTCCCATTTGTACTCCCATTTGTACTCCCATTTCTACTCCCATTTCTACTCCCATTTCTACTCCCATTTCTACTCCCATTTCTACTCCCATTTCTACTCCCATTTCTACTCCCATTTCTACTCCCATTTCTACTCCCATTTCTACTCCCATTTCTACTCCCATTTCTACTCCCATTTCTACTCCCATTTCTACTCCCATTTCTTATCAATCAGCTCTTCCTATTTTTTTCCAAGAATCTCAACTTTTGTATTTTTTAATCTCACTCTGATGGGGGACTTTTGTTAATCATAGCCATCTCTTTTCAGGTGTGTTTTATGGGTAACTGTTTAAAACCTGTTGTATTTTCACACTGCTCTTATCAATTAATTTCAAAGTGCTTCAGAGAAGTAGGAGCAAAAATGCTGTGTCCTGGACTATTAAAGTTGTTCATTGCATGACTTTTGCTGTGCTTTCAGTGACAGGGCAGTCCTTTAAACATTGAGCCCACAGATCCTCCCCAGCAAATTGCTAGGACTGGGTGGATTAGTGCTGCTGGGGGCACAGCAATGTGCCCAGGGGACACAGCAGGAAAGCTTTGTGCATTCCAAAGAAGTGTCAGTGACTAGTCAAGCAAACACTTGTTACTTTGGTGGGACTGGAGTTTAGGCACTGCCACGATTCCTTATGGAATTTGTGTCTCAGATTTTGTCCATGTACCTTTGAACTTCAAGGGAGCTTTGCTTCATGAATGGCAGGCTGTTTCATAACAAAAAAAGACTAAAAATGGTTTTGTAGATGAGGAATGTATGTATGTTTGATGTTGTATGTGCTGTGGACTCTCAAATATATCATGGTTTGCTCAGTAGGATTAAATCTGTTGGTGCAGAAGTGTAAGCTATAAAATAGATTTAAAATTATTCAGTAAGGGTAATTAAGGGGCCTAAACACAACCTGTTTATAGATCTAGTTGTTCTTAGATTACATATGTTTGTCATTGCAGGCAGAACCTGTTCTGTTGTGGGCAATAGCAGACGGGAACAGAATAGCAAAAATTTTCTTTTCAATTACTTGTGTGAGGGAGACAGAAATCAAAAGAACAATGAATTAGTATAAAACAAGCTATGCCCCCTGCAAAAAAAAAGAAATTAGAGTATTAAAAAAATTAGAGTATCTAAAAAATTTAGAGTATTTACACAGACCCTGGCCTTACAATGTGTCTCTTTGAAATAGAAAAGAAAATACCCCAGGAACATCTTGCTCATGTTCCACAGGGACAGTTTAGCTGCCAGGTAACTCCTACCTGAACACCAGGAGGGTCCAGAAGTCCCTATTGGGCTGTTGTTCACACTCTTGTGCTGAGGCTGTAGAGCTGCACTTACCTTTGTCACATTGAGGTCCATATTTGCCAGGGTGTGAGCAGAACTGGCAGCTCAAGCCTTGAAATGCCTCAGAGCAAACACAAGTGCCATTTCCATCCAGGCCATCCATGCACTGTGATATGGAAGGGAGGTGGTGGTTATGTATGAATTCAAACAAGTCTTTGCCCTAAAAAAGAGACTACATGCCTGTCCATATTTTGTGACTCTGATAGACTCTCGGGAAGAACTCCAGCTTTGCTGAGACAGATGTTTCAAAGGGAAACTTTCTTTATGTTCTTTTTCTTTGCTGCTGTGTATTCTACCTTTCTTTGCAGTTTTTATGTGAGAATAGTGAGCTGGCGGGGGGGAGTCATTACACTGTGGTGTGCAAATTTAAAGCATGAGAATGGGCCACTCAGCCTTGCCTGTGTGCTGTGTGTTGGAACCCCAGAAATCTTCAATTTGGGCATCTGAGAGGTGACAGATTCCATTTCCATCCCTGGACACAGATGAAGGGGGCAGCCCTTGTGGAGCCCAACATTCCTGTTGTGCAGAAATGCTCCAGGGGCTTTTGGGACACAGCTCATCCTTTCCCCCATCCTGGAGTGCAGGGTGCTGCTGGATGCTCTGCTTACCTGCCCATTCCCTGAGCAGGGTTTGGAGAAACCTCCTGGGCATGGTCTGCAGTTAGGGCCAAAGAAGCCTTTGCAACACTTTGGTTCCTGCAAAATAAAGAAAAAATATCCTCTTTTTCAGTGCTTTAGGGCAGAGGCAGTGCATAAAAAACAAATCTTTGTTGTGTTTCAGCCCTCTGAGAAATGCCTGCATGGATAACAGTATCTGAAAAACCTTGTGTTGAACCAGAACCAGCTCTGCAATGGCCTATTAAAAAACCAGGAGGGGTGTTGACAGCTCACTAAGGGGATGCACAGACCACCAGATATTGCCCTTGTTCTTATCAGACTCAGTTTTAGAAATCCCCATCCTGTCACCACTTATGAACATGCCAGTGGGTATCTGCCCATATTGTGTGCAGTCTCATATTTGCCAGTGGGAGTGCAGGGGAATTAGGATGCAGGCAGTTTCCTTGGAATCTGAGATCAGGAACCTCAGGATGTTTCACGCCAGGGAGATGCTGTGACAGCCAGACATGCTGCTCTGATCTTCCTCTCTCCCCTCTGCACCAGGGTGGGATTTAGCCACCATGCAGCTCTGAATGGCCTTTTCAGTTGTATGTTGTTTTATTTGTGCAGTGGCTTCTTGAGCTGTTTATTTATAAAGAGAAAATATATTAGAAAGGACTGATTTGCATGTGTGATTCAAGAGAACTAGGAATCAGCAAAAGGCTTACAAAGCTTGCAGCTTTTAGACCTCTCTGCCTGTCACTAAGTGGTGCTCATGAAGTGCAGAAACCTATTTAGGAGCCCCAGAAGGGTGTAAGGATCTCTTAGGGCTAATCACTTCTGCCAGAACTGGGCTTCCCAAGCAGTAGTTGGAGTGTGGCTCTCATGGCTGTTCCCCACTCATTGTTATCCAATATCATGGGAAGTCCTGGGACAGGAGTGGCTGGGAGCAGGAGAGGATGAGTTGTCCTGTTCTTCATGGATGAAGCTGCATGGGAAAATGAATAAACTTGGGCTTGGAGCCTTGTGTGAAAACTCCTGCGTGGCAGAGGATGAGTGTGATGTTGTCAATTACATATGACAGATAATCTGGATTTTTCCCTGCTGTTTACCTCTGAGATGTACAGCTGTTCCTCTCAGCCTGGTGTTGAAGTGCATGGAAACTACTCGGACATGTCCAAACATTTCTCAACTCCAAAAGGAAAGTTCTCCATGTATAAGAGAATACTTTGGAAAACTTTTACATGCATTTCACCTTAAGGAGCTGTAATTCTATAGCTTTGCTGTTATATTGCAGGCTCTAGCACAGCCAATTTTCTGAAAGGTTGGGCATTCAATAATGCACCTCTGTTTTGAGAAAGGCTGGAACATGCACAAAAGGGAAGCATTAGTATTTCTAAGCTATGTGGAGTTCTGTGATACAGTCTTAATATCACAGCATAATTTACCTGGAGAACAGAAAGCATCTTGCTGGTATTGCATTTAAAAATTTTATTAAGTTACGTATGTTTCACTATATGAACTTTCTTTTCATTGTTTCTGACTACTGATTTACAGGACTACTATCAGTGGATTTTTATAAAATGGGGAATAACATTCCTGTGGAAGCTAGACTTGAATTTTGTAGAGAAATATTTTTTGTGGAGAAATATGCAGCTAAATTTGCATCTCTTAAATACAAAGCAGATGGGGGAGCTTCAATCTTTCCTGAACCTGTGTCTGCAGACTGTTACTTCAGGGAGGATGCTTAATCAAAAGGAAACTTTTAACAGATGTGAGATCTATTTTAAACATATCCAGTTTATTAACTCTCAAAGCATTGTCATAATGATTCTCATTCCTCACATCTCCCCTCTGCTGAAATAAGACTTGCTTCACCTGAGAAACAAGTAAGAGCTCCTATGAAGGATACAGGGAATCTTGCAACAGCAAAAAAAAAAAAAAAAGCTGAAATTGTCAGATGATTCAGCCATTGCCAGAAAGAGATGGAAGTACCATATATATTTGTGTTTTTTATGCAGTCTCCTGTTTTCATATGTGGTCCTTTTGCTCTCTATCTTGGCAGAGCAATAACCAAAAAATGGGCATGCCTTCCCCCTGTGCCTTTTGTACAACTGGTGAATCTGCTGGGAAATGTCTCAGGATGCTCTTGGGATGGGCTGCACATCCTGGGGACAGGGAGGCAGTGCATGCTGGAAACAGCCTGCACACACACCCCAGCTGGAAACAATAGGGATTTGTAAAGGTGTTATACCATCTGCTGACATTCATCCTTATGGATGGCATACCCTGTAAACTTTAAGTATCTCTCTTTTATGACTTCTAAGTGTTCCAGCATGAATCTGGAACCAAAGCACAGCACCAGGGCTATATCTGCTGGCTCTGATTTTTGAAGAATGGTTGTTCATTTCTACCTTCTCCTTTCATTCCCCATTTTTCCTTCCCCCACTCCCTTCTTTTACTGAACATGAAGCTTCCTCAACAGAAGAAAACAAGGACATGAATGCACTGGTTTCCTACACTCAGTATAATGAGTTAACTAATATTGTCTGAGAATCTAATGAAATTTACACATTTAACTTCTATGAGAATATTTTATTTTTTCCTGGAAAAACACACATTGAGTCTAGAATGCATGCACTGTGAACAGCAAATTTTCCTGTGTATAGGTGGCAAAGAGAAAAATACTCTTTGCTTCCACATGGTAGATCTAGTGGTACATATTTTTTGTCTTCACCCTTGGGTTGTTTTTCCTGACTGGCTAATTTATCACCATGTGGTGGTGACAGAGTCTGGCAATTGCATTACTGAGGAGATATAAACTCCACTGGCAGATTTAAAGGTGAATTCTCTACAAGCTCTACATGCAATAACCTCAGAGAGGCCGAACCTTTCAGAGTGTGGATATGGAGTTTGTCAAAGCTGTTGTCCTTGTGACTGTCAATGTCTTGTTTTTCAATCAAGTTAGCATAAATCCTACAGCAGCATCCATTGTGTTATGTGGCTGTTTTGTAGCCATCGAACAGGAGACCATAAACCTGAACTATGGCACTTCTCCCACAGATTCATCACTGGGGCTGTGGGGAAAGAATCAGGTACTGGTTTGGATTTAATAGTCCCTCGTGTTGTACAGGACTTAAAGGAATAAAGGATCAGAATTACAAAAGCATTTGTCCAGCAAATAGCTGAGGTGCCAATATCACTGCCATGCTTTCAAGGTCTGTGGGTCAGATATATATAGTTTAGCAAATACATTTTGATATTATAAAAGCTCTTTTGCAAGGTGCACAGTCATGTCTGAAGCTGACATAAAGTCTTGCCTTTGTGCTTCTGAAAATTCCTGTAAGTGTGCCTTTACCCCTCTAGAACCTAAACATCTGGCTGATTGTTGTGGGCAGTTTCCCTCTGTCGATGTTGCTCTCCTTGATGCTCAGTGCCACTTGGTGTCACCTACTCAGTCCCTTCTCCCCGTGGAATGCATACATGGATAAGTATGCATTAGCCCAAAGGTTTCATCTTCAGGGATGCAAAGTTCTTGTAAGTGTGTAGATCTAACAGTTCCTACAAGGTTTGTGTCTTTTAACTCTTAAAAGACAAGCAGTGTTTATTAGGTGCTGTTAGAAAAGTGTTAGTGTTTATTAGCTGCTGTTACTCCTGTTTTCTGAGAGCAATGGGAATGCTTAGTACAGAGTAAAAATTACAAAATCCATTGCTCCTTTGTGTTTTCCTGGCTAGCAGTGCTCTGCTTAAATCTTGGAATGTATAACTATATTTTTAACTATGCAGGAAGCTTTCAAGGCTGACAGAAGTTCCTAACTTAAATTTGGGGAATAATTTTTGTGACCAACAGCATTTGTTCTGTCTTTAAATAATTTTTTGTCTATTGCTTTAGGATAGATTGATGTTGAACATAATTTTTAGGTAGGTTTTTGGTAAGGAATCCAGATTACTGGAGTGTTCTGGGTGTGGATTGCTTTTTGCATCAGAGATTGCTGCTTGGAGCTCTGCCTGGCTTATGATTATATTGCACATACAGCACTTTGTAGTTTCTGCCAGAGGTAACAGATCTTTACTGCCAGTGTTTTCTTCATTACATTTTGATGCTTGCCAGCTCTGCTGGGAACCTCTTTGCAGGCTGTGGTTCTGGACTGTTGTAAGCTAGGACATTAAATTGTTTCCTTTTGTCACTGGCCCAGATGTGGGCTTGAACATGGTCCAGGGGCAGCTCGCTGAGGCTGTGCTTACTCCAAGGCAAAGTTTGGTCTGACATTCAGCCCTCTTACCAGAAATAGCATCTCAATGTTACCAAGTAAAGGCCTGCACTGTGTTACCTAAGTGGGCAAGGTTTGTCAGAGTCCACCCTTCTAAATGGGAGGAATTTTGTTTCTGGAGGAAAGCAGGGCTAGGGGAAATGGTGGCTGCTGAAAATGACATGTTTCTAATATATAAATATAGAATTATTATGTTAATATTTTAACTTGCTGTTTCCTTTCTCTGCATATTTAGTAGAAATTTAAATATTGGTCTGGAGTAGTTTCCCTGAGAAACAGGGAATAGTTTTCCCTGAGAACATGATAATTGTAAATTCCCATGTACTTGTATGCACAGATGGGATCCAGGAACTGGACTGGAGAGACAAAAGTTATTTCCAAGGGTTAATGAAACAACTAGATTTTTTAAAATCTGGTATAGGATGTGTTCATATGAGCTCTCTGTTTGTAGTACTGCTAGGCTGGTGGCAATTGATTTATTTATTTCCAAAAATACCTCTTTCAAATGGATGATATCAGAGAAAGTTAGTAAAGTGAAGAGGAAGCTGGAATGCCTTCTTTGGAGGAGTTGGAGACACAGATTCATTGTGATTCTCTTACCTTTGTGACCTGACTTGTCTCCTCACACCAGTGTGGTAGGATTGGAACAATTGTGGGTGGGATGAGAACGCCCTCAAGTATATAAATGCGACCATTTTTTGCAACAATATCTGTTTCTTCTATTTTTTCTCCACTCACCAAGACTTGTCCCTATGAAACAATAAATTATTATTAATAATAAAGTGGTTTTAGCTCCTCAGTTTCTGATGAATTAATTTTAAATGTTTAAAATTACTTTCTAGTCATACTTCTTTTGAATTTGCTATCTGATTTTTATTATGCTTGTTTATGCAAGAAGCACACATATATTGTGTGTTTTCTTGAATACTGGTTTTCAACAGAGGTAGCTAAAGTTTTTCTGTGAATCTGCCCTGTCAGCCTGTGTAACTGGGGAATAATAGACTGCCAAAATGGGAAAACTACTGATGACTTCAGGCACTGATTTCAGTGGGTTTAAGCATGCCTTGGTGTTCTCTCTGACAGAGGAGAGGGAAAGTGAGAGAGAGTCTGGGGTCTATCTAAATTCACAGGAGAGAGGAAAAAAAAAGTATATTTCTGCATTTACTCCTGCAGCTGCTCTGCCCTACAAGAATTTTTATAGGTGCATCTCTGCCCCAGAAGAGAAGGAAGGTAACCTAACAGATCAGCTTGGTTTTGCACAAGTACTGATCAATTAACACTGAAAAATCTGTTCACTAAGTATATCAGGATCAGATATTACAGAGAGAAAAAGAATATTTTTGTGCTCACTGATAAGTGTTTAAAATTACTAAAATAGGTAACAGAATGATTTTAAATATATATATATATTTAAATAAGGCAGAGCATGAATGAGAATCATTCCTGGACTGTGGATAAGCATAAGGACCAAAACCCTGTAGGGTGTTCTTGTATATCAATCATTTGCTCTGCATCCTTTATAAAATTAATGTTAACAGTAGGTGGGAATGAGAAGTTGAAAATTCCTCTGCTAATGCCTCCCCTGTCCCTTTTTATTGCCCCTGCATGCAAAGTTGCCTCGATCAGAGCAAGCTCCTCCCAGGGGAGGGCTGTGACTTACAGTGCTGGTTCTGTTAAAGTGAATGAGCTGCTTTGCCATGGTCCTGATGTGCTCTATGGAGACAAGGCTGGCAACCTCTAGCTGAAATAAATGTAAATTGGTTGAGACAAGTGTAATATCATTACTCTTTTCAAATCCAGACAGATTTCACAAGAAAGACTTTCTCTGGGGTGAGGAAATTATTATCAATATGACAATTATTATCAACGTGACAATTATTATCAATTGACAGACCAGCTTGTGTAACAAAGTGAGTGCCATTAAATCATGGCTGAGCTTGCTGGTTCCTGCAGGTGAGGACCTTATTGCTCAAAAGAATATTAATTTTCCTTCCAATTATAACAATTGGTCTAATTAAAGTTAATACTTTTCTCTAGAAATAGACCCCTTTGCATCCACAGGCCATTGCGGTGGTGCTGGTACCACCACAAAAGAATATTAATTTTATTGCTGAAAAGAATATTAATTTTTCTTCCAATTACAACACTCAGTCTAATTAAAGTGAATACTTTAAGAATAGCCCTGTTTGCATGCACAGACCATTGTGGTGGTGCTGGTACCATGAAGGTACATGTGGTTTTCATGTTCCCACTCTCTGTGCTGGAGTGACCACGTCAGATTATACAAACTGAGCCTTTCTTTAAGGATACAGCCATTTCTTTCCTTCCTTCCCCACAACAGAGACTGGGCTGGGGATGAACTTCCCCCCAGGAAAAACAGGGGGCTTTCTTAGAGGATGGATAAAACCAGCTCTTTCTGAAAACCAGAAGACTGATTTTAGCAGAATAGGCTCAGAGGTAGCTCGATTTTAATGGCAGAAAGTCTTTTTCCTGCTACTCTTGCCTGCAGCCCTGACAATGCCCCTGCCAGTGGCTCCTGTCCCTGTACCCTGGGCTGGCAGAGCAGCTGTGCTCACCTCAGTGTTGGAGACAATGTGATATCGGACCAGCTCCAGCAGCTTCCAGGAACCCTGCCAGGGCACAAAAGAGACTGTTTGACCCAAAATGAGCCTCAGAAACCCAGTCTGGCTTGTTGAGCAGACGTGGGGATGAGAACAGCCTCACTGGCTGGTGCACCAGAAATCTCTGGGTCAGTCAGTGGCGGTGTTCAGCTAGTGGCAGGCACCCTGGCATTCCACGCCCTCATCCCTACACCACATTTTATTTTGACATGGGCCTTCCATGGCATGGATCTGTTTTGGGACAGGCAGGAGGTGTCCAGGGGATAGGATACCAATATCCACCTCCTGGGACCCCACCAGCAGTGACTCCCACCCTGTGGGAGCCTTGTGGCAGCTGTTTCCCTTGACTGTTCCCACCAAGGATGGTGCATTTCAGGAGAGGTTTTGGGGCTGTGCCAAGTGTCTGTCCAGGCTGTGATGTCTGGGCAACAGCAGAGGATTGGGGACCTGGTGTGGAGGAACATCATCCCTATATGGGATAGGAGACTCCAGATCCTCTTGCTCTCTTTAGTTGTTAGAGATGGTTTCAACCTTGATCATAGGAGCTAATTCAGATGAACACTGGACAGTGCATGTATGAATCTCCTGTCCATCTGCTGTCTGAGAAAGATTTGCCTCATAGAAAGACTGTACCTCTGCAGAAAGCAGGTAATCCAGAACCTCAGCTTTCATGTTACTCAGAGCCTTGTTACTTGGAACAAAGACTGTGTAAGCCTGGTTGTCCTGCTGTAAATCCACTCCTAGGCCAGTTCTCTGTTTTGGTTTAAAAATAAAAGTGAAATTACATATTAATGTTGAACAACATCTGAAAGTAGCCTTGTGTAATTGCTTTAATGGATCCTTACCTCTATCAAAGATGTAAATTGGCTGTATCTTCCATTAGCCTGAAGTAATGACATTATAGTTTTCTGAAATAGGATAAAAGTAAGATTTATTTTAGTTGGGGAAATGAAATAAGTGCCCGTTCTTAGGAGACATTTCTTGACTTGCTGTGTGAATCTCAGTTGTTACAGGCTGAGTGCATCTCATTTGGGGGGTTGGTAGTGCTTGGAAATGATTGAGATGGCAGCACTTTTTTTCCTGGTGCTATGGTGGATTATAGTTAGATTTTGTCATTTTCCTGAAATATTGGGTGATCACAGGAAACACAGCAGTGTGTCTATGGGTAAAGGGTTTTTATCCCTTCATCCCCAATAAAAAAAAAAAGGAAGATGAGTGAAATATTTGAAAAATGCAACATAAGGAAGGGAATCTGGGCACCAAAATCCCAGAGCATTTAAAATCTTTTTTTTTTTTTTTTTTTAATATTAGCCTTTTGCAGGGAGGAATTGAAACTTTGAATACAACTCTTGTCTGGTATCTGTACAGATGTCCCTCCTTTTAGTGTGTGATTCTGGCATTCAGTGAAATTCACTGATCATGACTGCCAATTTTCCAAGGAACCAACCAGATGCAGTGAGAACATCCAAAGCCTCCATGGTCCAGCTTGGCAGAAGGGTGAATTTGATCTGTTTTTGTGGAAACTGTGTCCTTACCTTTCACTTTGAATATTCCTTCCGTGGGCTGATGTGCAGTGGCTCAGTAGAGTTGATTTAGTTTCTGTCAGTCACCCTCCTTCACATTCACCTCACATTAAACTATTTTAAGAGAAATTTTGACATTGCATGCCTGTAACTTAGGGCTCACCTCTTTGCTGCTCTCAAATGTTGGCTCCACGTTGTCCATGGCTTTGTCAATAATGTGCAAAATTCCATTGGAAGCAATAATATCTCCCTGCAAAATTTTTCCTTTCCCCCTTCCTCCTTGGATTCTAATCCTTAATTGATTATCCTGAAAGAAACCAGGCAATGGATAGTGAATTCTTTATTAGGAAATGGCAGCAGAGTGTGCACACAGGTTGAATGTACTCTAGGACCCATTCCTGTTGCCAACACCTAAGCAATTTAAATCTGGGGAGGCTAAAGATTGCTTCCAATGCTTATCAATGAAATGGAAAAAAAAATCCTTTGGATCAGGATCACATTCTTTTGCTTCAGAACAGCAAAACTGAGAACAGAAACAGAGGCAGGCCCTGAGGGGAGTTCAGTGTACCTGAAAGTGTTGTGGTGACTGCTAGTAATAAAAATCTGTCAGGAAATGATTTAAAATATTGTTGTACTGGAAAGGTCCACTCCTATAATCTTGTGGGACTCTAACCCATTTCCTTATATTCGATGTATATTTAAAACAACAAAATGTTGCTGATTCTGCACTGTACTGAAGCCTTCAGGAAACAAACAGGGCTCAGACAGCAAGAATATTTTCCTGTTACAAATGGAGTGTACTCACTGAACATACAAAATAGATATCTCTGCTCAGATGCCACTGATCTACTGCAAAAGAAGTACTTCTACATAAGAGGGCCCAGTCCATCAAGAGATGCATAATGGACCAAGAACAATAATTCCAGATTATAAATTCTAGTGTATCATCCACAGAGAACAAGTTTGTTTTTTTTTTTTAAACTGTGGGGCCAGACTGCCCTGATGATTACAGACATTGGGTCATTTGGGCTAATGCTGAATTTTGCTCTATATTTCCCATGGTTAATGGTCCCATGTTCTCTCTCTGCTGGGACTTCCATCTGCTGCCTCATTCCAAGGCTGCTGATGCTCACTGGGAGGTGGGATCTGTAGCTCAGTGCTTGCTCCATGGGAGCAGTGCTCACAGGTTTCCAGCATAAATTCTGTGGTTTTTTTCTCCCCCTGCCACCTCTTCCTTCACCTGGGCTCTCTTAACACCCCTCCCCTGCCCCCCCAGCTCTGTTGGTCATACCTGCACATTTAAGATAACATCATTTTAGACCAGTCTGTGTTAGTCTGCCAAGTCACTCAGTGCTGATGCATGACTAAAGGTAACTTTTTATTTCTGGTTTTAGTGGGAACTTTGATGCCAGTGAGGTTTCAGGTTTGACTTGAGCTCCATGTAGTACATGGCCAGGGCTGTGGTTTTTCCTAATCCAACTGTTATCTTCACCCTGATGTCTCCCTGCAGAAAGATTTTTCCTGCTCCTTGTGGAGGGAACAGAGAGCATTATCCCTGCTGTGGGAGGCTGAAAGGTCACTTACCTTTTCTCCCTTGGACATCTCTCCTGGCTTGCCAGTCAAAGTATATATTACATTAGCATTAGTCAAGCTACTGGTGTTCAGTTGACCTGCAATTATATGGAGTTTAATGAAGTACTGGGCTTTCTGTTTATTTTTCAGAAGATCCTTTACCTAGAAAAGTAGAGGAACAGAGATTTATTTCAATGCAGGCTTTATCTAAAAAAAATTTAATGTTGAATGCTTTTTCTGTTCTCTTCAGTTGTTACACTTTGAAATCAATATTTTACCCTGAAGTGAGGTGATGGAGTCTGAAAAAAGTGGATACTCTCTTGGTTTTGGTTCAGCTCACATTTTACCCTTATGTCCCTGCATGAGCAGCAGGTGCCTCCAGAACTGTCCTGCTGTCAGTGGAAGGTGCTACTTACATGTCAGTCTCCTTTTTGTTTTTTCCCTAAAGCCATTATGTTTTTTATCCCCCTTATGATAAAGGTGGCCTGCAGGCCTTGCTGCTGAGAATTCAGATCTTTGTTCAACCCCTGGCTCAGCAGAGTGATGACTTTGAGCATGGTCATGTAAGACCACCCAAAACCTAGCTTGGGGTGTGACAGTGTTCCACCCTAACTCACCAAAATATTTTGTTTTTCTTTAAAGTGGGAAAAATGCAGCCTGTGGCCCTAGATTTAAAAGTGTACTAGAGCAAATAATTTGTATCTGCTGAATCAAAACACAACACAGATGAGATTTCTGCAGAAGCCAAATCCCCCAAATCACTTCTTTTCTCTTGTTTACTTACATTTGTGCCTTTGAGTCCCTTGTTTGTTGGTACAAGCACAGTAAATGGTCCCAGAGTGCTCAGCTGCCATTCATAGGTATTTTCTTACGAGAAGAGGGAATAAAAAAAGTTTAAATGCCTATTGAAAACCTCATTTGCCAAAGGGACTGTGCAAAGATGTAAAAGGAGAACAAGCAATAATAGTATCTGATTATTAAATGTTAATTTAAGGTTCTAAAGTACAAGCCATTAAAAGATGAGAGACAGATGGGATGTGAAATCCGGGTGCTGCTGCATATTTGACACAAAATGAGGCAAAACATTCAGGATGCTTCTGGCAGCCTGGATTCTGTGGCATGCAGGCCAGAGCAAGGACACAGAACCAGCAGCTTCTTTGGGGATGTGTCCTTACAGGAAGACAGCCTTCTGATTTAAATCAATTCAGTCTCTATGGGGTGAGCAATATGCAGCTGATAACCTGCTGGTACTGCAAATATCAGGTAATCAAAACTAGATGCACTAAAGGTTAATTAGAATTCATTTACTACCCAGAGGCTATTTCTGTATCCAAGGCAGAAGCATGAGAGGCCACTGGTTCTGCAGCTGAAGGCATTAAATATTTCTGATATTCTGTTCTTTTCCTACAGGTATAAAATCAGAACTGAAAAAAAATCTTTATAGCTGTTACAGGTGTATTGTACAGAGAATGTATCTCAAAATTAATATGCTGCCCTACAAAACATCTATAAATACTTAGCTTTTGAAAGACACCAGTGTGGAGTGAACATATTTTAAGTTAGCCTGGTTAGTGGTTAATGTGTCTTTGTAGCTTCTGGCAAGTAGATCATATGGCACATTTATGTCCAAAAGTGAACCAAAGCACATGAAATCTGGATTGTTGTTAACTCAGCAGGCTGGGCACTTTTCAGACATGTGAGGAGAAATGCACAGAGAAGCTGCAACTGAACTCTCAGTGCTGAGGCAATGGATATTGTTCCTCAGCACTGAGTATGAAAGGCTCTGCCAGGTTTTGACCTTGGCCAGCTATGGGGGATTCTTATTCCTTCTTTTCAGGAGTTCATGGTCTTTATTTTAATTGCTGGGATCTGTGGGACTGAGCAAACTATATTAAAGAGAAAGATTTTTTTCCCCCACATTTACAAGTTTAAGCCAAAGATCCATCTCAATTCTAGCAGTTTGTTCAAACCTCAAATTTTTGGCCACAGAGGAGATGATGAAGGCTGTTAGGTTGTTCAGTTCACCAGGTAACTGGGAATGCCAGTGTTTTTGATGGACTAATGTGTGTCATTCTAGGCCAAATCTCATTTGCCCAAAACAGTGATGGGCAGGGAGAAGAAGTGGGGTAATCCCACTTGTTACACTGCGGGGCGAAATCCCCTGGTGATGTTAAATGATATGTGAGTGGTTGTGGAACATGTTTAGCACTTTTGCCTGGAAGTTCTTGCAGCCTGCATTCGTGGTGTGAGGAGCAGAGCAGCTTCAGGTGGTCTGAGGGGCTTTGCAGTGGGCAGCATGCGTGCTGGCATGCTGTGGGGGGGGGTGGGCAGACAGGGCAGGATTAGTCCCCTGGGCTCTGCTTGTGTTCAGCTACTCACCGAACCTCCACAGCCTCCCAAAAAACTCCCTTCTTTATCAAACCAGGACACTCACCCATGAGCAGGAGGCTGGATGTCAGCTTGCCCTGCCACTGTCCTCCCACTTGTGCATTCAGCTCCTGGAGGCGCTCCACGATGCTCCCATGGCACACGAACCCGTTCCCCACGGAGCCCCCCTGGCACGTGCACCTGGGGAGGGATTGGCATTTCAGCTCTGCCTCTCAATAAACTGGCACCAGGCGTCACCTGCTGCTCCTCTGAAGGCATTTTCAGGAAGCACTGGTGCACTGTGGTTAATTCTCTGCTTCTGCATGCTCTGAAGCGTGTCAGTGTGTGGGGCAGCCTGGTGGCTGCTTGCCCCAGGTGGTGGGCTCTTGTTAGCTGGGCCAGGAGACAGCAGCGTCTGTGTCTGTCTGGCAGGACCTTTGACTAGAAGCTATGTGCAGCCTCTGTTTCCAAAAGTGTTGTGGCTGCTGGAGCCCAGAAATCTACAGAACCTACCTGTGGGGGGATAGAATGTAAGAAAATAAAGATAGTGCAGAAGGCAATCTCACCCCTGAGTAGTTGCAGCTGCACTAATCACCAAAGATTAGGAACAGGCCACAGCTGTGTCCAATAAGGATCAGTGCTATAAAGAGTGGGTTAGCTGGGTGAGGAGAGAGTTGAAGTTTGTTGTCTGTGCTGTGAGGAGCTGCCCATGAGAAATCACCAAGAAGGTATGGAACTTTTGCAGTAAGATGACAACACCTATCCTGTTTGTGGGTGAGGAGAGAGCAGAGTATAAATGTGTCAGGTGTGACTCTTGCAACAGGGAGTCTGTTTTGTGAAGAGCTCACTCATGATGTGGGATTTGGCAGGAATTAATGGTAGTTAAGGGAGGTGATGGTGTAGCTGCTTTTTTCCTCACAGAGAAAAGCAAGGCACAATTCTTCCTAAGAATATTTCTGAGATTCACATTCTCTGAGCCTCAGAGAAAGGAAAAACAATTCTTATCTCATTTGCTGTGCCTGTGTAGAATGCAATATGGAGATTGTTTACCCAAAGTGATGGTCTTTTGTTTCCTTGGCCTATCAGGGCCAAATGTGTCTGGGTGTCAGGACTGTGGGCTGATAGTCACAAGATTTTGTGTAGTTGTGTGCAGAGTTGAGTGCTTGGCAGATTCAGTTTAGGTGTAGTGTAACGCAGTGTAATATAGTATAGAATAATATAGTGTAATAAAATAATTAATTAGCCTTCTGATAAGATGGAGTCAGATGCATCATTCTCTCCCCCTCATCAGGGGCAAAAATATCCACTGTAAGATAGCAGCTCATCAGTACTTGAAATAGCTGCATTGGTTTTGTAGAAAAAGGTTTTTTTTTCCTTTCAACAAAACAAAGTGGTGGTTTGTTACCCTGCCCTTTAAGTAATGCCACCATTTTGGGCATTAACACTTGTACTTTTAACTTTTTTTTTTTTTTTTCTGCTGCAGCACAAAATCTTGTGCTTTTTTAGATGTATGTGTTGCTGCTGCTGTCTCTCTTCTAGAAATAGCATCTCATATGTAACACCCTGTCTGTCTCCTGGGGACTCCAGCCTGTTGGGGTGCCAGTGGGGTGTGCCTGACCCAGTACTCTGAGTGCCTAAAGCAGACCCGGGTCACAGTGCCCATGAGATGGACAGACAGACACTGGATTAACAGTACCCTTCCCAATTAAGTCTGCAGCATGTTCAATATTCATATCAGCTCGAACCACAATGGTTCATCTCTCTGGATGTTTTTTTTTTCCTAATGGCATCACTGGAGAAGGAACATTAGTTAATGTCAGCAAAAGATGCTCTTTCTATAATTACTCATTTGCATGTGCTGGTTGTTAAAACCCCACTCCTGCCCCTAACATGCCACAGCAGCACCAGCCAGATGCCAGACCCTCTCTCTTTTTCCTATCTATGGTCTCTGCTGCAGCTGTTTCTCTAGTGAGAGCAATATTATTGGAAAGTCCCCACAGGTCCCTGCAATCTGGGGAGCTGCATAGAGGCTCAGAGCGTTGAGATTTTGGCCAAGAGTCTCAGGCTTTGACTCTGCTCCTGGGTAAAAATGGCAGTCTGAAAGCAACCTAAATTTTTAGGATGCTATTCTGAGGGTGAATCCACTTCTTTCTAAGGGCATCTCTTGAGCAGAGAGAGCATGACTGTGGAGCCTGGATGAAGGGTTTACAGCTGGGAGAGAGGAACAGCTGCTCCTTGGGAGCTGATCCATTTTTTCTGGTGGGGCAAATATTGCTGAATTGCTGTAGGTAGCTCCCTTCCACTTCTGAACAAAAAAGAAAGCAACTAAGACTTCAAAGGAGCTGAGAAATAGCAAAGTAGAAAAAAGCAACTACCCTTGAAATATGGCACAAATCAGATCCAGGTTTCAAAATAAAGCTCTCCTCTCTTTTTCATCCAATGTTCATAAAGAAGCAGGTGTTTAAACCTAATAACTTATTTGGCTATCATTTCTGGGGGCACAGTGAACTGCAGAAATGCCTGCATGGTTTGAAACTGCTCTCCTGAGGACAATACTGCTCATAACTGAGTGGGCATCCAAGCGACATTGTTTGGATTTGTGTGCCAAAGGAAAGCATTGAGCAATTACAGATTTGCACCTATTGCATGGGATTGAACCCTTCAACCTGGGTGTTTCCTCCCTCTTTCTGGTGGAGAAATTGATTTTCTGTGGCTGGGCATGGGGAAGACCAGCAGGACTGGAAAAGATGGGAACTGTCACCACTTCAGCTTATTCAGGGAAGAAAAAACTCTATTTCTCTGGAAGAGGAAAGCTCAGCTTTCTGCGTCCATTTTACCAAAACCCTCTATAATATAATAGAGTTTTGGTTTATGAAGCTACTAATTTCCACATTGAAGACCTAGAGGAGAAATAAGAGTGGCATTAAGAGAAAATAATAGAGTTTAGCTGGCAGTAGGGCAGCTCTCCTTGGAAACCAGAGAGGTTATGATCTAATATGCAGTGTAATTCTGCACTGGTTGGAGCTTCATAGGGCAAGGCTGAATGTGATTACTGTGCTGAGGCAACACCAGAGAAAGTGTCAGCACTCATTCAGGAAAAATCTATGTAGGTACATAAGACAAAGGCAATTGTGATTTTTGGGGAGGTTGTTGTGTTATAGTCACAACCCAAATGTTTGGGTTTTTAAATCTTTGCCTGTATGAGAGATTTATTCCTGTACAAATAATTTGGTTCTGGAGAAAGTAGAACTGTCTGTGTGAGAAAAGCTAATAGCACAACTGTGTCCTTAAAAAAAACCAAAACCAAAACAAAAATAGAAAGGAAACAATGCAGTTTTGTGGCCTCTGTTAGAGCTCTGTGTTTTAGAAAACAAACAAAAAAAGCCCTCACAAAATACATTTTAAATCTAAGATGCAGCCAAAATACACTCTGTCACTTATCAGAATCTATTTTTTGTGCCCACATTTACAAATTAATGCTTTTCTTTTTAAAGTTCCTCTTTCATAAAATGATTTTCCTTAGCTCAAGCTTTATTTCAATCCTACTCTATTCCTCTTTACTTTTTTTTACCATTAAATATAATTAAATGAATGATGTGCAGAGAATTTTTATTGTTCTTTTCCATCCATCCCCACTAATAAATTTTTAATTTTCTCATTCTAAGATTCTCAAAACTTTCTCAGCTTTCAAAAGTTGTTTTCCGATGGCAAAACAGTGACTAATTAGAGAAAAAAAAACCTCCTGATTTGGAATTTTATTTCAAAATTTCAGCTGCTGTTGTGCAGTATGGTAGTACTCTATACTAAATGTTGTGTGAGTCTGTAGTGAGCAGTTTGAGTAGCACATTTTGCTGTAGAAGAGAGCCAGGGGGTATTCTACATAAATTTATTTGAAATGCACAAATCTGATGCAGAAGTGGCGCTGGTATTACCCAGCCAGGGAAAGCTGCATGATGGCAATGAGAATATTCTCCTGAGAGAATGCTTTCTGTACATGATAATTTGTTCCCAACTTACAATAAATGGCCTGTATAGTCCTTCATGTTCAAGGTCTCAGCTCCCAAAAACTGTTATTTCAGGCACAGCTCTTTAACCCAGTGCCTGCCATCACTGGGCTATAGAAACATATAACCAAAATTCTGTGGTTTAAGAGAGCTTTGTAGAGTTTAGTGCCTTTTTCCTAACATCCATGTAGGATATTTCTGTGCAGCAAGAGCCAAGTCTGCCAGAGGTTTTGCAGTTTCCCACTTGCTTGACTCGAGGTTTTAAGGAATCTGCTGGGGTTGGTGTTGCTTTCACAGCCTGGGGGGCAGATTCCCTGGTTGTGTCTGAATTAGTGCACTCAGAAGGGGCAGGGCTCCAGTGCTATCCCATAATTAATGCTGATTAATTTTCAGCATGCTGCCTGGCATGTTTCTGGCCCACACCAGGAGCATTTTCCCTGGCAGTGCCCAGGCACAGTTGAAGGGAGAGCATGTGCCAGGGACTGCTGCCAAGGGAAAGTTACTCTGTTTTGGAAGAGACTTTAGCTGTGAGACAGACAATGCTGCTTGCCCTGAGGAAGAGAAAAGAGGTTTTGGTCCCTTTTATTTACTAAAGTAGAAATGACCTCTGAGTGCTTTAAAAATAAAACTTAATAGGTATTAGCAAATGGCCTGCTGAAATCTGTCACTGTGTTAATGGGCCTAACCCCATTAAATCTTGTGATTTGTCCTTGATAAAGAAGCCATTAAAGATAACTTCAAGAGGAGTCCATCTACAGGATTTGTTTTAGCAGCCTATTAACTGGGGAAGGAGGGAGAAACTGTGGGAAAATTTCACAAGCAAAAAGACTCACGTAATCTGTCCTGGTGCAACTGTTAAGCATTTGGCTTTTTTGTGGCAGGTGTTGTTTGTTTCACAGCTGTCCATCATGCTGCAGCCTTTCCCAGGTACAAAGTTGCTATAATGCTCCTTGCATTCACAGTGGGACTAAATCAAAAGGATGTGACAGGGGAGAGAAAATTAGCAGTGCACAAATTGTGAATTTCAGCATAATTTCTGACACTAGGGCTTGAACACAGTGTCTTAGTTAATCACCTGGTGAGTTCAGACACAAATATAAAGCTTATATTTGTACACACTAGCCTGCGTTTCAGCCATGTGCACTTCACTGAGACATGACCATGAACTGCAAAAGAACCCTGAATGATCAAGTCCCTTTTTGGCTCTTCAGGGTGTCCAAGCAAACCTGGCCTTTTGATGCCTTGCTTTTTTGATGGTGTGAGTTTTACACACAGAAATTGGAGCTATTTCCCAACACCATGAGAAATGTCTTTGTAAAGTGCTGTTCATTGGTTGTTTTCAAAGACTCAGATTGCTTCTTTCCTAAATAAACCAAATTTAGACATGTTTCTGTTGTACCAGTATAAGGACCCTGCTGGTTCTACAAGTCCCCTGTATCAAAGAGACAAAATTTTACAGGGAGAAGATTTATTTCAGTTGCCTCCATTTTGGGGAGACAAATCAGAGCTAAAATAGTCCCAGAAAAAACAACACTATTGCCATTCTTATTTTCAGAGAGGAGCTAAAAGGACTCCCTCCTGCTCAACAGCAGGGCTTATGGTAAAGCTAGGAATAGCATTTGATTTCCTTGGGAGCTGTTTCCATTCCCCCATGGCTTCTTTTTGGAGAGGAAGCATTATTCCTTGTTGGGCAGTTCCACTGACCTTTCCTGGCCCATCGTAGATGCAGATGCTGGAGTGTGCAGGGCAGCCCCCATGTGCTGCCTGGCAGGGGTCTACGGGCAGGCAGATTTGACCATCCCCTGTGTAACCTTCTCCACAGGTGCACTTGTGCTGGTTTGGCCCGAGGTAAACACAGCTGGCGTTAGGATCACAGACCTTTTCGGAGCACGGGTTGATAGCTTGTGAAAAAAGGAGCAGAGTAAATGAATCATTGCCCACAGTTCTAAAATTGAAGACAAGGCTTTACCAGCGCACCTCCATGCCAAACAAAGCCTGGGCAGACTAAACTTTTCATAACAGCCAAGTGTGAAGTGTTGTGGCCACGTAGAGATGGGAGAGGAGGAATGTGTTTGTGCTAACATAGCAACCAACTGTTTGCTTTTGAGCAGAAATGATCTCTTAACTTGGCAAATCGAGCTATAAACAGATTAAAGCATGTAACATGCTCATTAAAATATCACAACTATTTCCTTGTTCTCTGGTGGGTTTTAACTAGAGAATGTCAGGTGGGAGGTATGAGGTCTGTGCAAGCTTCAAGCACATGTTAGATCAGCTGGAAAATATTTCTCAATACAATAGGCCTTTGCTGTTTTCTTTCCTGTAGTTAAACAATATAATGTCATCAGTTCAGCTGTATGGAAAATTGTCCAGCATTTTCTCTGCTTTCAGGATGGCACTAGAAGCTCACTAGTTATTTTCATGAACCATTTTTTTTTTTGAGGTAGTAGCATTGCTTGTTCTTTTTCAAGATCAAGCAGTGCTTGGAGAGCATCTTCTCACATCTTTGTGTCCACGTTAGGTTGAGGTTAAGCAAACGTTGTGTCTAGAAGATGGCATGCCCTGGAGACACCTGAAAAGTGGGGCTTCTCACTGTTTTCTCCTCTTTTCTCCCTTGATTTCCCCTCAGCTGAGACTGATCTGAGCCAACCTCTTCTAAATTGTGCTTCCAGCATCAGATTAAACAATATTCTTTGTTGCAATTAGTCTGGAAAGAAGGACTGGTACTATAAGACGTAAAGTGAGTAGGGAAAAGAAAATCTGGACTCTTATAGAGTTAATTTGGGCAGTGAAAGACAAGTTGAATCTATAAAGACACCTCTAAGGTAGAGTTTACCTGTAGCTGGGATGCTATCAGCTTTGTTTCATGAAAAGCAGGAAAGCTAAAATGAGCTTTACTTGCCTGTAGAGTTTGTGCTTGCTGATGGAGCTGAGCTGTCACAGGATTGTTGCTGAATAAATATAAGCCCTTGGTTGCTGTTGTTAGGGAAGCAATCTTTGAGGCTGAACTGTACCAAGCAGAGGGATGTGACAGCAGTGGATTTGTAAGCACTGATTACCCAGTACCCACCTTATGTGTTTCAAGGAGGTTGACTAGGTTCAGTCTGATTGGACTGTATGCATTTATTCTGCATGGACTGTACCTTGTTAGCAATTGGATGGATGGGCTCCTGAAGCACATTTTAGGAGTTTGTTTCTTCCTGAAGGAATCTAGTTTGGTCTTTGGGATACGAACCCAAAAGAAAAATTAGATGGCGAGATGTGGCTCAAAAGCACATTCCATATCTGAGCTATAACACTAATGGTGGTGTATTTAAAGAACTGGGGCAGACATGGGAATTACTCACGTTCACATCGTGTACTGTCCCCATGGAAGCCAGGCAGGCATGTGCATTCCAGCTGTTTTCCATCCTCCCCTGAGGCAGCACACCTGGAGTAGGCAGGGCACTGCAGCGCCTCGCACTGGGCTACAGCTGAGGGACACGGGGACAGGTTAAGCTGTGCCTGTACAGTCTCAGGCTTTGGGGTTCTGTGGAAACCCAGGGCACCAGGAATACTTCTCTGCTCTGGGGTGCCCTGAGCCCCAGGGGAGCACTGACTTTGACCCTCATTCATGGAGAAAGTTTCTTAGACTTCAAGATACACTGGAATCCACAGAAGTGTGAAATAGATTTTAGAGAGTAGTGTAGGTGTATCACTTGGTGAGAAATTTAGGTTTTGGGATTTTTAATATTTGTGGATGGAAGCAAGATGGAGGGCACAGGGCTCCTCTCCTCACACAAGCACCCATGAACTAACATTACATTATACAGCCAATTAATTGCCACCATCAGCTTCCAATGACTTGGGCCAACATACTACCCAAACAAAGGCCTAACCCTTTGAACATCCATTGACCAAATCTCCTCTCCTCTGCTAGTCCTCTCATGCTGACTCCTGCCCCTCATGCTCATGGCAAGCCAAAACCACCTAGAGCAAGAACCTGGATTTCTTCTTCATGCTGCTTCTTCCTTTTTCTTCATGGGTTTGCATGGCACTCTGTAATTGGGCAGAAAAGTCTGCATTGCAGCTCTGTGGGATCAGTTATTGTGTTAAAAGGGAAGATAATCTAGATGTCAGTTCTTAATTGGACAGTTTGGTCTTAAAAGACCTTGTAACAAGAGATTGTTGGCCATTTTGTGCCTTGCTGCAGAACTCATGGTTGTGAGACTGTTTTACTGATAAGAAATAATAAACAGCTGAGTCTGAACATGAAACTCCCATCTCAAGTGCCTTCAATCCAGACCCAGAGAATCCGATAACGTTCAGCCCATGTTTGGTTGCTCTTGCATGACTAACCTGAGACCAATTCATCCTCACCAGTCCCACCTGTATCCCAGCTGCTGAACACATCTCCTGTAGAAAATGCTACTTACGCTGGTCACAGCGGAGCCCTTTGTATCCAGACAAGCAAGTGCAGCTCCCATCCCCTGCAATCCCACTGTTGCACACTCCATGAACGCAGTCACAAACTACAGGGAGAAATGGATTTGCTTTGCTGAGCAAGGATGGTGCTTGGAGAGCAATCATTGCTCATAGCAAGGTGTGTCCTGGCCAGCAGCTTTGGCCAAGCCAAGCTCTGACCTGAGGGCCTGAATTTATAGGTGAGGTGATCAGTACTTGCAATTGCATACATCAGTAAATAAAACATGAAGTTTTGAAGGCTGTTAACAGCCCCAAGTCTGAAAATCTGCAAAACACACACTGTAAACACCAAACTGACTTGTGGCTAATGTCATAAAACTTGCAAAGTTTGAGAAACAATCTGAAGCCAAAATTGGATATAATGTGTAATATGGACCTCTTTATTATCAGTTAACCTATTGCTTGGTTTTACCTCTACTCTGTATCTCTTGCAAACCTTAAGAAGAGATGAGATTTAAGACCTTTCTTTTCTTCTCCCTAAACAGAATTTATTTAGTTGAAAGCATAATTAATCACTGTAGAGGTCTCACACTTCTCTCTTCCTGCAGTCTCTCATTTCTGGTTATATTCTGGTTATAAACCCAGTGACAATATGCACACAAGATGATGCATTCACAGTCCAGGCAGCTAAGAGAGCCTTTAAAAATAATTTTTGAAGCCTTAAGTATTCTGAAAAAGGCTTTATAGTTATAACTGAATTATGGCAATGATGCTTTTTAAAAAGGACATTCAGAGTTACACTTGGAAAAGTCCAGAAGACGTACAGAATTGTATTGCTAACTTCATGTTTAAGCTGCAGTGATGTAGCACATCCTCTTCCCCTTAAAAACATAGCTTGTGTTCATGCAAATCCCCTGCACTAATTAATTAACACCTTCCTACCTATGTTAATAGTCATACTGTAAAAACCAGGAATGTCTAAGGTATTACTGAAAAGCAGCCACAAATGAGCATTGTTTATATTTTATTTATTTTAGAATACTTGGAGGGGCTCAAATATCTGACAGCTGAAGTGTGAAATATTGCTTAAATTAATATGTAATTGAATCCTCCAGTACCTTTTTGGGAAAAAAAATTACATTTATGATATTAAATGCATTCAAGTACCGTATTTTCATGAAAATGCTGGCTCAGTTATGTTTCTGTGTATCAACACTGGCATCCAGTGGACAGCTGGTAGAAAAAAAGCCTTTGAGCCAGCAGTGGTGTAGGAATTATTTATTATTTAGGAATTATTTAGAAGATTATTTAAATTGAGACCGTAGAAAGGCTGACTGAGATTATTTAAATTAAGACCATTTGAGACTCCTCAAAAGTAGAATTATGTAGATCTTGAGGGAAGAAAAGGAGTTTTACTTTGAGATAAGCAACAATTGCCACTTAAGAATAAGACTATTTAAAAATTTTTTTCAGGCAGTTTTCTGGTTTTTCAGTGTGATTTTCAGCAAGGGTCAGGGAGGTAAAATAGTAGAGACCGTTAAGAAGCAGGCAAAAGTGGAAAATGCTATATGCATATATACACTTGTGATACATGAACATTTTAGAAAGTGTATGTGGCTTTAACTGCTCCTTCAGACTTCCACTTCCGATAGATGTATAGCTAATCAGTGAATTCATCAACCACCCGAACCCCAAAACTAAAACACATCCTTTATCACACTTTTGACAGAACTTATATCTCCCTGGCACAAAATAGAGCAAAGAGCTCTCTTTCCTTTCCCCATTGTGTTCTCTGAGGCAGACAGCAGCCCTTACTGGGAACTCTGGGCCCTCCACTCCTTTCACTGTGATTTCTTAGAGTCTGAATACAGCTTTCACTCCCTTCTTTTCCCTAATCAAATAAAGCAAGCTCAAATTTACCTGATGTGCAGTCAGGACCGAATAAATTGTCTTCAGCACATTTTTCACAGGCTGTCCCAGCAAATCCTTTCTGTGAATTACACAATGGAAATCAGAACTTAAGTTTCTCATCTATCTCTATACAGACAGATACATGCTTAGCAAGCTGAAAACAGCATCCTTTGCTGCCAAAATAAAAAACCATGACAGTTTCAATGAATAGCTACCACAATCTGGAAAACATTGTCTTTTCAATGATCTTGTCCCTACATCTTTTTAAAAAGTAACCTTTAGATCTTCAAATCAGATGTTCTAGATATCAAGGTAACAATAAAGTAGAATAATCAAGCCTAATGTCCAAATCATGCTTACAATTGTTAGGTTGTATTTCTGGCTGCTTCTACCTCTGTCTCTTTTTCATATGTCCCCAGAAAAGCATTTTTGATGTAAAGTTAGAGGGGGAGGTAAAAAGGATTAATTTGAAATTTTCATTAAAAATCTATTTGCCTGAGGTTAAGCACTACACCTTGCCCTCTCAGCAAAGGAGCAATGAATGGAGAGTATAGCCCCATGTATTTCTATTTAGGGAAAAAAATCACAAGTTTAAAATTTAAAAAACAGGAACAGAGCACAATTAAAATAACAGAGGAACTCAAAACACCTGTCTCAGGAAGGCAAGGTGAAAGAACTTCTTACTAATTCCACCCGAACACGCTTAAGTCTGGAGAAATAATAGTGTGAAGATTAATGCAATCCAAGCAAGAAATGAACTCCAAGCTGATCACTGCTGTTTCTGGAACATTTTCCTTTAATGTATTTATAGAGTAGGGCATACATTACTCCTCAGGTCAGCTTACATGCTATTGTTGATTTGTTTTTCATTGAAAACAGAGGACTCACCTGACAAGTGCATGTTCCATTCCCAGCCATGCCCTGTGAGCAGTGTCCTCTCCCATTGCATGGTGATGCAGCTCCCCCTGGACATGCTGGAAATGACAATGTTTGAGCATGAGTCACCTTGCTGTGACCCTTGCGCTCCCCTTGCACACAGGTGGCCACCTTGGCATCTGCAGAGTTTTGGGCCAAACAGGGACTCTGTTTTGCAGCTGCCTGAATCTCTTCACTGGAATCTTAGCATCAGCAGAGACCACCACCCTCTCTTGTCTGGGAACTTAGGCTAGTGACTGTGTGTGGAAACCCACTGGGAATATTTCTCTGTCTGCTCTGGGGTGCCCTGACCCCCAGGGGAGCACTGACTTTGACCCTCATCCATGGAGAAAGTTTCCTAGACTTCAAGATAGACTGGAATCCACAAAAGTGTGAAATAGATTATAGAGAGTAGTGGAAGTGTGAAATTCAGGTTTTGGGATTTTTAGTATATTGTGGATGGAAGCAAGATGGAGGGCACAGGGTGTCATCCTGGGCTTCTTCTTCATGCTTCTTCCTTCTTCTCCATGGGTTTGGGTGCCATTTTGTAATTGGGTAGAAAAGTCTGGATTGCAGCTCTTTGGGATCAGTTATTGGGTTAAAAGGGAAAATAATCTAGGTGTCAGTTCTTCATTGGATAGTTTAGTCTGAAAAGACCTTGTAACAAGAGATTGTTGGCCATTTTGTGCCTTCTAATGAAAAGCTGCTGAACTCACAGTAGTGAGACTGTTTTACTGATAAGAAAAAATAAACACCTGAGTCTGAACATAAACTACCATCTCAAGTGCCTTCAATCCAGTCCAACAACTGGAATCCCCACAACTGTGGTCAAAGGATGAACAAAAAATAATTCTAAAGTACCACATGGTTTTGTTGCTGCTGATCCACCTCTGTCTGCCACACCCTAAGCTGTTGGCTTTTCTGGCACAAGTGGAGCTTGCCTGAACACTTCTGTGGTTGATGTAACTCTGATGGATTGATAATTTGCTCTCAGGATTTTGTTTGATGCTAAGTTAGGGTTTAATGAGCCTTTTTTCCCTCCCGCCAAAAATTGCATTTTCTTTACGTGGGAATTTTTTTTTCCTTTTCCCTGCTACCTTCATAAGACTGTGATAATTTATTCAAATGATCTTGGAAACTGAAATATCTAGATATCTCACAACCAAATCCTGTCCAAGGGGCTGTGGTCACTAATCAGATTTGTGTGCCACAGGTGTGTTATGCTCCTCAGTGCCTCTGATGCTAAAACCATGGTTACAGGCAGCAGTATGGAAGGTGAGACAGTCTGAACAAAAACCCCAGCCAGCAGGATGACATAAGAAAAAAATGACCATACTTACAATAATAATATTCTAGTTGTTTTGTCTGAAAGGTTTCAAGATTCAAGTCTTTACTGAAAGACTGCCTACAGGGAATGTATATTACCATGGCTTTTAGTCAGATCATTCTGTCAGGTTTTCTCTCCTATAGGGATTCCCTTATTTTTCACAGTTGTCCTGCCCCTCCTTGGAAATGATGTATTAACTATCTTTCATAAACTTTTCCTTCCTGTAATTAGAATTCCCATTAAGTACCATAACTTTGTTGCAGGTGGTATCTAAATGTATCTAACTCCTACTGGCATCACAGGTACTCTGCTGTACCTAACTAGTGGATTTATTACTTATAAAGAGTCTCAGGGTTTGTTCTGCGTGGGTGGGCATGGGCAGCACTGGATTTATGCTCCCCCTGCCTAAATTAATCCTGATTTAGAGTATTTAGGTAATGTGGAAGTTTTACTAAGGATGAATTTGATTTGGACAGGGTGATGAGCAAATAAGTGGATGTACATATGTGAAAACTTAATTCCACTGAAAGCTTTGGCTTTATACCAGTTGTTAATATTTCTTAATTTATTCCTTAATGCTGTCTGAGGTCTACTGCATCTGCTTAAGCTTCTTTTGAAAACCAATAAGTTTGAAGATGAAAATTTAAGTGCTGTTTATCTCATACATGCTGAAATAATAAGATGTTTTAAGAATTTAGGTTAAATAACTACAAATGAGGGAAAGTAATAAATACATATCCTTTAATCTTTAAAGTGGCTTTTAGTGAATGTTGTTTTCTGGCTACCATATGACAGCTAAATCTTAAAGGTTCATGGCAGCTGTTTAATAGTTTCACAGAATTAAAAAAAATATTTGCATTGATGCTTTTTTGAATGTGCAAGGATAGATAAAACTCAGAGTTCATGGTATAATTCCTACAAAAAGTTGCTTTAAAATTGTTGACAAAGCAGGTTTTATTTTTGCCCTTGGCATTCATTACACTCCTTGTCTTCGCTGTGTCTTGTCTCTTGCTTTGATACCAGCACCAAGGGACAGCTTTATCAGCAGTGGGGTAAATTACCAGATTGTTGAACAAGTTTGGCCAGGCAGATAAAGAGCTTCCTGCAACTCCCAGAGCCACAGGAGGCAGTGCTGGGACGCTGGAGCAGGGCTGGCACAGTCCCCTGCTGCCACCCTGGGGAGAGGCCAGACCTTTGCTTTTATTGATGATGCTTTTTGAAAAGCAGTAAGAAAGAGATGCTCTAGCTCATCTCTTAACAGCTGTCAGAGTGTGAAGGCCAAATCTTTGAATCTAGGCCAAGAGAACCTAAATCTATCAGTATTTTTTTCCCCTTCATGGACTTAAATTCAGCACTTTCCAAGTGTTATCAAATAGAGCCTCTTAAAATACTTCTCTTCACCTGACTCCCTGTGAGGCTGAAGCAGTGAGTAGTGCTCGAAAAGAAGTATTTTGAACCATATAATTTGATAGTATTAAATTTAGTATCTTTCTTATCTAGCCTTTATTTTTTCTTTGAACATTCCCCCCCTTTATTCTTGCAGTCCTTTCTGCTCTGTTGGTCATGCCATACACCTTTCAGCTGGTACCCAGGCTTTTCTTAGGAGCCATGGAAATACTTGCCCAGCATGGGAACCTGTGCTGGGGTAAAGAGCAGCTCCTGCTGCACCTCCAGCAGCTGTAGTATCTGTGGCTGGTTGATACTGGCAGTGTTGAAAGGCTGTGCTCTTTCCCCTTGGATCTTTTCTGATCCTCTGCTTTTCTCTTTTTGACTTTATGGCCTTTTGCAGAGGGATTGGCGTGCAGCTGGATGGCTTGGTGTGCTTTGTGGGGAGGGAAGGGGACAAAAGATTTTTCATTCGTGTTGTGTGTTTCAGCATGTGCTATCATTTAAGGAAGTCAGAGTGCTGTCTAAGACCTAATTTTGTCCTTGCCATCAAATGATAAATGTAAAGCAAACCCCTAGTCAGGGATTTTTGCCCAGCCTCAGGAAGGACCGTCTTTCCTCCAAACATTTCAACTTGTGCCATATTCTATTACAGAGGTTGTGATAATGTGGACATAACTATTTTTTCCCCTCCAAACGGGGCAGAAACAATGCTGAGACTATGATTATTTGCTTTTTGGGGTCAGGAAGTTTGTCCAAAGGAAGAGAGGGCTTCCTTGCCTTGGCAGCCTCCTTCTCACAGTGGTGCAAGCAGGAGGGCTCTGGCTCTGGGGCAGGGGCTCTGCCCCTCTCCAGAAATACTGATGTCCCTCCAGAATAACTTTGTGGCTGCCCAGAGCACCCTGATCATGGCAGGACGAGCTCCTGGGCTGCATTTGGAGGTGGGGAGGTTAAACCACCCCACAAGTGACTCTCTTCAGAAGACATGACCGCACACTATGCACTCAGCCCTTTGCCTGGCTTTTCTCTTGAAGCTACTTTGAGCTGCTTTCCTCTAGTAGATAAATCACTGGTGTGATTTATCCATTCATCTGCCATTTGCCTTTAGTAGATAAATCACTGGTGTTTAAATAACAGCTTGGGCTAAAATTATAATTTTTTTTAAAAAAATCTGTTTTTTGGACAAAGGACTTCACAGACATGGAAACAGACCTTGAGGCCATTAGCTAAAGGAGGAAACACTCTGGCTGGGCAAGGAAACTTCCTCTGTGGCTCTGGATGCCCATCTTGGCAGCCTGAGATTTGATGCATTTGTGGAGATGCTGAAAAGCTTTTCCTGAGAAAAGGGGCAGCAGGAGGGGAGGCATTTCTGATTCCCTTCCTTCAGTAATGACCTTCCGCATTCACAGGCAGTTCAGAAATTGTTTCAAGTTGAGCTAAAAGAAAAGATCCTCCCTGCATCATAAAATCAAGAATTAAAGAGATTTGGAAATATTTCAGATGAAGAGGAAGGTGGTTTTGACCTAAAATGAAACATTTAATTTGTGGTTGTAAAATCTTAATTTTTAAAATCCTTTTTGGTGGTCTTCCTGAATGAAATAACTTTGCGGGCATTGACTGCAATGATTTTTTAAAAAAATTTCAAAATCCAGGAGGTTTTCTGAAGCTCTTTATATTTTTCTTTGTAAATGAAAATTTGAATATATTTTTTCTTCAAATCCCCCTACATTTTAGCTGAAAACTGCTATTTATTTCTACTTTTATAACAAGCTTGGAGGAACAAACTTCTCACAACAATAGTTTCTGAAAAGAAGAAAAGTTACTGCTTTATTTCTGTTTAAATTCTGTATGGAAATAAAACCCCAAAGCCCAAAACAACTCACCCATGCAGTCTGGGCCCCAGTGTCCCTGGCAGCACTCAGGTTGCTCAAATTCCTTCACACAATGGTGCCGACAGCCCGAAAAAGAAAGTGTGTGTGTTTTAGTTTCCAGGTAATATCTGTGGAAAAGAAATATGTTAGAGCTGTTTTAAAATACTTAAAAGCCTCCTGTGGAGGGGGAAACGAAGTTCTTAAGTTCTTCTGCTTTCAGTGGCAGACAAGAGAACTTTAAGCTTGGTTGCATTGATCTACCTTTTTTCTTCTTCATTAAAACTTGCATTCAATGTCAAGGTCTAAAAAGATCCTTGGAGCTGTTTCTTTTGAACAGTGTATTTATCTTCCCACCCCAGCCTAAATACAGCCCATTTCTCCAATTTTTGATTTGAAACAGTATTTTAAAAATTGTTTAATATCAAGATCCTTTAAATTCTAAGTAAGCTGAAAATAGTTACATTTTCTCTAAAGTAGTTATATTTTCTCTAAAATACTGCTTCTTTTCCTCAATTGGAATGGCAAGATGTCAAATTGTTTTTGAGCTATCTCTTCTTGCCCTTCATTCCCCACAACTCCCTGATCTAGAAGTGTGAAAAATACTTTATTTATATTATATATAAGTCTAACACCTAAATATAGTATATAAATTTATAATATATTTTTGTATCATTCGTATCAAGTATGCAGAATAAATATAGAAGAGACTATGATTCTATTCAAAAGAAAATCTGTTAGACCATCAATAGCAATGTTTATTTTTCCTCTTCTATCACTTGCTGTTTAACTTCAAGCATCAAACACCCTGAATGCATCTTGAGTTCTGGAGTTGGTGAAGCCAATGGTAAATGTTCCATAAGAAATATGCGTAGACTAGAGAATGTTTGATGTGTATTAATATTTTATAATTATTACTAAATATTAATATTAGAAAACTAGGATTAAATATAATATTAATATTTCTAATAGTAAAATATTTGAAACAATTCATTTCATTAATATTAATTAATATTAGAAACCAACATTAATGAGAAACGCTCTGACAGAGCAGATACCTGCAGTCTGGTGTCCCAGCCCCGTTGGTAATTTGGGTGTAACCAGCAGGGCACTGGGTGTCAAGGTTTAAAGAGCAAGGCACACATTTAGTTTTCATTCTAATGAGCAGCTTTTGATCACACTGCTTCTTCACCTGAAATAGGAGCAGAGTAATTAACAAGAAGGAAAAACACTACCCCAAGTGACATTGCTGAAAAATGACAAGTTTAACTCAGCTTTGTGCTCACTCACAGCTCTTTTCTGTTCAGCGGGAGCTCCTTGTTTTGGAGCTAAACTAGGAAATAGACCACATATTAGTGCTGTGCAGGAGCTTTGTCTGCACAAAATATGTTCAACCACTGCAGGATAAACCATTCTAAGTGTAATATTTTTCCTAACAGCACTTTATCAACAAATGCTAAGTTTGTCAGACTTAAAAGCCAAGTTAGAGAGACAGCATCAGCCTAGGGAGTGTTAGTTCCAAAGCTGCTGACAAATGCCTTCCCCACTCAAAGGCAAAAATTAAACAAGGTGTGGAGGAGGCAAAATTAAATCAGCACCACCATACTCATCTAAAGGGCTGTGGCTGGTATTTTCAGATTGGTGTCAAAGAATGACATCTTGCTTTGCATTCAGATCTAATGAAGGTTTTGGCCCTGACCCCACCAAAACAGTCAGAGAAGAGCTGCCCCATCCATTTTGATTTTTGGTTTTTTTTTTTGTTTTGTTTTGTTTGGATTTTTTTTAAAACCTGTTTTTATGTGTGTATTTTGAAGCAGTAAGTCTTTGCTGAACTGCATCTAATGTTGGTTTTATCTTTTTTCTTGTTGGTATTTGTAGAAGTTCCTCGTTCACAAATGGTGAGAAATGACCTAATTCAGAGTATGGTTTTTAAAAACCAGCAACATAACCCTGTGCAGCCCAGACCTTCTGGGCACTCATGGGATGCTGCAGCCCCTGCAGAACCTCACAGCAGGTCTGGGTGGGTACCCTGGCACCTTGGGCAGGAATTCCACCAGTCCCATGGTGGTCCTGCATGAAGCCCTCACTCAGCAGTTTCTCAGCTTTGCAGCTGGACATTTCAGCAGCCAAGTGTGTGAGGATGTCTCAGACTCTGATAAGGAGATTTAGCTCCATAACCTCTGAGCCACTACATGTGATTGCCACCACCCACATAAAAGCACATTTCAACATCTATTTAGTTGTCAGATTTTAGTTTTCATAAGTGCACTGTTGAAATCTGATCTGGGTAACATTGAAATATTTGAAACAACGTTTTGTTGTGTAGGTGCTTTTCAGGTGTCTTTGAAGTAAAAATGTGGCCTTTTCCCAGATGTGGGTATAACGTGAATACAGCTTGAAAAGAAATTTGGTTGTCATCAAAAAGGCACTCCACAAAATTTCATTTTTGGAACAATAAAATTAATTGAGTCTTTTGAAAAGGAAAAATTTAAATAAAAATAATTTATGCCCTTTCTCTACCACCCGCTATAAAACACTATTTGTTTTGGAATGGTAACATTATTTCTATTTTCTCCCAATTCCTCATTTTCCCTCTTTTTCTTTAGAGAAAATGGAAGAAAGTTGACTTTTTAGTGACTCTTCTTTTAGTGACTCGTCTTTTAGTTTGTTGGGTTTTTTTTAAGAAAAACATATTTCCCAGTACTTTTTGTACATTTCAATGTATGTTTCCATTTAAAAACTACAACCAACCAACAACAATAGCAACAAAACACCTGAGTGTCTTCCCCCTTCCAATTCATCTCTGTCTTTTTGTTTCCTCTTCTAAATCTCTTCTGCCTCACTACAAGGCTGGCAAAAATAGATGTTGTGAAATCCCACAGATTCACAGTATTGGTACATGACAAATGCACCACTTCCCCAAAGGTATATAAACCTTTAATTATGTTTACAACTTTGTGTTGTTACTTTACATAGCTCAATTCCTTCGATTTTTATCCCTTACCTGTCTAAAATAGCTTTTTCCTCCTTTTACTTAGTAGGAACAGATAATTTTTGCTATAGAAAAATTTCTGATTTCTTCTGGCTTGTCAGAAGTCCCAATCAATTTCTTTTGATAAATGCATCATTTACAGTCTTTTACCACATGTGCCAGTTTTAGAGACTTTTTCAGTGTACTCATGCTATATCATTTGAGCCAAATTCTCATACAGAATAAACAGATGCATTTTTGTTATTTCAGAGGAATTACTGAATTAAAGAGCTCTCAGGTTATATAATTCATTGTGATATGCACCAGTGACTGTTAAAGTGAGTTTTTCTGCCATAAGACACAGTATCTGATAACTGTTCTCTCTATAACACAGAGTAAAACAGACAAATAATAATTCACTATGCAAAAAACTGCTTCTTACCTCATCTTGGACTTGTGATGTCAAACAAAGTTTCATTGCAACCAAAAAAGCACAAAAGAATAAAAACCCTTGACTTTTTTCCATTGTGAACTGGAGTTTTTTTTTCAGAGCCGTCCAAGCATGGAAATTCAAATTTTGACACGAAATGATTGTCAGAGGTGCTGTTTCTTCTGCATTCTCTGGCAAATACTTTTAACAGGGCTCTTGTCTTCCCCAAGGTAAATGAGTGAAGGATAAGGCATGCAGAGCTGGCCTAGGCAGGAGAGATTCCAAAATGCAGGGAATTTACTGAAAGCTTTCACTGGAAAGCTGAATAAAGCCTCCCTCGCTGAATGACAGGATATCCTGACAGGGCTCCCATCATTTATTCCTCTCTCTGGAGCTGCTGATAGTACAAAACCAAGGACACTGAACTGTTATGGCAGAAGATGATTTTAGGTGAGCATGGATAGGGGGCTGGAATAGCCACTGGGCTTTTTATTATTACAGTTATTTAACTGATCTAAGGGAGGGCAAAGGATCTCTGGAAGTTGGTTTATCAGCCCTAATAACATAAGGATAGGTCACCCCAGTGTGGTTCTGATGGATTTTATGTCAGGAGGTCAAAAGAACCTCTTCCAGATTTGGTTAGCTAAATAAAAAGGGGCATATTTTTCTCCCTTTTTGCTATTTTTGTTAAATAGTTCTGACTGATTTTCTGGAGCTAAGCAGAGGAAAATTGATTCAGCTGTATTACTGGAGTATGGTTGGGAGAGATGAATGTTCAGATTTGCCATAAGGTAGACTTTTTCTTTCTTCTCAGAGTTTTTCAACTCATTTCTAGTGCTGCTCTTTGCCACTGTTCTGGTCAGTCTTGTGCAGGTTCTCTCATGTCTCAAATACCCAATAATGTGGCTCCCTCCAGTTTGTCAGCTTTGCCTGGTCCCCCAAACTTAGAATTTTTTTCTGTCATTAGAAGGTGCTCCTTAAGGGTGCCTTAATACAAAGCTGTGCTTCATAACACCCTATCTTTAAATCTGTGTGGTTTTCCTAAAGGACTGAGTGGTGATAAACACACAACATAATGTACAAATCCATCTACTTTTGTTACATGCTCTAAAACAACTATGAAAAATTGCTGGGATGACAGGGCAAGGTGTTTCCTGTGCACTCATCAAATCCTGTTCCTTTCTCTACATGATGAGGACAGTAAAGCATTCCTTGTTTATGCAGGCATGATAGCAGCCAGGGTTGTGATGGACATGCTGACAGTACCTTAGAAGGGCTGTTTCTTCTTTCTGAGGTCAAGGTTTCGCCTTACTTTAGCTTTGCACACAATGTACAATCTGGAGATATTAAAAAAAAAAAAAAAGATTTGGCAACTTAAATCTTTCCAGTCCCTTCCCTGGTGGAAGGGATGGCTCAGGTTTTACTCCAAAAGCAGAATCCTGGAGGATCTCCTTTCAGGGCAGTGGTAGCCCATGGCCACATCCCATTCTTTGAGGGGACTTTGGGAGCGCAGTTCATGCTCCTACTTGGGCAGAGTGGCTGTCTGGGCAGGGTCAGTGGCACCTGGGCAAAGCACTCAGCCTGGTCCCTGTGTCCCTGAATCCCTGTGTGGGTTCTGGCAGGAGCTGACAGCTCCTTCAGCAGCCTGGGGTCGGCTGGGTCTCTCGCCTGTTACTGCAGTGGTGAAAGGAGCTGTAAATCAAGCACGTCCCTTTCCTGTCCTGTAGGCTGAGATAAAAAGTAACAGCATCAGCTCTCTTGTTATCTGCTCTTGCCTCTTGTATAGGCATTTGTGTGAAGTAAACTCTTTTTCCCTTTCCTTCCTCTCCCCTCTCATCAGGCCATGGCCTCCTCAGTAACTGCTATGGTGACTGCTTTCCTTGTTCCAGAGGGACCAGCCATCCTTTCCTCCTGTTGCTGACGGGCATTTTCCTCCTTCATGGAGGTTACAGACTCTGCCAGACCCTGCCTGGCTGGCTCCTGCCCCACTTTGGGCAGAAATTCAGACTAAAAGGCCAACTGGCACACAGGGTGAGGCCCTGGGGGTGGGAAGGTGTAGGAGCATTGGGGTAGGATGGTCGGGATGGATGGAGATGAGAGATCTCTAAAGCCAGGTCATGGAACTTGTGGTTTATTGCCAAGGGCCTGGGTGCAGAGCCCTGCTTGGAGGGACAGACAGCTCAGAGCAGGCCTGAGGGAAGGAAAGAGAGTGGGAAAGAGAGAGAAGGCAAAAGTGCAGTGAAGAGGATGAGATAGTAAAAGAGGTAAAGAGTAAAAGAGGATAAGAGAGCGAGGTTCCCCTTACAACGCAATAAATCTTCTTCTGTGTTGAATATTCTGATTCTCACTAACTAATTTAGTACAACATACAAATCCTATAGCATTTACATACAGCCTATAAGAATCACTACATTACCATAGTATGTTACATTTTAAACCCTAAAAACTACTCTTTCGACCCCTTCTGCAAAGCTAGTAGGGTCTGCTCTGACCCTTGGACCTGTCTGCAAGCAGAGAGTCTTGTTTCATCAAAAGGGGATTACCTTCAACTGGCCATACCATTGTATTCCAGTCATTCAGTAACTAAGGCTTGGTATCTCAGAGCTTGCTTTCATTTCAGTCTTGCTTATAGTTTCCATATTCTCAAAATCTTTTGCCAGACAATCATATTTATAAGGCTTTCCTGTTTCACCTTCCCCAACAGGAAGGTGTCACCTCGGTGCTTGAAGCAGCCTGTGCAGGGTGGCAGTGTGTCTGCCAGCCTGCCAGGGGAGTGGCTTCCTGAAATCCAGGATCAGTTTGGCATGGAGAGCCCAGCCAAGCCTCCCCTCCTCAGATTGCCCTGTGTCTCAGCTTCTAGTCACCCTTGTACCTCTGGAAACTTTCAGGTTGCAAGCAGCCTGGTGAAAAACGATTTTTAAGAGTCTCTGTGTGTACTTTAATGCTGCAAATACCATGTGCTGGGGCATTCCCTTTTGTGTGTCACAGTTTTTCTCTGCTTTGCTATTGCAGTCAAGGACTGGATGCTCCCACTTTAGGTCATTATGAACTAGTTGTTCCTTTTACTTTCTTCATCCACCTAGTGCCTCTCCCCAAGTTACTGCTCCTATTTCTGTGCTGTAAGTATCAACCAACCAGAGAAAATGTGATGGCTCATTTATGTAGATGTTTTGAAAATAATGTTTGTGCTCATTTCAGCATCACCATGAAGTAGTTGCTCTTAGAGCCAGGTTTGTGAGGTCAGTTCAAAAGTAAATCAAAATCAGCAGAGATACAGACATGATGGTTGCAGTGCTTGCTTTGTTCTACACAGTTTTGATGACTACTCAACTTCCTGCATTTAAAAAAAATTTAATTGAATATTGACATAGCTTGCATTGCATTTTGTTCTCCTTTCAGAATGTGAAGCTCACTCAACCAGAGGTGACAGCTTCACGTGATGAGGTCTCAGGGACTCATACAAAGCTCAGCCATTTCACAATCATATTGCCAAAGCACCATTTCAGAGGAAGAAATAAGAAAGACACAAGACTACTTTGAAAGAAAGCTCTCATTGCAGCCTGAACAATTTTGAACTCTCCATGATAAAAGCTGGTATTGCTTTCCTGGTGTGCTCTGCCCCACCAGCAGCTCAGCTCCTCTCCTAGGGGTGCAGCCTATTTAGTGAGATCTTACAGAGTGCCAAGGGTGAGGGCAGTATTGAGCTAAATTTGATATTCTTACTCGGTAATTTGGAAGTAAGCAGAAGAAAATCAATGAATTATTGTTGTTTTTCCTGTATGTGGCTTCTGTTTTAGAGCCAGTCACAGCAGGAAAACTGTCACAGGGGTGTTTGAATACAGTTGGAGGCTCCACATGTCTGAGGGAAGTCACTTTGCTCTTTGTTTGGAAACTGGCTAAAGCACCTTGCAGAGGGGTAGGGAAATATAAAATGTGTTCATAAGAAGAAAGCTTCCTAGGGGGAGGGGGAGGGAGGCTTTGGCTCTGCCGAGAGAAACGTCTGAATGCTAATTGTAGGTGGGAGGAAGGGGGGTACAAACCATAAAGTTGCCTAGGAGGAGGCTTGGGGAGAGGAGGGGGGAATATTTGGGAAATACTGCCTTTGATTAACACAGACTTAATTGGAACATAACAAAGAGATATAAAAAAAAAGGGGGGGGGGGTGGCAAGTTAAATCTTTCCAGTGCCATACATCTGAGGAAGCCCACGGTGGCCTAGGGAGAGCCTGAATGGGCAATGTGGAAAATGCCAGGGGTGTGTAATTTTATCTGCAGGGTTATGACAGCCATCATTTTGAAGCACGGTGACTATCAGAACTAATTAATTCTCCAGGCCCAGAGGATGCCCTGGGATGGAGCTGCAGCTGGCATGCTGAGGAATGCTGCACACCCGGCTCAGGCAGCCCTTTATCCATGCTAATGAGGGAGAAGGCACCGACAGCTGATCTAAACCCCAATGTGCTCACCATGCATACAGCTGATGGCAATGCAGACTGCCAGGCAAGGGGTGGTCTTAGCCATAGATTAGATCCTCATAGTGGCCTCTTTTTTTTTTTTTTTTTTGTTTTTGTGTTTTCAAAAGAGTCTTTCAGCTGGTGAAATTGTAAACAAAAGGCATTCTAGCTGAAGCTGTGGCAAGAGGGCTTTGCTAGGGAGCCATGAGGAGAGTGGTGTGTGCAGTGCTAACTTGGACTTTGATATTTACCACAAATTTTCAGGGCTGGCTTGGGCTGGGGAGCTGTAATGCTGAGCTTAGAATCAGTATCATGCTCTGAAATTGAACTGCCACAAAATCAGGGGTTGCTCACAGGTACCTCTGCTACCCTTTCATGTTATTTGTGATTGCAGGTTGCTTAAAAAAAGTGGAAGTCATTCTCAAGGAATGGCTAAAATTCCAGGCTGTGTAGGTTCTGTAGGATAACGGAGTTACTGATAAATCCCCAATTTCTTGGAAGCGTTCTCCACGTACAGCTGTGAGACAGATGAACAAGGAGAAACTGAACTACCATAAAATCAGGGGCTGCTCTCAGGTAGCTCTGCTACCCTTTCATGTTATTTGTGATTGCAGGTTGCTTAAAAAAAGTAGAAAACATTCTCAAGGAATGGCTACAGTTCCAGGTCATATAGGTTCTGTAGGATACAGAAGTTATTGATAAATCCCCAATTTCTTGGGAGTAGTCTCCAAGTGCAGCTGTGAGGCAGATGTACAAGGAGAAATTGAACTACCACAAAATCAGGGGCTGCTCACAGGTACCTCTGCTACTCTTTCATGTTATTTGTGATTGCAGGTTGCTTAAAAAAAGTGGAAGTCATTTTCAAGGAATGGCTAAAATTCCAGGCTGTGTAGGTTCTGTAGGATACCGGAGTTACTGATAAATCCCCAATTTCTTGGGAGCAGTCTCTATATACAGCTGTGAGACAGATGTCTACAGGGTTCCTGGGCAGCAATGCCATGGGGCAGGGAAAAGGACTTGGTAACCTGGAAATGGAAGTGCAGGTGGCTTAGAGGAATATTAAAGTCATCTTTGTATCCCTGTCTCTATTTTCCATCTCCTGCCTTGTCATTCTTGATAGACCATGCACAGACTCTGATCCCATGTTGATGCCAGCCAATGGTGTGATCAATGGAGGAGGTACAAAAATCTCGATTTTCTTTTGACACTGTGGCTTTTCCTGGAGGTATTACACACTTCAGAATCATTAAATTTCATGTTTCATGGAGTTTAAATATAAAATGCATTCCTTGCAGAGATTTGAAATAAAATTAATTGCAATTCTGAACTGCTGGGTAAATACACTAAAATAAATTTGCAGTTTGAGTTAACTTACCTATGTAATGCCAGCATGTAAGGAGCTTTAGTTTTAAGATGGGATCAATGAATATTGGAAGCTAGGAACCAATAATGGGCTTTCCAAGTTGGCTCAAATGGATCTTTATGGTGTTTCTCAAGCAAACCTGTTTTGCAGTTTATAAACAGTCAGGAAAGATGATTTTTTTTTATGTCTTCTACTGCAGTTCTGCTAAGGTTGCAGTATGTAAAGGAAATATATCAGGAAAACCCTGAGATTCCAGGATTTGGGATGGGTAGAGGGATGTACAGCATGGATTTCTGGTGCTGTAAATGTTACATTGATTTTTCTAACCCTGTGGTAGAGAAGCAGGACAGAGAGTGGCAAATACATTTCAGGTCTTAGCAGCTAGCTGTGGTAGGACTGGGGATGTTTAGGAAATCCAGGCACCATAAGTTAAGGGATTTTGTGGAGCTGAGGAAGGAGGAGAGGCTGTGTTTTTACTGCAATGTAATAAATGTTTACTGCCATGTAAACCTGATGATTTCCTTCCTCGCACTAGATAATACAGAGAGCTTGCTGTAATTTTGGCCTATGTAGAACCTGTATGCTCTCACAGTAATATTTCTGTTTTGTCTAGTCAGATGTAAACAAAGCTAGATTAATATAGTTAATAATTCACTACAAATGGAACTGAATTGCAGATACTGATATGGAGCAATCAACCCTTGCTCAGATTTTTTTTATCTTCTACTTTTTTTCCTTTTAAATGCAGCCTTTATAACATTATCCAAATTTGCTTGTTTGTGGCTATAGTGGATTGATTTCAGCCAATTATCTTGTCTAGGAAAAGCCACCCCCAAATCTGACTGAGAAAGAAAATTGTGCAGAAAACATGACAGAAAATTGTGCAGAAAACAATGCGACACGATTCCCACAAATAGAATAATAACACAACGTTATTTTTCGTTGTCTTCCTCCTCATGATGTGTAAACTTGCCATGGCTTACATGAAGTTACAGGTCTGTGTGGTGCGCTGTGCTGTCTGGGTAGCTCAGTGTGGGAGTGCTGAGTGGGAATCCCTGAGCCAAGGCTGGCCACAGGAACATCTGGCATTGCTGGGAAGAACCAGCTGTGGTGTTCCTGGGACAGGAACATCTGGCATTGCTGGGAAGAACCAGATGTGGTGTTCCTGGGACAGGAACATCTGGCATTGCTGGGAAGAACCAGATGTGGTGTTCCTGGGACAGGAACATCTGGCATTGCTGGGAAAAGCCAGCTGTGGTGTTCCTGGGACAGGAACATCTGGCATTGCTGGGAAGAGCCACAGGAACATCTGGCATTGCTGGGAAGAGCCAGGTGTGGTGGTGTAGGGGCTGCAGGCCAGCAGAGTTTGTGAACTGCTGCCATAGGAAATAGAGCTGGACTGGGGAGAAGGAAGCTCAGGCTCTGGTTTTGACTTTTTGACTCTGTTATTTAAAGATGTGGACAAAAAATGTGGCTGTGTCTTCTCTTCTTTTTTCCTCTCGATAGTTTGTGTCAGTGCCTCCAAATGTGACCCCCGAGGCGGGGATGGCTCCTGGCAGGCAAAACTCAAAAGTCCCTCCACCAGCATCCTCCGTCCCTCTCCAGATCCGCGCCCAGGGCCGTGGAATGCTCTAGGTTGGAAGGGACCAGGAGCATGACCCGGTGCTGGGCCACCGGAGGGCAGCAGAGCCCAAGGCACCGCTCCGGAGCCGGGAAGGCTCCAAGGATTCCCCCGAGCCCAGCTGCGGGATCAGAGTGGGAATGTGTCGCTGTAGGACTCGAATAACATACACTGCTGTTCTTAAGGCGACACGGGAAGTTTATTATTTGGCTTTAACATTTATAGGTCTTCAAAAGTGACAGTGCATAGGAGGGTGAAAGTGCCACCTCTCCAATGACGCCGGACAAACCAACAGTTCATCAAATTTCTCTTTTTTCATAAAATAATGCAAAACAATGTTATTTACAGAAAGCGCATGAGAAACTTTGTTATAAGAATGTAAACATCAGAAGGCTTAGAAAATCTTAAAAAGTCAGGGCAACAGGAACACGCTTGCAAGACTGGGATGGTTTCCTAAAATTGCTCTGAGAACACGTGGAGATAAAAAAAATATAGAAAAGAAATAGGGATTAAGATACATGATGTGTAGTAAGCATATAGAAAATAAATCAGTGAAAGAAAAATATAAAATACAAAAAGAAATACATAAAACATAGATATAAAATATATAAAAACATAAGAGACAAATACATAAAATAAATGAAATAAGTATTTAAAGGTGTAAAATTAACATAAATATATAATACATCTATAAAATAAATAGAAATCATATAGAATAAAGATACAGAAATGCAATTATGTCAATATCAGAATGATGCATGTTTTTTATGCATATATTTGGAAACAGTCATCTGTTGCAAAGAGTACAAAGTACATGAGACAGAAGAGAGAGGGTGTAGTCAGATACCTGCACAAACATATGCTGCATCTCAGAAAATGAGCATCCAGGCAACTGTTCACGCTCCCTTGACTCACACAAAGTTATATATACACTATGAGTAAGAAATCTGAATGATTTCAAACACATGATTTCAAATTCATCCAAAAGATTCTGCTTTGTTAAAGACTAAACTTTTTCACAAAGTTTACTGTTTGGTGTGGGGTTTTTTTGCTTGTTTGGTTGGTTTTTTTATGGTGACAAAGTAAACGTACAAAGATTCTTTCCAGTTGTACAAAAGCTATGGTAAAAGGCCTATAATTTGTGATAAACACACTGGAAAGTCTAAATAAACAGAAAAATGTAGAGGCAATGTTACTGGCAATGAGATTATGCTGAGAACATGCAGAAAACCTCTTCAAGGGCTCACCTATGTGTAGTAAGGCCCTTTACAGGAGGCATTTTGAAAGGACTAGGCAAAGTCCTCACCTACAAACAGATAAGTCTTGAATATGTCTAATGTAAAACAAAAGAGCTACAGTTTTAAAAGCTTTGATGAAGAAGTCAAGTATTTAGAGCTAAGAACTAGGGTCCAGAATTAAATGTTCTCCCTAAGGCTGTTATTCACCTTAGGAGTTAGACAATACCATGAAGTAGTCCTCTGAAGAGAATAAAAAAGAAGAAAAGAAAAAGATTATATAGGGGTTATAAAATAGAAACTTTCTACTTTGCTTCTGAGTGCTTGTCTTATTTTCAAATTTAAAAAAAGAGAGACGTTATTAATATTTTTTTTATTTCTGTGACTTTTATGTGGTTCTTGGTTGGTTGGTTGGTTGGGGTTTTTTTAAGACGTTTTAGAAATGTTATCAACTGAAATATATATAAAAAAAGAAGAAACCAAACCTGCCTGTAAATAAAGTTTCAATGCAGTTATTTCAAATCCACCCAGGTTATTAGCTACAGAAACAAGACTGATGATGTGAAGCTCTAAGGAGGGATAATTTACATCTTTGGGCCCAGCACCAACGCTGGTATTTTCAAATGCATCTCTTCCTGGTCCTGCCAGGTAGTCTTGCAAGTCTCTCATCCAGCAGTATCTCTCTCTTTCTGTGACTGCACAGTGTACTTTAATATCATTTAACACGAGCAATGTTAAAGCAGTGTAAAGGCTTTAACATAATTTAATATCATTTCATATTCACAACTTTTTAGCATCCTCTTTTTGCCCATCATCATCAATGACACTGAACCAACCAGAACCCCAAAATCCCTGTAAGTATCCATACATGAAAAATGCTGGCTGGCTGCCCACAGGTTTTTAGGGATAAGGAATGGCACTGTAGGACAGTGAAATTTAAACTTCAAGTTATTGTTTGTTTGGTTTTTTTTTTTTTTGACTCACAACTGTGGAGTTATATAAAAACTTCAGGAATCGGGAAAATTACTTTATTGATCTCCTGGGGGGAAGCAACCTCTACTTCCTAGAAGAAAACCAAACAAATTATTAAAAATACGGCCTGAATATTTTAATTACAGAGATTCTCTTAGTTCTTCTTCTGACTCTCGTTTCCATGAAAAATATAGAAAGATCTGGGAGGATCTGGAGAATGAAAATGGCAAATATTAGAACATTAGGAAGCGATAAATGTCTGTGTGAAGTAGGTAGAAAATTAAAAAGGGATAAAATGAATAGAGGTATTATGATGTGTGTAGAAATCATAAATAGGATTTTCTTGGTTTTTCTTATTCTACAGTAAGAAATTTTTTGAAAGAATTACCTTTAAAAAATGACCAAAAAAAGTTGTTTCTTTGTAAATAAGAGGTGGAAGAGCTTTCAGCCAATTCTGCTAATCTCTTCTTCTCTCTTTCTTATTTGTGTAATTGTAGGTAGGTAACTCTTCACTTTTTAGAAGTTTGTGATTGAGAAGTACAAGTGAGAAAATTGTTTCACAGACTTCCTATGCAGTGTTTAGCTAGAATGTATAAGAAGTAAACTCTTTTTTCTTGTAGAAAGTATTTAGAATAACTTTTTGGTTGAAAAATTTTACTGAAGGATAAACATGAATGTTCACTTTTTTGCCTCAGTTGCTGGATAAAGCATCTGCCTGGCACACTGGACTCCTCAAAGATGTAGCAGCTTGTCTCAAACTTTGTTGAGCAATTCAAGTGCCTAAACACTGGCATCTAGTGCTGCTTTAGATGTCTTTGGTGCTAGTGAGTGCTGAGGCTTCCTGGAGTAGTATCTGGCAGCCACATGGGATACCAGGAGTATCCCATGTATCCCTCTAAAACAGTTCTAGACAGATAAAACACATCCTGTGGGTATGAGGACTCTAAGGAGCCAGAAACCTGAAAGCATCAAGAGCTGCAGAGTTAGTGTGGCTACTTAGGGCTGGGTGTAAGATGACCACAGATATCTCCTTTCCAAGCCCCATCAGGCAAACATCTATGGAATCACAATTTTTAAGACACGGATTTCCCTCTTTCTTACTTGTGAATCCAGAAGTCAGGAAGCAGTGGCTGCCTGGAGGTCCCAAGGACTGCAGTGCATGGAACCAGAGTTCTGAGGGGACATCAAACTCATTCCTTGAATCAATACCTTCCTTCATAAAAGGTTTTTGCAATCCAGGATTTTTGTTGAGAAATCAATATAACAGAAAAGTCACAACTTGCTGTTTATCTGATATAGTCTGCAATCAGATGGTAGAGTAGATACTCACCTGTTCCCATCAACCACTGCTGAGTATTTCAAGAGGTGTTATGAAGCAAGTTTTCTGTCTGAGATCCAGCTCTCACTGGCTTGGCATTGTCAGTTTTCCAAAAGAACTCAGTTCTCATTGTGACTATTATGACCAGGTTTTCAAAAGATTTCAACAGACTGAGTGCTGAGCTCCTTTGAAAATATCCTAAATAATTATTTAGGTAAGTAAATAGCATCTGACTCTGGTTCTAAAAGCTGACTCTTTCTGGAAAGTCTAACTCAGTGGCATATATTATCAATTTTTCATGTTCCCTGTATATGATTTGCCTTTATATATTTTCAGCATTTCAGCTGTTGTAGGTGCAAAATTTCTGCAAAATTAGAATAGTAGAGCAGCCATAGATTGCACTCGGGTATAATAATTCAGGATCAATGAAATGCAGCCTTCCTATTGATGGGTTGATCACATTAAAACTTGAATGTTATTATTGACCAAAGTTTCCTGAGTTGCTGATAAGTAGCAAGAGAAGATATGGTAGAAGATTGAAGGGGAATTCTTCACTCAGTGTGAATAGACCAAAGTCTAGGGTGAAAAGAGACAATGCTGATGGCAGTCCTGCCTCCAAGGATGACAGCACTTGGGGACAGCAGTGAATCTTTTAAATACTGTCTCCATTACAAAGTTGGATTTAACTAATTCCTGTCACAGTGCTTAAGAGGCAAAATGCCCAAATTTGTGTTCTTGGCAAAAGTCCTGAGTGAACATGTTTCTCTGAATTTAACCCTTGAGCTATGTCAGAGTGCAAGAACATAGCAACACGCCTTGTAAAGTCAAATACTTATTTGATGTTCTCTTCTTGAGAGTGCTCAGTACTGGAGGTTGAGCAAAGGAGTATAAGAATCAGGCCAAATGCAGAATAATGTTCTTAAAGTACTTTTTCAGGATTCTGTCCCCTAACAAGGTATTTTTATCTGGTTTATATCCTTTTTTTTTACCTCCGTGGCATCTTGTGGCCCTGACTTCCACAGTGTCGTTGCATTCTATGTGAAAATGCTCGTCTCTTTTATTTCAAACTATTTGTCAGATGCTGGGGTGTGAGAAATAACTAATACTCTATGACTTTATGAAATTGTACCATCCTTCCAAAGTCAGCCCCTATTAGTTTTTTTCCAGGTACAAGTGCTATAGTTAATGTAGTTTCCCCTCATATGTGCATCTCCCTGGATCTCTGACCTGAATTTTCTCTGAGCCAAAACCTCTTCTGGTTCATCTCTGTAGCTTTGGAAATGGGAAGATCTAAGCTGCCTACAGCAGTCAAGATGTTTGTGCCTCATAGATTTCTCTTGCTATATAACAGTATTTTTTTCTTCTTCATTCTCAAGTCACCTTAAAAATCTCAGCATTGTGTATGCTTTTCTGTCTGCTCTTAAAAATGGAGCTGATAGTACAGAGTGGGAGGCACAAGGGTGCCATATTTTATTGATGGAATGTGAATACTGGTTTAAGGACAGTTCTTGGGTTATGGTTATTTTTTCCATGCATTTGTGGATTAATGCAGGATTTCATTTGCTGCTCATCCCCCTGGCTTCTTGTGAAATGCTCTTGCTTCTTCCCAGTCAGTTATCTTTACAATCTACCTCTCTGAGCATTTTCACAGCATGTTATACTTTGTTGCCTCATTAACAGCTCCATTTTCAACTATGATTTCAGCATAATATCTGAATGTATCTCACTTCCCAGCCAGTATTTTCTCTCTAGTGTGAAAATCACTTTTCCCTCATTACCTATATTTCAGTTAGCTGCTAAACCACTTGAGGAGCTTCTCTCCATAACCACTTGGTTCCTTTCAGAGGTTTATGTAAAGGGCTGTTCTGCTGGGGAGTCTGAATGGCTGGGTCATATACAAGGCTATAGCTCTGGTGGAGTTCTGGGGATCTACTCCTTGGAAGAGCAGGCTATCTGACAAAGAATTCACAAACATTTAGCCATGTACTTTTATTCTTGCAAGTACTGCATAAGAAAATCTATTGTCCCAGTTTCTTGACCAAGTTGCTCAGATGTATTATCAGGTTGCCATAAAAACCTTTCCATTTCATGTATTGTTTCTTTATCCAAAAGCAAGGTGTTGGTGCAGACATGTGCTCCCAGCTTCTTTTACTCTTTACTCTTTGAGGCAGAGAAATGAGAACAGTTTGGTCATTTGGGACTCATGCAGAAGTATGGCAGTGATATAGTAAAGTGAAACATTTATTATTTTTGTTTCAAATTAGGTAAGAATATCTAAACTAATATCTAAACTATATAATGTTGGTTTCATGAAAACCGTCCAGTGAACAGTGTATTGCCCTGTCCTTTGAAAGCAAAGGTGGTGCAATAGATAGAATTACAGGATTATTTTGAACAGTCTTTGAATAACTTGTTTTCTGACTGGCTTGTTGCTATAACCTCATGCTGCCCCCAGTGTATTGTCTTTACTTGGAAATTAGATACCTGCACAGAGCTGCAAACATCATCTGCAGAACATGAAATAGAAAATCTCAAATGTATTTGGAGTGAGGTTGCCGGATATATTAGATACAAAGAAGGTTACTTTGAGACATGATGTTGTGGAAGTCATATTTTCTTCTTTCAATTATTTAAACCACTTGAGCTTGTCTCTCAAACTTAATAACACCATGAAAATCCCCTGGTGAAGCTACAGTTTTATGATACCAGGTAGGGTGTATTTTATTTTCTATTTCCTAAATTATTATTTGTCAGCAAGCACTCTAGATTGCTTTTCTGTAGTTGCCTTCCATGTGATAGGTGCTCCAAGATGTTTTGTCTCTTAGACTCTTGGTCATGGAGAGCCCTTCACAAAAGAAATCTCACTCATTCTGGTTATTGCTGACTTCAGAAGGGGTTTGGGTTTTTTTCCTCTTTGCTGTGTCAATGTTTAGAAAGTGCCTGGATGTATGTAAAACACTTCTTTACCTAAATCTCATGTAATATTTATGGAAATCAGAATAATTTTAGTAAAATACTTTTTTCTTTTAGGAATATAAAGCATAAATAAGGTTTTCTCATGAAAAAATTTCATATTGATGTTGTTGGTCTAATATGATCAGTCCAAATATTTTGCCTCCTTCTAATATGAGCATTGGCAATTATGAATTCTGGAACTAAGACATAGAAAATAACATAGGTTTAACTTTTATTGAGATAAGAAAATAATTGCCACAACCAATTAATGGAAATGTCCTAATGTTAAAATGTAGCTCTTGGAAAATTTGTCTTTATACAAGAGATTAAAAAGGTTAAGTCTGTTTAATTAAACAAACCCAAGAGGTAACTGGTGTCAAAAGCACTAGGCAGTACCTCGGCAATAAAAGCAGTAATAAAGGAGGAAAACAAAGCTTAATAATTTCAGAAGAGAAAAACATTGTGTATTTTTTATAGTTGAGGCAATTAGTCCAGACAACTGTCTGCTGGAGTGAGCTGTATTCTCCAAGCACTGAAGGAAGATTTTTAGGTATCTTTCAAAAGCAGATGCTGCAGTTTTATGAGTAGTTATGAGTGGGACTTAGTGCTGTGCCAGAGGGTTTAGGCTGGATTGTGAGGACTGGTCTGTAACTTCTGCCCTAGTTATGCTTTGGAGTTTTAGCTTTTTTGTAAATTTTGTCTGAGGTGTGTGTTTGAATTCTGACTGGACAGGATGGCACCTTTCACTTAAACCACCTGATTTTGGTTTTTTATGAGAGAGATGCTAATGGTGCCAAAGCTGAATTCATGAGGTAGGTTGGATATTCATTGCAGCCCCAAAATGTGGCAGCAGAGTAGGGAAATCATCCCTGCTTGCAACTGAAATGTATTCAGAACAAGGAGAGAAAAGCTGATTTGTGACTTAAGGAGATATTTCCAAAATCCATTCAAGAACAGCTAGAAGAGAGACAGCTAGTTGTAAGAAAAGGAGCAATTTAAAAAGGGGGAATAGATTTTTCACTCTAGTCAGTTGGCCTAAACGTGTCATAGGCAGGATCCCAACAATAATTAATATTGTGTCCATTGCTCTGAAAATCAACAGCAAAATACAGAAAATACAAGCTGCACAGTGGTGTGATGCAGCTTGGGATGGATCTGGGAAGAAATCCTGTTGCAAACTTAGATGCTTTTATCCCTATATGGTCCATCTTGCAGCAAGACTCTCCTGAAACCTGGAAGTTCCTCATCCAGACCAAGCTACAGGAAAACTGGGATGTGCTACTCCCTAATTTCAGTCTTGGCTAAACCTTCTTTATTAAAATCATTATTTTCCTGTGTGGAGATAGTAGAACATCTTTATACAATTCATGAGGATGTGAAAACTTTCAGAGACTGCTTGGGAAGTCAGATTTAGCAGGAAGAATGCATAAAATGGTTTAGACCCTGCTGGATGGGAGGTCCAGCAGCACTGTTGCTTCCTCTCAAGTGACAGAGGTATGTGTTTTGGTTTCAAGGACATGAAATTCATCCTCTGGCATCCTGTGTGGTATGGACCACTGTAAATCCCTCTCTAAACTTTCATTTAGAAAGAAGTGCTGGAGTCTGTCCACAAAAGCTAACATTCTGTTTTCCCCAGTGATAAATTACCGTAACATTTGATAAACACAGTATGCCATAAGAGAGTATATCAGCCACCGTTATCAAAAGTTAATTTTCTAGACTAAATATTCATTTGGATCATTAGAGCTATTAAATCCTGTGTCAGGTTTTAAGGAGCTGGCTGTGCCTGAGTGCTAGAAGGAGCCTGAAAAGAATCATATCCTGTCAAGATAAATGATTGAACTGTTCAATGAACTCTTTGACTGGCATTGGTTCCAGTCATGCCAGCTGAAGCTCAATTCCTCTTTGTCTGTGTGGTCTTGTTTTCACCTTGCCTGTGGGGTGAAAGCAGTTTGATGTGACCCCCTTGCAGACAGAGGCATGAGCCTAACCTCTATTTACACCCTGTCATAATGGGGAGCTGGCAAACACTGCTGCTTGCTGCTGCTCTCCTCCTTTTCCCTGCTTTTTTTTTTGTCAAATAGTTAGAAGTTGTGCATTCTAATAATATCCTAATTAGCATAGTAGGCTTATAACATCTTGTTTATGTTGTCTACTCTATTTTGAACAGAAAGAAGCAAAGAAAATATGCTCTTTTGTATAGCTCAAGTACTGCCTTAGGGACGGCATATGATGTAGAGCAATAAGGTAACTGGATAATGTATGTAGAATTTTGTCCTTTTGAAATTAAAATTTGAGATGTGAGCTAATTCAAAGCCCGAGGCTCACATTCTGATTTGAAAGTTGGTGTATGACACTTGATACCTGATTTATTTTTTGGCCTTCAGCAAACGTCCTAACAAGTTGAGTTTGTTGATAGTGCTGTATGTTTGCACTGACTCTAAACTCATTTCTTTTCTATAAGAGTAAAACCATTGTTCAGCCCTTTTTCTTTATGGCCAGACTTTCTGTGTCACCTACTGCCTCCTGATTCCTCCCTCCCTTTTCCTCTGTTTCCCTGATTGCTTCTTGGACCAGACTTGGAATGTCAACACAGCCAAGTGCCCCAAGATCTCCCTACCCCATGCTCTCACAGTGACTGACCTGGAGCACTGGGGATCCCACAGAATTCAAAAGAAATGTGCATGTGCCCTGGGAAATAAAAGGGAGGAAAACTTGCTGGGGAATCTTCTGGAAAATAACTGTGTGGATTTCAGGATTTTCAGGTGAAGTGAGACACTGCAGGTCCACTTGAATGTATTGTTGCATTATTGTGGGGCAGGGCCCTGGTTTGCTCTACAGTGACTAACTCCTGACAGTGATTTATCACCATAATATGTAAAATGTTTGTGACCTACAGCAGTGACTGATAGCTCCCCTAGAATTCACAAAAGGGAAGAAAAGAAGCCTTATTTAAAACTACAAAGGAAAGAGATGATTCTAAAAAGAAAGGCAGGAAGGAAGGAAAAATGCGCTGATGGATCTCCTTTGCATTTTAAGGGATCATTTCTATCTCTACAAGGAGAGAAGTTATAAATAGAATAACAAATATATACCACTCTTTTATGACTACATTAAAGGGAACAAGATGCAAATGAGATGGAACAACTTGTGGAGACAGCTAGAAACCTCTCAGCTAATACATGCAAATAAAATTTTAGGAAATAAAGAGTTCCTTCGTAAGTAATGGAAAAAGAAAACAGAAGATATTTTTAATGTATTTAACCTATAATTAAGACTCTTAAATTGTTCTGAATGTAAATCCTGACCTGAGGAAAGAGAGGCAGGGACAATTATGTTTGTTCCTCTTGAGCAATTATACATGTGTCCCTACCGGAGGGGAGATCCAATGACAATCGAATCACACTGCTACTCTGCCCTAAAATTTGAGGCTGTGCAGAAGACACTAAAGGAAATTGTCTGAAAGGATAAAAATCATTGTCCTCTCAGGGTGCTGATGGAAATGCAGGAGATGTGTGGGAGGAATCTTTGGTAATGCTCAGAGGGAGCCTTAGCAGCTCCTTCCCCACATGCCCAATCTCTGCCCTCCACGTCCAGGAGATGGGGAGTGATTTAGATGATCATGTGTCTGACCACTGAGACCAGAAGAAGGTCTCCATATCTCTTCTTACACTGTAACATCTCAGAGAGGAAAACTTCTCTCATCTTCCTTTGTCCTGTTTGTATTAATCCTGGAAGGTAAAAATATGCAAATTATTCTACGGCTTTTAATCCTGTTTCAGACCTGTTGTCATGTAAGGTAGTAAGGTGTTGCATGTTCTGTAACACTTCACTTTTTGGGTCCAAAGATTGCTTGTGCTATCATGAGTCATTAGTGAGAGTGAGCTGTGGGAAAGTGGCACTTCTGCTGTGCCAAAGCTGTCCTGTACCACTAGTCCTCAGTGACTCAAACATGCCATGAGGGACACCTGGAGTCAGCTAGGGATGGGTATACGTGTAGCAGAGCTAGTTAGAAGCCTCCAGAAAATGTTCCCTTTTCCTGTGAGATGATACCTAATTACAGAAAAGACTGTCTTCAGGAAAGAACATACTTCAGCATTTTCTAGATGAAATTTTTTTTCTGCTTTGGCACACTCAAAATTATCAAAAGAAAACATTCCAGATGGACTTTCCCTTCTTTCTCCCTGTATGACTATTGACTTGCAAACCTTTTCAGGATTTTGGCTTTTTGTTCCATTGAGAAAAGGAAGGGTTTGGCTCCTTGGATTGGCAGCAGGGAGGAAGGCTGCCCAGCGTGGCTCTCACACCCCACGGTGTGGTTGTAAGGATTCATGCACATCAGCAAGGCAAAGCCTTGCAGTGTGATACCCTGGCTGCCTTCTGGTCCCGAGTGGGGCTCCAGCATGGAGCAGCAGCTCATGGCAGAGAAGTTCCATGCTAAAGCCCTTTCTCAGAGCAGCTCTGCATGCACAGCAAAGCCTTTTTACTTGTGCTTTGCTCAGCAGCTCGGGGTTTGTCCCCTACATTGCGATGAGCTTCGTGCTTCCAGAGGCTGCTTGGTTTTGGAGTAAGCCATGAACTTAGAGCACCAATTGCATTAATTGCTTTCACGCCAGCATATTTCCATTGTGGCTGCCATTATAGTTGTGTAATGTTTCTTCTCTCTCTTCTTTCATGGCTTTCTTTGCCTTGACAGGCTCAGTCAGATTCCCTCATTCACATCTGCTAATGTGAGGGCTGAATAGAATAAATCTATGCAATGATGGCTTCAGAAAAGACAGGAGGAGGTGGTGGAGGGAGAGATGTAATAATCTCAAAAAATAATTTCTACTTAGTAAGTGCCATTTCAAAAAAGTATTTCAGTTAGTTTGTCCCAAGGAAAATACCTGTGGTATTAGTAACAGGGCCCCCAATCCAAAAGTATTATCACCCCCCTGTTCCTTTTTTCCTCAGCTTAAAAGTCACCCAAGCGAAGGAATAGACAATGCAGAGATTACTTTATTTGGCTTCGTCAGGTTTGCCAGGAGAGGGGAATGCTGCCAAGCTCCCCAAGACAAGCTATGCTGGGCGCTTGCCCTTGTGCCAGTGTGAAGACAAAAAAAAATCAGGAGCCTTGAAAAGAAGCTGGTGCAGCACATGGCTCTTTCCCACTCCTCACAAATGATGGCTGTTGTGCTCGTTAACCTCTTCTGGGGCTCAGTCAGCTCATGCTGTGCAGCAGCGGAGAGCTGAATGAAATGAAAGGCTCACAGGACCCATAGAAACGCCATAACTCCTTCATTCCCAACGCGCAGGCGAAGGCCACCTTCCCCCCGGAATACCAAGTGCCTCTCATCAAACTCTTAATAAGTCAATCCTGGCTCCATGTGGCGGTGACAGCTCAGATTCCTGCACAGGCCAAGCCCAGCTCCTGATTTACCCCTTGGCTTTGGCAAGGCACCTCAGGCTTGTGCTTGGCTTTGCTCTGCCCGCACGCTCAGATGAGTCTGAGTCCTCAAGCAGACCTGGGTTCAGCTTAGTTAAACCAGCTCTGTCTCTGTGCAAAGCCCAGTCCCGCTCAGATCCTTAGCAGGATCTGAAAGGAGACATGTAATGAGCTTTTAGCTTATAAGATCATTAAATAACTCCATAACATGCCTCATAAAAAAATGTCTTTTTTTATCCAAGTGGCTGCAGTTCTGATAAATAAAAGAGAATCTCTTCTTTGTGCTTATAAATGAACAAAGGGGACTGTACAGGCTGATCCAAGGCCCACAGAAATGAAAGGAAAACCAAAGACTTCAAGGCACTTCAAATGTAGGCTCTTCTAACTAGTAGCCTTTGATTTTAAGGATTTTTATCTCAAAATGAAGAGGACAAAGCTACTGTTTAAAAGGAGCTATGAGCAGTTGAAGGGCATGATGAACTCCCATCCGAGTCTGTGTGCTGCAAACAGACTAAGATATGAGCTCTGATATTTAAAACAAAAGGGGAGAAAATTTGAAACAAAGCCTAGACCTAATTAGGAAAACCTCAAAAAACATACCAAGAAAAAATAAAAAGCTGTGGCAATTTGAATGATTCGGGGAAAGCACATTGAATTCAGCACAGCTGATTTTTTCCTTTTAACATTTTCCACCTGAGTTTACGTATCAAAGGGCAAAGTATGCAGGAAAAAAAAGAGGAAGAAAATGCCATTGCAGCAAAATGTACATTAAAATGTGAAATACATTTAATGGCGTAATAGTAAAGTATTGCCTTGGACATCAAATTACAATATTATCCAGTGCTTCTTAGATGTCAGTGAGTGCAGGATGAAGAGCTGCTTTCCATGTCTTGTGATTCTGTCGCCTTTCTAGATGAGGAACTATTGCTGGAATCACCCTTTTCTTTTTACCCACCCCAGGTCCAAATTACCATTGATTCACTGAATTCTGTGAGTTTTTGGATGGTGTCCCTTCTGTTGAGCCACTGGATACCTCATTTTGCTGTCAGACACTGAAGGATTTGTTTTCCTGATTCCTTGGTCAAGCTGAGAAAGCTTTCTAGGCTCACCATGCAGTGAAAAATAACCAGATCAGGAGCTTATATAAAAGCAATTTTCAATTTGAAAACTACATCAAAAGTGGTTTTTTAATAATCCTATATATCTTTAAAGGAAATAGCATCAGAAAGTTTATAGCTTGTCCAACTTAGCCTTGGGGAGAAGCATGTAATCGAATTTACTTTTGTTTTATTTCAGTTTAAATCCATGAATGTCTGTGTGTTGGTCTTATGCTTGGTATGTAAAAACCAGAAAGCAAAGCCTAGTTAAGAGAAGCAACAGCAAAATGGTATGAGTGTTTCCAAGGGATGAAAAGTGTGTGGTCTTCATTCAGATTTCAAACTGGTTTGACCCCATGTCATCCTATTGGCTTTAGTTATTGTCCTGATTTATGTTAGCACAGACAAGAGCAGGATTAGATATAAATGTGGTAGTCCATTGTTTAGATGAAACATGTTTGTTTTTCACAGCAGCATTCAGAGAAGTTGACTAGAACTAAATAATTTTAAATATATATTTTTCTTTAGAAAAAATGTGTCTAAACCCATCTGTATGCTCATTTTATACAAAATTAGAATTAGATATTAAAATTTTAAAAAACCCCACAGTCCTAGATCATTAGCAAAGCACTCTTAAACATATTTCTATCCTGTTTTTCAGTAACTAATACACATGAAAATATGAAGTTTTTAAATGAACTACAAATTTTATCATCTGCTGATGCTGAGATTATACTTTTAGTGAGATATACCAAATTAACTTAAAAATGATTTTAAAAGTGCTGTTTGCCTTTTCATGTGTACGTCACTTACCAGAACATTGCACTGTTACTAAGGTTCACCTGAGTATGCATATTCTTATAATGAGCAGCTCTTCAGAAAAGAGAGTAATTGCTTGTGAACTGAACATATAATATGGCTGGCTTAACTTGGCTGACTTTTTGAATTTTAATATAGTTAGGGGAAAGATGTCTTCACTCGTGTACCACTCTGTGGCCACTGGGACAAGGTAGAGCCTGCTGAGTGTAGAATATGGCCCTGATTTAAAAGTGTAATATGGCTTAAAGTTAGAAAGGAATAAGAATAATACATATACTGCATTATTAAGCTGGGCTGGTGAAACCTGGTGAACCAGCAGCAGGGATTGGAGACCACTCAGGTGTATGGGGCAATGGATGCCAAGAAGAGCCCAATGGAGCATGGCAGCATGTCAGGAATATGTTGGAGCATGAAGACAGGCCTGAAATCCATTGGAAAAGAGATCTCCTTAAAAGGCAGGTGGGGGGGATAAGTATCAAGTTTAGATTGGATACTAGAAAAAATTTCTTCATTGAAAGGCTTGTATTCTTTGGAACCGGCTGCCCAGGGAAGTGGAGGAGCCACCATCCCTGGAAGTATGTTAAAGATGTGTAGATGGTGAAGCTTAGAGACAAGGTTTAGTGGTGAATTTGGCAGTGCTTGGCATTTTTGGACTTGGCATTCTTGGCAGTTTATGGTTTGAATTGATGATCCTAAAGCTCTTTTCCAGCCTCAATGATTCTATAACTATATATCGGCTTGAGGCTATATTTTGTGACCTTCAAATTGTGATGTGGTCCCAATAAACAAAGCTTTGTGGAGTCTTCATCTCAGAATGATGTGAGACAGTGATGAAAGGAAGTTATCTGCTTTGTGCTATCTCTTTCCCATAAAATATAATTGGAGAAATTGAACATGATACTGTGTTGAAGATACAGCTTGTCAGATAATTGTGCCTCTGGGATTTATACTTCTGTTCCTAATTTTGTGTAAGCTGTTTTAAAATGCCACATCAAATTATGCTGAGAACATAAACATTGTGAAAAAGATGTTCAAGAGTTAAGAAACACTGCAACTGAATCACCTTCAGCAATCTCCTGCAGGATATATGCTATCATACAGCTTTTAATTGAAGAATGACACTTGGGTTTGCAAAAGAGTGCCACTGAAAGGTGAACAGACCATTTTAGAAAAGCTTTTGAAGAACACTTGTAATTTTGTTTGGTTTTGCTTAAAAAAAATAGGTGAACTAGAAACCATGCTCCTATGATATTTAGTGTGGCTAAATTGTGATGCAGCAGTGTGAATGCTTCTCTGGACACACAGTGGAGCTGCCTCTCAGCCTGCTGCAGTGTTACTATTGCCATGTAGCTGTAGCAGTGTGCTCTCAGCATGACAGAAGAAATGATCATTTATCCAGATTCTCTGTGAACTTTGGAGCTTGTATTGTGCTTTGTGCTGCTGAAGCCTGGGTGGTTTCAGTGCCTGAAGTAGCACGTTAGCATCAAACTCCATGGTGACCTGCAAGCACTGCCTGCAGGGTGAAGGCAGCCCCACTGTCAATCGCTGAACTTGAACTTCATGTTCATAATGAAGTTTCCTAGAGATGATTCCCCCTCTGGCTTAAGAATAGCATGTACAGAAGGATAGCCTCTAGCTGTACCTCTCATTACTGTAGGGGGAAAATAGATGGGTGTTCTGGTATTTTGGAGTCCCTTGAGGATGCAGTTTTTTGGGAAAAAATAAAAAGGCAGGTGTTACAAGGATTGTGTGCCTCAGTGTTAGGAATCAGACTGATTAATGCAGAGTTTCTTCAGGCATAGTCATGTTCCCAAACACCACAATGTGCCAGAAAGAAAAGCAATGAAGAGAATAGCAAATAAATGCTCTGCCAGTGGTGAAATTCTCCAAAGTATGTGAAGCCTTAAATGGGGCACCATTTTTTTTTTTTGTGCTTGTGAGCAGTGTGGGCTTGTAAAAGAGGGCTGCACAAAAAAAGTCTCATTATTTCTGTAGGTGATAGTTAGCTCCATATTCTGGCATGTTTCAGTAGTTTCAGTTAAATCTGGCAGGGCAGACTTGGTGTGAAACTGTGCTGAGGAATGTAACACCAAATCTGTATCAGAAACCAAAATGAAAGATGAAGCATTTTTGAGTGAGCTGAGGTTATACCTTTCATCATTGTGAGACGAAACTAATTTTTTGAGGGTTAGTTTGTGACTGCATCTCAGAGCTGAACACCTCATAAAGTTGAGCAATTCAGAAATAATGCCAAACAACAGCTAGACTTTGCCAATCCAAGAATTACCCTTTTCAGGATGAAATTTATATTAAAGGATCAACAGTTCCTTGAAACATGGTTGTGTTGGATTTGCAGTCAGAACATCAAGAATGAGAGCTGACACTAAAGCCATTAGGAAAGGTAGAGGTTGAATCAGAGCTCCCTCTGATTGAAAGAAGATTGGAAATACTTATTGAGTCTCCTTCCTTGCTGCATGATGCCCAAAATAATGTGGTAAGCAGGGTCTCTTATAAAGAGAGAATTACTGGGTTATGTGTGCTAATTGGGGTTCTGATAGACATTGTCTATTGATTTGTCTCTCAGCCTCCTGATTAACATTCATATTTCTCTGTGAAGAAAAGCACTGAAAGATAGCTTGAGTCTTTTTTTTCTGCTGTCAGCTGGCTGAGCAAAGAGAAGAAACCATGGCCATGGGTGCCTGCCTGGCTCCTGGGCGGTTCCATGTTTGAATTTCCTGCTTCTGACAATGTAATGTAATTTGTCTTTTCTTTGCCATGTTTACAAACTTTTCCATTATCTTAGGAATCAAGTACAATACTCATCTATGACTGCTTGTGATGAGTTATTAATCTCAGGGCATTCTGAGAGAAGGTTGCTCAAGGCATTGTCGTGGACAGTAAAAAAAGCAAATCCAGCCTACAGATTTTAGAAAATGATGAATTTAAATACAAAACAAATTTATGAAGACAGATATTAGTGTAGGGTTGCCAACTACCAGCTTTGTATTGATCATTGATGTCAAAGTGCTAAGATGGACTCGTTGCCCTCTTTGGTAACAGAGATTAGTAGAGTTTATTTTTTCTACTAAGAAGAAAAGAAGAGGCATAGAAAAATATGGCCAATTTTTTTTTTGGCATTTGTTTTTGGCAGTGCCACTTTAGAAGAACTCTTCCCCTTTAAATAAAAATTTCCCTTGCTGTCAGCTTATTTCTTTACATGATTTCAAATCTATCTTATAGTAAAGAAAAAGTAAATGGCGTTTTGTTAGTTCTATGGCATTGGTAGCAAAGCAGGGAAGAAAAATAACCCATGCAATGGGCAAATGCAGGATAGGTGGAGGATACTTTAGAGCAGAATGATGCACAAATGAAGAGTAAAGTAATAAGAAAAACAAGTTAATGGTAGAGACAAAGACTCTGAAATTAAACCCTAGATAAACTATGCTAAGAAACCAAACCTGCAAGTTCAAATGTCTCAATTATCTTAGATTTGTGAAAGATGCAATGGGCAGTCAGTCATGTTTTCCATTTTCACTTTGTCTTTCTCAGAAAAGCTACTGTTGTTTTTCCCACAGCATTGATCAATGCAATGGAAAGCCTGTTTTCAAATAAACTCATTTATCAGGGGATAAAAAAAATGGAGGTTAGTTAAGGAAGCATGGATACTGTTATTGAATCTGTGACCATGGGAGGTAGGAGAAAACCATAAAAAGAGGCCATGTTAACAGACTGCAGTAACAAAATAACTCTTCTGTATTTAGCCGTCTCCAAGATGCTTTTAACAAGACATACCATAAAGGGAGAAAATCTGTTTATTGGTAAAGGTCACTGTACATTTGCTATCCTGGATGAAATGACTGTACACACAAGTCACTACAACTCATGCCAGGCTCTGGAACTGAAGTGCTGCAATTCAAGGGACTTAGAAAAAGAGCTTCTAGCTTCCTTTACCATACCCATGCAGAACTGGTGAGTCAACATTAGACCTCTGATTGCAATTTCTCCCATGCACTCACCTCCATTGATATTCCTTCTCTGCAAATGGAGGGCAGGTGGTACTTGATCTTTGCTTAAAAGGAGGCAGACATTATCCCCCTCTCACTGGGTATCCATAACTTTTCTTTAGGTCCTGCTCCTCCACCCCGAGCAGTGCCTGTGATTCTTAAAGCCACTGAGAAATGTAGAAGTCCTAATTCTCAGAGAAATAATCTGAATTTGCATTTGTTAAAAATGCTTTTGTTGATTTTGAAATGGCGCATAGGCCATACAAGACATGCTTGTTCCAGCTGTATCCTTACATCTGTAGATTATTTTCAGAGGCATTGCAGACCAGCTGGGCTCCATTTACACCTCTTCTCCTAGAGAAAGACAGGAGATGATGTCAGGTGAATCTACAGAGTTCTGGGGCACACTGAGTGTTGTGATTGGATACATTAATACTGATATTGCAGTCTCATCCATTCTCTCTCACAGATGCACACAAGAAATTGGGATTGTATGTTCTCACCCAAAGCAATGAGTTAAGACGTGTATTGAGAAAATTGAGGGACTGGCTGAGAGTATGAAACATCAGACCCACATAGCAAATTCATGTATTTTTCCCTTCAGAATCTCATTGTCATGTAACAGACAGCATGGAGCATGTTAGTCTACATGAACATCCAATTTGCCTACTTGTAATGAAAATGTTGTTTTCTGGGAATGCTGCTGCACTGTTTTACATGCTCTCTTGCTCACATGCGCTTGTTACATGAAAGGATGCTCTTTTCATAACTGAAAAATATCACTGGAGAATAGGCAGTTTTATTAAAAGTGTGTCTCCTGCTGGCAGTTTACATATTTTGACAACCTCTTGGAGAGCAGCAATAATCAGCTTGAGGCCATGCTGTGTATGGCCTCAGTGATGCATGGCAGGAGAGCAGAGACCCAGCTCTGCTTCCCGCCCGTACCCATCCCCGGTGTGCTGGAGTGGAATTCCAAGGCCAGCTCTGCATTCATTACCACCTCATTATCTGCCTCAACGTCTTTCAAAGTCATTTTTCCTCATGACTAACCTTGGTCAAAATATTTTTATTTACCTGTGCTGGCAGTTTTTCATATGTGAAGGAGTTTCACATCGTCCCAGTTTGCATTCCCTCAGCTGGAGCTCATGGCTCGGTCAGAGCAGAGGCAGCACTGGTGTATCAGACTAAAGTCACTTGGGGACACAAGGTTGCTTTGCTTTCTGCTTGTCAGCTATAGGTAATTTTGCAAAAAGGGGAATAAGTTCCAGGCTCCCCTCTCCATATCCTAGTACAATTTGAACCATCACTTGCATAAAATCAATTCTCTTTTTTCTCTCCCACTCCAAAAAATTAATTATAGCAAATCCTTGACCCCAGAGTAAAAACAGTAAGAGGACAACAGCACAGATCTATCACAGGGAACAGTAGGGTGGCTTCTGCATGGACAAGTTGTTATCTTTCCAGCGCTTAATTTTTAGAAACTAAACTGTTAAAAGAAGGCCTTTGTTATTACATGCTTTATCTATTACTTACAGGTGGATCCTTTGAGTGTAAATGAGAACAAACACCACAGTGTTTTTGTATTGTGGTGATGGGGAAAAAATTGTTGCATTTTATGGATTTCTTAGCGATTTTATACATAAATGTATGGAACTTTTAAGCAACAGACTTCCAAGACATGGTAGCAGAAAGGATGGAATCAGTTTTGAGAATAAGGATAGCCTATCCCACACAGAGTTGCACAGACTGTAGCTGTGATCAGTGGGATGAAAAAAAAAATAATTATTGTGACCTGTAGTTTCAGAACTGCTGCCTGTACCACAGTGACATATTTTGGCTTTTAGGTGTTGCTCAATTTTCAACTTTGTGTGAACACAGTGAACCCATTCTGGTAAATTCCACTGTAGAGCAATCGAGGGTCTAACCTACATATCATTGATATCTGCTGGAAACCAGCTAAAGATGTAAAATGGCCAAATATATCCCTGAAACATGCTGTTCAGAGGGTTTGCTTGGAAACCCTAAATAACCATAATGGGTGGCAGAAGCCAATACTGGAGAGTATTGAATATGGATAGGAGAAAAATTTCTCCTCTCTAGATACTGACCGCTACAAAATAGTATGTAGTATCCATGATCCTCACACATTTTAAGAAGGACTTTTTGAAATCTATGCTCATTCAGGCTCCAATTAATAGAGGAATGAAGGATATACTGTTGCTAGTCCCTCATTATCTCTAGAGATCTCACTAAAATTTTCTACTTGGCATTGCATGCATAGAATATGGCTTTTGAATGATGGGAGTGAGAAAAAAATTGATTACATAAAATGGTGATATCTATAGGCAATCCCAAATGAAAGGACTTCCTGCAAACCTGTGTGACTACATGCCCTCCACAAGAAAGGCTTTCCTTTCCTCTGATGAAAAGGAACCCTAATTTAGAGATAAACTTTCTTCCCTTGGCTTTAGCACAGGTTGCTTCTGGTCAGATCCAGTGCTCAGCACAATTTCTTAAATGGAAGCATCTTACTCTCCATGGCTAGAGAGGTCTGACAAAATACCCTGCCAAAACCTCCCTTCAGGCTTTACTGTGTTTTTCATTTGTCCTTCCCCTTGGTGCTATTATATAAATCAGTCTGGGGTGGCTCTCTGCTGTGTCTCAGGGAGACAAACCACTCTTTCCAGTCTACAGTGGTGAAACTTTCCCCCAGGCCTTCACTTGCAGATTAACTTCTGTAATGTCTGCCCCATCCTGAACGTCTGCCCCATCCAGTATACCTGCTTAGGTGTTCCTTTTGCATCTCATAGATAACAGCACCATCATGCTGGGGTAATTTCTCCAAATTTCTCCATATTTAATATCCTGACCTTGTTTCTTAGTTTTACTTTGTCTTCTGCAACATCCCTATTTCATGTATTTTTGCTACTTTTCAAAACCACCTTATGTCCCTTTCATTTTATTCAATGAAGAGGAATGGCTTATCCATCCTCAGCTACACTTTATCTACTCCTGCTGCTGCTGATTGTTCTAGGTCAGGACCCAATCTTTGCTGAAAATACTAGCTCAGAGCAAATTATCATTAATTCATATGGGTGACAACCTGTACACATCTGGCTGGAGAAACTAAGAGATCTTACTTGCTGATGTTACTTGCATCTGTTTCTGTTGACCATTTCAGTATTTGTTCCTTTTCTTTAAGATATTCTACTTGAGGTTATACAAAGTTTTTGGATCAGTTGTCCTTCTTTTCAGAGATTTGCTGATAATAGTATCCAAGGGAGAACTGCCACCACATGGGGCCCTGAATTCTAATTTAGTATAAGCAATGAAACTCCTGATAAAGGTGAATAAGTTTCTACATTTTCAGAAGGAAATATGGGATAATTCCTGTTTTGTAGCTGGTGCTATCAGCAGGATGTCCTGCTGAGCCTCGTGACAGGACAAGAGACAATGTGTACAAACTGAAGCACAAGAAATTGCATCTGAACACAAGGAGGTACTTCTTGTCGTTGTTGGGGAGAGGCTGTGGAGTTTCTGTCTGTGGAGATACTCAGCCCCAACTTAGGACACATTGCTGAGCGGCCTGATTAAGCAGGAGGTTGAACTGGGTGATCTAAGAAGGTCCCTTCCAGCTTTGATTTGGGAATTTTGTGATTTATGGTTTAAACAGTGAATCTTTGTTTATGTTGTCTAATCCATGTCATTTTCATTCCACACAATGCTGGTTTTCCTGAAGGTGCCAGGTCTTGATGTTCTGAATTCCAAGGTTCAGACTGGAAAAGATGTTCAGGATGTCATGTCCTACTAGATGGAGCTGTCTAAATGCCTCACTGAATTTGTGCATAAGACAGCACAGGAATAACAGAAACTCTTTATTCATGTAAACCACAATGTTTCATTGGTTTACTTGTTCTGATGCTTTGCATCTTGAAGTGTAAACAATTAATTAATTGAAATACTCTTTCTGAAAAAAAAAGGGAAATCAAGCTAGCACTGGAGATACAAGCAACTTCCTCAATAGTTTGGCTAAGGAGACCACAAAATTTTTACTTTAGACAACATCATGAGATGCGTGCTTGACCTTTGTTTCTCAGTATTAGTTATCCATATATTGATTTAACTTTCCTATTAGTGATTCTTTGAATTTCTTCCACATTTATTTATAGTTGATGCAGCAACATTCTGTTGGCCTAGAAGTACGCACTTTCAAATGCAAGCTAAATCCAGAATTCAAATACTGCATACTCCTCCTGTGAGGATTGCTCTGAACTATATGGTACTTAAAATAATAATAATATTCTGAAAAAAAAATCCCATCTTTAGGAGTCTGGTTTCTTCTTATTGATTCATGCAAGCAGTGAGGTTTAATTGTTGATTATATCTGCTTGGTTATAGCTTTGGAAAGCACGACATCATCCAAATTCAGTTTTTTGTAATGAATGTTGCTTCTAGGAGTGATTTGTAGTGATGAAAACTCTTCAGGGCTGAGAGTTTAACTTGGCTGCTCTTGCACTCCTGTTTGAACCTCATCACTGTTTGGACCTTCTATTTGGGGCTAGAAATGTTAAAAAAATGGCTAATGAGAAACTCAGCAGACTGCCAAGATTTGCCAAGGGTTTTGCCCATTTGTTTATGAGGCAGTAGAGTGTGACATGGTCCTAAAACACTGTTGTTGACTTAGAAGTGTAACTCCACATGGATCTTCAGTGATTCCAATGGGGGAGGAACCTCAGCCTGCTCTTGGGAGAAGCTGCTTCACAGGTGAGGTTTGAAATCAAATGCCTGGTGAGCATTGGGGCTGGCTGTGATGCAGCTGTAAAACACGGAGAGCAGGCACTGCTTTGGCAATGGTGCCAACAAAAAAAAAGCAGATGCAAGGTCTTGTGAGAGGATGATGAGTGTGCAGGTGCAAACATGCCCACATATATGTACATGAATCTCCGTGTATGGATACATAACCTGCCCCCAGTCAGGGCAGATATACACAGCACAGAACAGTGTGCTCAGAGATGCCCCTGTGGCCAGTGCAGGGAGGAGCAGGAGGTAGCCCCACCCTCACGCACCTGCCAAGGCCAAGGGTACCACACCTGCAACATTTCATCTCCTCTGAGAGTTTCTGAGGGATTGGTTAAGTGCTTTGATACTGCCCAGTCTGGGGTCCAGGGTGCTGTAATTTATCTGCTTATTAAGTGGCCGGTGTTTAACATCAAACATGCCCAAAAATTATAAAAAAATCAAAGAATTTTGGGTCTGATGCACGGACTCAACACTTTATTTGCGTTTGTTACTGCACAACATCTGAGGGGTTTTCATTCTTTTCCTCCCTATGTAAATTCAATGAATTTGTGGCGGTGTTAAAATAACAAAATATTAGTGCTATTTCAGTATCTTCTTCCAGAAACTTTTCTTCAGGGGTTGAGGGAATTGGAGAGCGCCGTGCGTTGTTTTGGTTCTCTGGCTGTGGCCGTGAAGTGCCTGGCTTTGTGGGGACCCCTCAGCTGCCCTTTCTTCCCTGGCTGTCCATTGTGGCGGGCTCATTCATGCATCCCTAAACTCAGCGTGTGCAGCAAAACGCTGACTTCCAGGGGCAGCAAGGGCCTTCCTGAAACCGCCCCGCCGCCAGCTCAAAATGCTGCATTTGTTTTATGTCCTCCCGTGGAAATAGCGGAGCCCGCTCGGCCTCCCACCTACCGTGGGCGAGCCTCCCCAGTGCCTGCCCCAGCACGGGGGAGCAGCCCCTGGCTGGGCCCCCGGCCCCCTTAATCCCCCCGCCCGCGTTGCCCGGCCAACAGGCCAGACAAGCAGGTGATGCATTGACAGGGAGCAGATGGTCTCCCGCCGAGGTAAGCGGGGCTCAACAATGCAACCATATTGATCATATTGCTCCTTTTATCTTCTTCGCCTTCAACTTCGGTCTTGAGGTTTCCCTGCTAATAAGACGCGGCCTCCCCCCGGCCCGGCCCCTGGCCCGGCTGCATGGCGGCCTTCCGCAGCTTCTGGGCAGAGAGTGAGCCTTCATCCCACCCACCCTGCTCCAGCCCGGCTTCCTCTCCTGCTGAAATCCTGCTGGAAGGAGGGAGGGCCACCATTTCCCTACTCCCCATGACCCTTCAGCCTTGTCTCCCTTGTAGCCCTCTCCCTCCTGCCCTTTGCCATTTAGCAGAGGGGTGAGGAGACTGTGAGACCTCTCTGCCCCAGCCTGACCACTAAGGCACAACATCCCTCACTGGCTCATTGGGAACCTCTCTCTTCCTCTTCCTTTGGCCCCCTTAGACTTGTTTATGTTCATGTGTGTATAAAATAGGCTGCAGATGACTCATTTGCTCCCACCTGCCCTGTGTGGAGAGTGCCAGGGCCCCACTCTCCGTTTGCTGTCCTCTCCTGTACTGTGCCTGTGGCCACAACTCCTTTATTCTCCTCAAGCATGTTTAGATGGAAGCAAAAACTGATGCCTTCCAATCCCTGTCCCTGTCACTTCCTCTCCTTGACTGCACACCCTTCTTCAACAGACAAACAGCCAGAAACATCCCCAGTCTCTCTTGGTGCCCACATCTTGCCCTTTCCCCTTCAGCATGCAGAGCCATCGGCACGAGAAGGAGCCCTGGGGCTCGCATCCCGCTCCTTCCATCGTGTGCCCCCCTTCAGACTCTGGTGTAGAGATAAACAAGAGAGAGAAGCCAGGCCCTCCACCTGCCTCCCCCCTTGCTCCCTTCCCTTTCAGCAGCCCCAGCCCTCATTCACTGCTGTGTGAAGATGCTAAACACCGAGGGCTCGAGCACTGTTAGCCACTATTCACAATTTTAATACTTGCTTCATAGCTGTCACATAAATTCATTGCTGACTGCAGGCTTAGAATAGCAAGAGGGAACTTTAAAATAAAGAAAAAGAAGGAGCATGTAAGGAAAAAGAAAAAAGAAATCCTAAGGGCACTTTGCTATGGTATCTGCACTTGTTTGCAGGTGGTTTTGGAAACTATAACTACTGTAACTCCACACAGTGTTCTCTAACGTAGCTGTCACATTGTGTTGTTTTTTTTAATCTATTACGCCAGCACACATGCACTTTTTTTTACAGTAGATAAAAATGCCTATAAAGGCTTTACCCTTCTCTTTTTTTATAAGAAAAAAAAAAAAAAAAAAAAAAGAAAAGCAAAGAAAGAAGCTTGTGAATGAATGAAAAACAATGCAGGGTCACAAAGCTGTCTCAACCAATGTCATAGTGGTGCTGCTGGGCAGGCTTACAGAGGACTTCTTGTTCCTTGATTTTTATGGTGATCGGTAGAATGCATGTAGCACTTTGCGAACAGGTTCAGGACAAGTGGCAAAGAAAAGGCTCCTCACAATAAACTCTTTTCTACAGCACTGGGAGCATTATGCCTGCAAACACCTGTAGTTTTCAAAGAGGGAGCTGTAAAAGACACAAACAAAAAAATAAATAAATAGCAAGGCAAGACAAGTTGCAGCACATGTCACAGTCGGCACAATGGTGGTTTTTAAACTCATCTGAGACTGTGGAGTTTAAAAAAGCCACAGAAATATTATTGATTACCAGTGCCAGAATTCAGAGGTGCTGAGCTTGGGAAACAGAGAAATGAGATGAAAAGAGAAATGGAAGGTTCAGCCTAGTGACCTGGCAGGTTATCAGTACTGATCTGTGATGGTCCTGCAGGAACCAAAGAGCCTGCTGTTTCTTATGATGCATGTCCTTGAAATGGCCACCAAGTCCCTGTGATCTGTGAAGCCAGGGTCTGCCCTGAAGTCCAGGGGGCATCCTTACATGTGCCACCCAGCCCAAAGGCTCAGTAGTACAGTCCAGACTTTTTTGTCTAGGTACTAGACACTAGTTAAATATGACTGCTGTAGACTGCAAAAATACATTTATCTTCCTCTTCAATGTTGGCATAAACTAACAAAATATCATTAAGTGGGCATATAAAAAAGGGTCCCTGGCTTAACTGACTCTCAGGTTGATGAAGGGAACATCTGACCCCAAGATTCCTCATTCCAGTAGATGTATTGTGAGCCAGGTGTCGTAGATATCTTTTTGTGAAAATCCTTTCTTAGGATTTTTTCCCTTCTGAGAAGCTGAGGCCTCAAGAACAAAATGTAAACCATGGTTATCTGCTGCTGTGGAATGCATCAGGTGGATTTTTGATTGGCCCATCTTGGATGCTTATAATTAATGGCCAATCAAGGCTGAGCTATCTTGGACAGAGTCTGAGACAGCTGGCTTTTGTTATCATTCTTTCCTTTCTATTCTTAGCTTAGCAAGCCTTCTGAGATGAACCTTTTCCTTCTATTCTTTTTAGTGTAGTTGTAATGTAATATATCATAAAATAATAAATCAAGCCTTCTGAAACATGGAGTCAACATTCTTGTCTTTTCCCTCATCCAAGAACCCCTGTGAACACTGTAACAAGCCAGGTCCTTAGTACTTCTTGGGTGAACACCCCAGTTCATGTCAGAGTAGGCAGCTATGTTTTTTAAAAACCTGTAACAGAGATCCTTATTAGCATCCAGGAGAGCTCTGCCTAGAGAGAAACCTCTTCTCACTTCAGAACAGCCAAAGTGGTTCAATATTTCACAAAATTAAAATTTTATATGAAGCAGAATTTCTTCATTAGAAAAAACTAAAATAACTTACTACGATTTTCTATGTCCTTCACAGTGTCCTTTTCTGTCCCTACTTTTTCTTTTGGGATCCAATTCATTAGGATTCCTGCAGTCTTAAATTTACCAAAACCTTTTATTCTGATAAAGTTATAAAAACCCAACATTCATCATCTTGATTGTTTCTGTTGCTAACAACTTTGTTTAAAAAAGGAAAGAAAAAACTTCTCAATTGCCCCCAAACTTCATCCTACCTCTTCCTACCTTTTTTCAATTATAACTGCATGCAACTTAGTAGATTGAAATATGGTATGTTTGAAGCAGAGAAGATTGCTGCATGTTTTATTTGGAAATTGATCTGATATTTTGTTGAGGGTATTAATAAAAGGTGGGGAAATAAGAGCATGGTCACCAATCCATCACATGACACTCCTCAGTGCCTTCAACTATCACGTCTTGTTTCATAGGGGAGTCTCTGGATTCAAGCATAACTTATTGAACTGGTACACATATTTTGGTATTGGTTTTGGTATTACTTGATGGAGGGTTGCATTTCTGAGTGACCCACAGAAGTAAACTAATGCTTGGCATTTTTATATCACTAGCTGGATATCTGCAACTCCTCTGTACAACTTTCCTACAAATTGGAGTAAGATGGAAACTATTGTGGTAAAGGCTGAACTGAAAAATATTATCTACTTTATCTTAATAAATGAAATAATCTTCTCCATTCCCTAAACAATTTAAATATGCTTTAGTAAAAATGGAGAACTTTTATTTTTTTCTCTCTTTCTTTTTTTTTTTTCTTTTTTTTTTTTTTTACAAGGGTTTGAAGATTTTTGGCTATATCTAAGAACTGTGAAGAAATTTGCACAAGAAGAATGTAGTATGAAAATTTTAGAGCTGCAATGTAATCTCATAGGGGTCTGGCTTATGCTATTAAGCCTACGGTTTAAAGTAGTTCAAAATATTGTTTCCTAGTGCAAAACTCCTTCTTTTCTAGTAGTTATCTATTGTATTAAGATGACAGGCATAAATGGTTTTTGCTCCTTAGATAGACCTTAACTGTTGAGTTGAATCAAAGGACAATAAATTTTTCTGTTGGCCTCGGGCAGCTTTGGCTCATTTAAAACTTCAATGAAATGGCTGTGTAGGGCCATATTACACTGATTCTGTGAGCTTTTACCCCTTTCAACAAGTCTAACCAGAGTAGTAAGTGTATTGCATCTGGGAATTTCAAATCAAATGTACATCCATGTGTTCCTGTCCTGGTGGGAGTTAAGGTGTGTTTATCTTAGAATTAATTACTCTGAGTTAAAACAGCAATCTGTTATCTTTGTCTAAAGCATAACCAAAACTTTTTCTTTAGGACAAGGTTTGGGATATTTTGTGAAAACTTAATTGTGTCTTGGTGTGCTGGTGATAACATCATCAATGGTAGAACTTAGCACATAGCAGCAGATGGGACAGAGGAGCTATTGCTGATCCCAGTTTGTGTGGGCTTTGCCACAACAGTGTTGTGAATAATTGGCATTTTCCTTGTAAGCTGAAAGATACTCAGTGCTGTGTGCAGTCTGGGATTTTAGCACCTTAATTGTGTTAATGGCAGAACTGTGGTTCCCTAATTCCTCTGGAAATGCTGATGTGCTTACCTGCCCTTTGTTTTCATGGGGTTAAATAAGTGCAGTGTGACTAGCAGTGGTTTACTAGAAGGGTCATATTTTGCCTGTAAGAGCTGAGAGCTTGATTGTGTGGGTTAGATCTGCTTTCTGTATGCTTTGTTAGTTGTTGCTTGAGCATGGACTGAGATTAAGATATTTTCTTTGCCCTTGGATCTGTTCCAGACACTTTTTTGGACATCTCTGGATTGTTCATCTTTCAGAAGTCCAAAGAGATGTATACTATGGCCTATTTTGGTCAACTTGAAGCTGATCAGACAATGAAACTCATATTCAAATGGGTATTGGCTAGGACAATTACAGCATAATTAATTATTGCAATTTATCACTTTGTAAATCAGTGGTCTGCAGCCTTATCCAGGAATTCTTTACAGCTTTGTATAGTTGTGTTATTACCAATGAAGAGAGAAACCATGAGGCCAAGACCTTTTGGGATTATCCCTCTGAATACCTTCATATATAAATAATTACTGAAGTTGATGGCACTAGCTAGGAGTATAAAACTATGGAAATGGTTGCAGAAGTGAATCTGAAATGTGCCTTTGTTCATTATAAATAGCTTGATTTAATTTGTTATCTCTACAAATACCTTCAGACATGTATATTTATATATGTGCTTATGCTTGTGAGCAAAGTTTATCTTCTCTTCCAGCAGTGCCAAAGTAGAACTTTCTTGACCATAAAGCAAGGAATGAGTCAAGGTTTTTGAAAATTGCTTGATACTATTATTTGTGCTGTCATTTAGTTTTGCAATGTCTGTAGTCATGCTTTTTTGCCATTCTGTTTGGCTCTTAGGAGTTTGCTGACTGTGGAAAGACTATTCTCTTTGAGATAAAGTCTTCCTGACACTCAGAATATACTCTTTGACCTATATCCTCTATTTCTGCTTTCTCATCTGCACACTCTTCCTTTTGTTCATGGCTAGGAAACAGATTAAAGAGATATCAGGGCAGTGTGAATTTTCAGCTCTAACAGGGCCTTAAAGCATCATCAAATAAGATTATTATTTGAGAAGGGCGAGGAGGGTGCTTGGCTCAGCAGCCTGACAGCTTTTATTGACTTGTTCTTAAAGGTGCACTCCTGGGCAAGGATTGGTACCAGTGAGCTGAATATGTCTGAGAGAGAAGTGCTGGAGCAGATGCCACAGTGTTATGCACTACACAGCTTTTCCTTTCAATTACCCTAACAGGGTTTCTGCCTTAACAGTATTTTAACTTTCAAATGCTTCAAAATCTAGCCCTGCCACATCTCTGGTAACTGCAGTCTTTGGTTTCTGCACTGTGGCAGCAGTTTGATTGTGTGAAGTAAACTGAGGGACAGGATCCCAAGTTTCCTAATTGTTTCCTGACTGCACAGAGCAGGGAGCCTATGAAAGAGTTGGGATTAAATCTGCATCTGAGCAAAGCAAACAGGTCCCATTTATTGTAAGCTGAAAGAGGCAGACTGGCTATAGTTTCTGCCTTGTGCATTATTGTCCCCGTGCTACGAACACCATGGCTGCTTCCTTCGTGCTGACAATTGAAAACTCCAATATTCCATACCTTAAAAATCTAGTGTTATAGTTTGTTGCATGGTTTTCCACTCATTCATGTTGCTCCTCAGTAACTTAGCAATGACCAGTCGAGATATGCACACACCATATTGTTTTACGTGTTTGACTAGAACACTGACAGATTAATAGGAAGGGTAAATAGCTCTGCACTCTGTGGTGGCTCAGTGTGGGCTGGCAGGATTGACTGCTGCCAGACTTTGTTGTATTTGCACAGAGGAAGCTGCAGCAAAAGCCTGCTGGGGCAAGGTGACGTGGGTCATGGGTATTTGTTTCTCATCTCTATAGAAAACAATTGTCCTCTCAATGGAAGACAGCTTTTGGAAACTATGTGGTTCCACTAGTGGGCAAGCATTTGTACTTCCAGAGCGCTAAATAAAATGAAGCTATAGAGTGGCAGATGTGTTAAGTGTCTGCAATACCCTGCATATCAGGCAGGACACTTTGGGTTCATACACTGATAAATTATTTGCCTCTATTTCTTTGACTTGCTCAGTTTAGACAAGAGTATTGCTCAGATTTTCATGGGTATTTTCCTGAAAATTTCTTCTATGCTGAATACTTTTCTAAGACATTGTCTTACAAAGAGCACAAGGACTCCATTTGTCCCTGATATAGCTACTTTGGTTATTGCAAAGATCTTTATGTTAACAACAGCTAGAGCATCACCTTGGAAGGCCATCTGAGACCTCGTCTTTACAGAAGAAGATACCATAAAAGTTTGCAGTGACACTGAGCTTTTAAAGTGATCATACACTTATAAAGTATCTAAAGTAGTATTTTTTTCCTCTAGTTTCCACTGTGAGGTGCATCACAAAGCCAGTTTTTGACAGGTTGACATACAGGTCTGAGGTCCAGAGTCAGGATCCTGGCTTCTTCAGCTGTGCAGGTTCTGGAGGGCAAACTGAGGTACCCAGGTTCCTCAGTTTGGGTAGATTGTCTTTGTGGCCTCTTGAAGAGCTGAAAGTCCTTGTGAAGGACATGTGAACATGGGTCACCTGGATATACTTTAGGTAATTTGGTGATGTTGTGGGAATACAGATTGCTGGAATAAACCCCCCTGAGAGGTTCCTGTGTGCTGATTCCCAGGCTGCTCCTCTTGGCCCCACCGAGTACCTGAGCTCAGTGGTTGGCCCTACACTGGGGGTGCATCTGCACTCAGTACAGCTGGGTTATCAGGCAAACCAGGCGCCATCTCCAAAGGGCACACAGAGGACCCTGCCCACAGGAATGTTAAGACATAATTTCTGAAAATCAGTCTTGTGCCATGACCTTCCTCTTTTCCTGCGTTACCCTTGAGGATACAGTCTGTTTTGCCACATACTGCAAAGGTGCAGAGACTTCCCACTGTCTGAACCCCACAGAGTGTTGATTAAGCAGTGCTAGGAACTCTTCTGTGTCTAAAGGTTTGTGTGATGTTCACCCATGAGTTGTCCTGCTGTCCATTTCCTAGATATGGTTTTGTTCTAGGTAGGGTAGTGGCTGCATGCAGTGTGTGAAGAGTGTAAGCCTCATGCAGTGCAGGCATATGACCACTGGAATATTGTTTTGTCTGACATTCATGAAGTTAATTTCCTCGAGGAAAAATAACTCAGCCAAAACCAAACCAATAAAATACCTGAAAGGCTTTAATCTAAATAATTTCTGATTTCATGAGACTCACTTAAAATAAACAGTGGTGGATAGAGAACCTATTCAGTGCTTATGTATAACTCTCAACAATGTTGACAGCCCACAAGAAAACCAGTGTGGGAATCAACCCCCTATTGTCAGGATAATGTAAACATATGACAAAGGTCCTTAAGTCCAAAAAGGGAGGAAACAGCAATTCCTCTCCTTCCTTCCTGCAGTGTGTTTTGCCCTTTCTCTGCTCTGGGGTAATTATTTGCACTGTAGGGAGGTGGCCATAAAGTACCATCACCCTGAAAGAGGTGGCATAAGCAGATTGCTGTGGGGTGGGGTGTGAACTTGCAGAGCCTCAGACACTGTGTGGTGACTTTCCCTGTTTCAGCACAAGCTGCAAAAGCTACTTTGCATTGCTCACTGCATAAAAAATCCTGTGTGGGGGCTGTATACAGTAATATACTGCATATTCAAGCTCTAATTTGCCTCGCTGTATTTGTTTTGTATAGAGGTAATCTGATGTGATGATGTTTTACAGTAGCTTTGTTGAAATTACTGCAGAAGATCTAAGGATCCAGACAGGGCCCCAGACTTTTTTTTCTCCTCAAGTAGAATATTTGAATAGGTTAATGGCTACAATAAACCTGTGGACGGTCTTGAACCACATCATGATGTGACAGTGATTAGTTACTGCTGTTTGGTAATGGAGACAAGACTCTCTTTTTCCCTCATTTACAATGACCTTGCCAGCTGTCACTGCATCTTTTCAGCATATGCAGAGACACTGTGAGGCCTCCATGCAGTGGAAGAGGGTTCTGGATTTTGGCTGTAGTGAATTTCAGTAAAACTTCAAATGTTCTTGGACTATATATATGTATAGTTTACACATAAACTACAGGTATATAAAATTTCAGGCAGTACTGTCATAGAGAAATTAAATATAGCACTGCCCTGAAATTTATCTTTCAAGGTTTCTGGGCTTGCCACAGATATTTCCAGCTTGTGTGATGTTAAAGGCATGATACAACTACAACATAAATAATCTTTACTTTTATCCCTGTGTGCTAGACTGTGAAGTCTGTAGAGACAAAAGGAGAAGAAACATATAAAAGAAACATTAGTGTCAAATATGGAGATGGAATAATTTCCTAACATAATTCTGCTACATGGCTTTATGCATCAGTATTTAGAGGAGTCTTTACAGAGGCTTCCCATGAATTTAGGGTGCAATTTTATGTTCTTTCAGAAGATTTTGCTATGAGGGTTTGGTGCTGGCCCGCCACAAAAGGGGTGGTATTTTCATCCCAAATAGTCTAGTGTTTCAAGTGGATCCATTTCAGCACGAACATGCCATGCAGAAAATGCTCTGGCCAAAGCAATGGCTTAAATTTGAGCAAAGAAGTTACTCCTGTGGCCTTAGAGCCCTAATAATTTCGTCTTGCAAAGTAGTTGGCTGTGAGGGTAGAAGGAGTGAATAGATACATGTGGTAACTGGAATGTTACATTGATAAAAAAGTAAAGGAAACAAAAGTTGTATCAAATTTTACTGCTACAATTGGGTTTTCTTTACAGGGTGCCTCCTGAAAAGTTAACTGTTTTTAATGGATTTTAGTAGTACCATTTGTCATTCTAAATTTTTGAGTCATTGCTTCACTGGAGATATTGAAGAAGAGGTTGGATGCAGTTCTGTGCCATATTCTTTAGGCTGACCCTGCTTGAGTAGGAAGATTGGACCAGATGACGCACCGTGGTCCCTTCAAACCTTACCCATTCTGTGATTCTGTGGTTGTGTTTGCTGAAACAGGTGACATAAACTGATATTGACAAAGATGTCCCTGAGAGTTAGGCACCCAGACCCCAAGAACCTCGAATAAAATGGTGCAGGAAGGTTGTCTCCTGCTTCATAGAAGTATATTGCCATGTAGTACAATAAAAAAAAGGGAATAAGCAGTGACCAATTTACCTTCTTTAATGAACTCACAGCCAGCGACAGTGCAGGCAGCATGAAGGGTACAAAATGCTGCAGCACGCATGCATCAGTACCTGCTTTCTGTTGTATGTTTAACAATTTAAAGTCAGTAAAATACCTTGATAAAGTCAGTAAAATATCTTGATAGACACCCACTAGCTCTGGAAGTAACCAGGCAGACATTGATTAGTTATGAGAAGCACTAAAATCATAATGTTAGTTCAATTAATTTATTATTAATTTGCTGGTTTTGCCTGCTCCTTGCCAGGAAGAAGAGAAATGTAAAGTTGCTGATTTGCTTTCCTTTCAAAGCATTTGCAGGAGTAGAGCATTCCACAGCATATTGCAGTACCACCCTCCAGGCTTGCCTGAGCCCATATCAGAGGAGTTGCTATGTGGCACAGGAGCAGAATTTTGACCTGGTCTGTGAGAAAGAGGGCACAGGAGCCCAGTTGTTGTAGGAATTATCCCTGATCACCAGCATGGCTTGAAAGTTTCAGAACTGGGAAAGGTGTAATAAATTTGAAAACAATTCTGGTATGTTCTGAATGCTATTAACAAGGTGAGTGGTTAAAAGCCCCGGGATTATGTCCTGTATGTTTGCTAATTTTACTGCCAGCAGTTCTTATTTCATTGCAGTAAATGCAACAGAAAGGGGGTCTAGAATCTGGAGTTCCCTTCAAATGTATGACAGAAAGGCCTCTATAATGTGGATTACACCTAAGTGGTTCAACAATTAAAACTACAATTAAGAAAAAGTGAAATGTAGAATCCAGCAGCACAGTGGCTGTTGAAGTACAAAAGGAACTTGAGTAAACCTGTCAGATAAGAAAGCCTTGCAGAGAGGAGGACTGGTCTCACTGCAACATGAACTATTTGGCAGTGTTGTCACCCTTCTGAGCTGTTGGGAAATGTGTGATCTCAGGTGGAAGCCTGAGTTCTGGATCTCCAGCCCGGTCCCTGACAGAAGGTGTGTCCCTTCCCATTCAGGCTCTGTGAGCTTTCCCTCTCTCCTTGACTTACAGTGCTGCTGCCTCTGGGTTTCACATAAATAATCCTTGAGTCATTACCCTGCCCTTTTTGTCAATATGATGGCAAATGCTGACAGCAAAACCACTTGTTCCTGGAGCGCTGGCTCTTAAAAGGCTGTGACTAACCCCACTCTGCTCCTGCAGAGCAAACATTATTGATAGTTTTCTGCAACAGCAGTTTGTACAAGTCGTGGAAAAAAGTCAAGATTTGTTGAAGAGGATGGGTTCTCCTGTTGCCAATTCAGAAGATATTTTTTTTTTAGGAATTTTAGTTTTTGCAATATATCCTAAGCTGAGAGGCAGGACAAGCTGTTTTTTTTGGAGGACCTACTTGCTATCTACTGCCACTCATTGCTTTAAAGTTCTCCTGAGCTGCAAGGAGTGGAGTGAAGAAATCCCTGTGGTTAGAGGGAAACTGCAGCCATGGGCATTGAGAGCTGAATTTGGGTTTCTGCATGGAACTCACCCTACTATTATTAACTGAAAATTTTGAATCATGATATTGAAGTTAATTCAGGCTGAAATTTAATGGAAGCAAAGTTGCAGTTGGGAAGTCAATAGGTTTTGTGGTTTGGGATTTTTTCCCTTCTTTTCACAAAAATGTCTTGAGCGTTCATGTTGGTTTTGAGCTGGCTGGATTCTATTTTTTCCTGGTGGATGGTAATTTCTTTCTCTTGAAAATACTCACAGATAAACCACACAGCACCATTCACAGCGCTTATAAAAACCACGATGTAAGATTTCTTTATTTGCTGTGCCATATTATCCCACTGGTCATGCAATGAGCAGGAGGGGTCAGTTTTACATGGCTGTATTGTGGATTAGTGGCATTGTCTGTTGGCTGTGGAGACAGCAGTCAACTTAGATGCTATCAAATTAGCTCCTGCAGAATTTAATTAAAGAGGTCTGTCTGCAGCAGCCCTTTTTCTGGGTAATGTTTTGGAAAACTCTTCCTTCACATAAAAATAACTTGCCTCTTATGTGTCTTTATTCCATTTTGGGTGTTCTTTTAATCAAAGCTTCTGCTGCATTGGAAACCTGTCTCACGTACAAGCTCACAATGAAGTTTGTAACTGATGGGAGCTCATTTCAGAGACAGACATGCTGCTGAAAACATCCATGTTTTTGTGAAACAAACACCTCTTGACAACTAGCAGCTTCTTTCAAAATCCAAACATTTTGCTCTTCTGCCGCTAATTTGTTTGATTATTGGTTTTTCAGAATATTAATTTGTTCCTTCAAATACAGCTAAGTTTTCAAAAGACAGTTGTGTTGGGAGTTTCCCCTAAGCTTAGAATCCATTTTCTTTTTGAAGTGAGCAAGCAGAACTGCAGACTCCATTTGCTTATCCTGCTCCAGCTCTTCACTGGGAAGCAGGACCAAGGCCTCTGTGTGAGTGAGAGCTGTGGTACTGATACTAGCTACACATTTTCCCTCTGCTAAATTTCCACATGGAGGGTGTTTGTGGCCCTCCAAGACCAACTGCATGACCACCAGGCATGATGGCAGCCTGGTGCCTCCCACATCCAAGTCCTTCAGCTCCTGCCGCTGGAAGCGTGTCACGTACAGAGGAGAAGTAAAACACAAAGAACAATTATAGATCTTTGACAGCTTTCTGAGCTGGAAAGACCCAATCAAAATTTCTCATCTGACTGTCCCAAAGAGAGGAAAAACACTTATCTTAAAGATTCACGATGTGAGAGCCCGATAGGATCTGCCGTTTCCATAGAGCTGGGCCCTAGATTTCCCTTTAATGTAATTAAGCCTGAAGATTTATGAATACAACAGGCCAGAACTTGATCCATGTTCATTTTCAATTACTGGAGTGAAAGGCCTCCATCCAGATGTCTCTATTTACAGCATTCACACAGGCAGGACCGGGGGCTGGGGGAGGAGGGACCGCAAATTGTCACACTTGTTAATTCTTCACTGAGGACACTCAGCAGAGGTCTTGGCTTTGACCCCGTGACAAAAGGCAGGGGTCTGCTGGAGCAAGTGCATCAATGATGAGGGGGCTGACCCGCCGACCTGCCAGGGTCACTCCCTCTGCTTTGTAGGTATTTGGGTAATAATGGGGGTTCATTCCTTATTTTTATTTCTGTTACAGTGCCAGGGCAGGGGAAGAAAGAGAGGAGCTCTGATGTGAAAGACAAACATACATAATGAGAGGATCAAGCTTCCCCTGGCAACAGTAACGACTATGAAATGCTACAGGGGAAATACACAGTACTTAGTGACCCACATAATCAGGCCTATTTTAGCAGCATTGTTTTAGTTTTCTTTTGAACATTTCTTTTTCTATTTTTTTTTCCTCTCATGTTCCCAGATCCATATCTTAGTGCAATGAGCAATATTTGGACATAGCATTTTTCTCCATCACCAGCCCTAACCTGGTGCTAGATGGGCTTTTCATCAGGCGAGTGGTGGCTGGTACAATACCAAGTGTTGTACTGTCTGTCTGTATTTTCATTCCAGTTCCTCAAAGCTCTTGACAGACTCATGCTAGATGCTGTTTTCCCCACTTTAAAAATTGTTAAAGCAAAATAACTGAAGTGTCACTGTAAAAGAAAACTGTACCTTTTAGCCATCTACACAGAGCTCAGGGCTTTGTTCATCTTTGACAAAGATGGTGAAACATTGTGAAATCCTAAAAGCAGCAGTTTCTCTCTCATAATGGCATTCCTATTTTCACAACACAAGGAGCAAGGCTGTGACAGAGCAATATTGTTTTCACTGAGCTATAATTGCATGTCATAAATTAAAATATCTTCATTAGAGCAAGCCCCTTTACAAATTTTCCAAAAGGATAGATTATTTCTTGAAATGGCAGAAAGTGTTTCAATCCATTAGCATTTCAAAGAGATTTATTTCTTTTGCTTTCTGAAGCTGTACCTTTTTGACTTGCAGATAGGCTTTGAGGTTTTAAAAGGATTTGAACAAACTTTGCCAAATGTGAAATTATGAGCAAAACCAGAAGCCCAAAGCATCCTTTCCATTTTCAGGCAGTGAATAAAAGCTGCATAAATATTGCCCAGGAATGGCTATTGTATAAAGCTATTTGGAAGAAAAAAAAAAAGCAAAAAGGAGGAATGAACACCTGATGCTACCAAAACCAACAAACTTTTTATCATTCCTTGAGATGAAATTCAGAAGTTCCTGAAAGAAATAACTGAAAACAATCCAGGAAGAGTGGGTGCCAGTAATCAGAATAGCCATAGAAACATTGATTCATGTAGGGTTGAAAGGACCTTTTAGATCATGGAGTCCAGCCATTGTAAACTGTGTCTCTGTTGTAATCAGCTGGCTACAGAGTTAAGAATCTGAATGTGATTTATACTCAGCTATTGCTCACACCACGAGGTGTCTTGTAGCTTTAGGCTTAGGACCTGTTTGAGCTTTAGGCTCTCCTGTTTTTTAGCAGAGATTTCACCTGGGCCTTGCTAAGCCTTGTGGCTCCAGGTTTCAGTGTAAGGTGTTTCTTGGGTGAGGCTCCTTGTTGCCACAGGGAGTCTGCAGTTCTACCTGGGAGAGCAATCATTTCAGAGTCTCCATACAGGCTGCACAGCTCTTACCCATCTGTTTTTGGGCTAGAGCCCTCTTGTCGTGCTCCTGGTGTCCCTTTCCCTCTAGTCACTCTTGAGAAAAGCTGAGGAAAGTGGCCACAGGAAGGATCTGCTGTTCAAAAGAATGATCAACAAAAGAGAAAAGCAGCTAAAAATATTTTGATTAAAAAAATATTGCTGATCTTTATGTCTAGGGTGAGAAGGTAAGATCACTCAAAACTTGTTTTGAATTGATCCCAAACCATCATGATAAAAGGGATGGGGGGGGAGTGGTAAGGATTAAGGGAAGCATCTTTCTTCTCATTAACCATGGTCTGATCACAACCAGGTTTTTTCAGCTGTAATTTATAACTTTTCTTCAATAAGAAACAACCATTTTACTTCCACACAGAAAGACAAGGATTTATTTTAGAAACTAATTAGTGAAGTTGAGGCTATGTGGCTTGATCTCATTGTACTCACCTGTAAAATTCTTGCTTGTCTTATGGTCAGGAGAGAGGATCAGCCAGTGATGGCAATGTTTTCCATCATCCTAAATAACCTCTGACTGTGTCTTACAGAGTAGTCTGTGCTGGCCTACTGAAAATTGGACCAACACAGAGCATTTCAGAAAACCCCACCTGCAATAGCCTATGATCAACAATACAGGTGTAGAAAAATTGGTTTAGATACACAGTTTCCATGCTATATTGGTCAGTTGGAGCTTGTATTCTGTTTTGTTCTGAATGTCATCCTGAACAAACTTTGTAAAGCTTTGATTTTGTGATCACAGAAACTCGTAATTTTGTTTTTTTCTGATTAAAGAACATTGACAAACGTAACAGAAGAAACCCCCAGTTTGAATGAAAAATGTGATGTGACTATATTGGAAGAGAATATATGTTATTTATGAGATTTGTCCTAGTAGAGAATACCTTAACTTTGTATTATTTAATATCATAGTTGAACATTATTACATCTTGACTACAGGAAGCAAAAAGGACACACAATTTACCTTCATTCCCTTAGGGAGAAGGGATTTTTCTGAAGCAGGGAGCTGAGGCAGTGCAGTTCAAGCTCCACTTCGATGGAGGGGGGATTTGAAGCCCACAGTGTAGACCTCAGACATCAAATTGCATGGCATTGTAAAAGCAGCCCAGAGGCTGCTCTCTGCCCAGGATTTACTTGTGTCAATATTCAAACTGAAGTTTTGTAGCAGGTTCTCACAGGAGCATGGCTCTGCTAAGGTTGATAGAAATGTACTGATTTAAATCAGTCGTTTTTTCTTCTTCTGCACTTAACAATGGTCTCATGTCCCAGGACTTCAAAATATATGTCCCAAAACTTGACATTCAGAAAGTTGCATTTTTTTTTTATTAGGAGCTGAATGTGAACTGTTACTAGAATGTAATTACAAGGAATAAGTACCTTGTTGACTCTTATAATTTTATTTTCATGACATATCAAGACACTTTTCCCCTCTTTTTGTATTATTTATCTACCTTTTCGAAGAATCTACTCTGAAATGTATTGTTCCTGTGTATTTGAATTTTAAATGTTGTAGTAGGGAACATGTTTAGTTTTTTCTGCCCTGTACTTGGTGAAGGGGTAGGAGTTCTGCTGAGGCAGGGTTTCCAAGGTCAAACATGCAAAAACAAGAAAATTTGAAAAAACAGCTTGTCGGTTGGGTAAAACTTGGCAGAAAAAAGTGGTGGATGCTAGTTTGTGAAGGCAGTTGTCATGGGTGACAGACAATGTAGCTGACAGGTGTGACATTCCTTCAAGACTTGCATAGTGTTGGTGACTAATGGAGCCCAGGATTTTGGATGTTTAAGGACCTGGTATCTCCCTCACACAGAGTTCACCTGGAAGAGAAATGCAAACCTGCCCACTCTTCAAAAGGTGATACTGATTCCACTGCCTCGCCCTTCCACAGGTGGCACTGGCATTTGGGACCTCTGTGGTACTGCTCTGTCTCACCCCTGCCCTTAGGGAGGGTTCTGAGTTTGACTTTGATTCTTCAGAGAAGGCTTTGGGGTAAAAATAGGAAAGGGACAGTGTGCATGAGGTGTGAAAGGAAGCCTGGTCTCTGAGGATACACCAATATAATTCTGGTACCCTCATCAATATCCTTTTCTGCAGTAGAGATAGCTGTGATTGCCAGCGTTCCCACATTGTTCCCATTGCATATGCCCAGATTTTATGCTTGTGTTTAAACCTGGATTTATTTGGTTTGGACATTGGGACCGTTCTTGATACAGGTGTGGTTGCACATATTCTTTGCAAATTCAGACTCAAAGCTAACAGGTCCATTATCACATCTCTTCCTTGCACAGTTAAATTTTCCACTTGGCAAAGTGATCTGAGGTGAGGTAAGCTGCTTTATTAATGAGCCATAACCTTCCCTTTCTCCCATACTCTCTTGAATGCTGCTCCGGGGGTGACTTGAGTTTATCCTAGATAATCTCAGCAATGAGATTTGGTTCTTTTACTCTCCTTGGAAAGATAGTGTGAGGGCCTGAGAGGTCTAAGAAATCAAGATTTGCTGCCAGCATCTTTGACCAATGATAGTACACAGTCTTTTTTACAAGTGTTCCTATATCTTTTTGAGCAACACACAGTAATGGTATATTGAAATTTCATACACTGGCCAAGTTTGATCTGTTCTTCTACAAAATGTTAGCTCAAGTCTGATTGTTATTTGTCCTTTGAACAGCCAGCTTTTATGCCTGTAATTGCATTTATGGGCTTTCATCAGATGTCAGGAGTGTACGTTCCTCCTTTAGCTTATCATTTACATGATGAGCTGAAAATACCTGTGAAAAACCACTTGGCTTAGACTAGCATTGAGGGGATAATAATCAGGTAAGCTTCCCCTGTCACTGTACTGACTCTCCCCGAAGATTTTGGGCATCACATCTTGAGCACAGCACAGAAGGTTAAGATGCACTTATGCAATCATTTGAAGCACCAGTAAACACACGTTTTGCTTTCTCACAGAAATTAGGCCAAATAATTTGATTTATATCTGAAATATAAATGAATTCCTATTACAGGGAAGAGGAAAGATGTGTTATTTTCAGAGGGACAAGAAAAATCCTAAAATGACCAGTGGCTCAATATGGCAGCTTGGTCACTTGTTTCAGAAAAATATTTTGAGCAAGTAATACAAAAGAACTCTATTTAAAACAGAGTGTGAGCTGGAAGATGGTACTCACTGTCTCTAAGTCTTCTGAAGGCCAAGATATTTGTAAACCCTTTTAAAATAGACTCTAATCCAGTAACATAAAAACATGAAAAGTGTTTTCTTCACCTCTAATGAACTATACAGGGATATGAAGGACCTGATCAGGCTTTGTTAGGGTTTTTTCTAACTGATGAGCTGTATTTGTTTGCTTATTTTTTTTCAAAATGTGCTTTTTATTAAAAACACCTGATACAGTATGTGGAATCAGAATTTCTGCTGTTAATCTAAACCAATTGCTGTTGTGAGGATGGTTTACCTTGTTACCTGAATAGAGCCAGGATTTGTGGTCACACTGGTGTGTTACAGTGCTCCTTTCAGTATTCTGTTGTTTTATGAAAGTAAGAGCTAGAAAATTAAAGTATTGAAGTTGAAATTAATTTTAAGTGAGATGCTGTTGTTCACTTGTATTTTGTTTTTCTCCTTGCGAGATTGAGAAATGAAGCACTCGCCACACCAGTCAAAATTTCACACTGTGTATTTTGCTGTGAGGTTTCAGATGAAGTTTATTTGCTGCCTAGGTAACAAATCCAGATGTGGCACTTGTCTGTGTATTTTACTGAATTATGTGAAACAAGCTGAGGACAAACACAGGAGACTGTACTCAGTTAAAGTATATGCTGTGGTATCCCAGTTTGTGTTACTAGGGAAAACAAATATTGTATCCTTGTCATTTGGATTTGTCTGGAAGTGAAACCAAGAGCTTGGCATTTAGACACGAATAACTGCCTGTATGATTTCCATTATCTTTAGCTGAGCTAAGATTGTTTTACTTTAGAAAGTAATTGCTTGCTTATTGATTAGAGCCTCATGACTACAGTGTTTCAACAGAGAAGAAAATTCAAGCAGAGGGAGGAACAGGACTGATTCCTGCTACAGAAAACAAACAGTAGCTTGTGTGTTTTATTTTTTCATAACTTTAATCTTGGAGCTGGTTTTCTAATTTTGATTGACTTTAAAATGCATGTTTCTGAACAGCAAAACTCATCTTGCAACTGGAATAAATGCAGCTATCAATAATAATTTTGTACATCAGTGCAGTACAGAGATAATCCTTCTTGGAAGACCAACTGCATTTTCTAGAGACCAATTCACCTGGCAAACAAAACCACTAATACTTTGCTGCTAAAGGGATTTACTGAGAAAAACCCAGGGTCCTGCTGTAACAAATCTAACACTCTGCTCTGTGCTGCTTAGCATGGTAATGACCTAAGGTTCAATATTATATACATTTAGAATGTATAAAAGTTATTTTCTGTATTTCTTGAGGTTACAAATTAGGGTAACATTGACAGTGCAGATGCATTGTGTTCCTAATGTACCTTGAACTGTACTGATTTTAGGGGAGATTTTGCAGTTTTATAGCCAGTTATCCCCTTGTTACTTGACTTCTCTTCAACCCAAAATGAATGTGACCCAACAAGGGGGTAGAATCATCCCCCTTTATTTTGGTGAATGGCTCAATTGCTAAGAACAAACAGGGGTTAGCAGCCTGAGTGGTTTTGGTCACTGTGGTCTCAGGCTCCCTCTCTGGGCTGAGACTGCCCCTGCTTCAAGCCTTTAGAGCTCTGCCTTGGCTTTAGGAGCAAGGTTGAGTTGATCATGTTTCAGAAAGCAGGCTAGGAGTAAATGGGAAGGAGAGGGGCAGAGCTTGATTTTGAGCAAAGAGCTGTGATCAGTCCTGTCTCCGCTGAAGTCTGTGTGGGTTTTGACATGGACTTGAACAAGGTCAGGTTTTGGTGTGACATGATGAGGGCATTTATCAGCAAGGCTACAGATGCCATCCATGCTGCACCTCGAGAAAACTCCTGAAAAGATTCCTATGACGGACGTAGTCAAAGAATGGAGTTGTCTGGGCAGCAATGAGACAGAGAAATAGTCATGAGGGACAGCAACTGAAGAGACTGGAAATAGTTTAAAAATATATATAAATCAATCCACCACTCAACTTGCATCTTCTCAGCCAGTGACAGATGTCTTTAAAATTATACAAAAAATTTTGAAGGCTGAAAGCCTCCATTTTACCTTATCCTCATGACTAAATTCCAGAGGAAATTTCACTAATATTGATGCTGTAAAGTTATAATCAGGGTAGCAGTGTAATAATTGATGTTCTGAAATCTTTGGACTTATCCTGACTTTTTGCTTGGAACCTTCAGGAGGAATCCTGAAGGGATCCTGTCTCTTCTGCACACTTTGATAATCAGAGAGACTGGAGGAACATTTGCTGTGACCAAAGTCACCTGGAGGATGTTGCTGAGTGTTGTGTCAACCTCCTCAGTAGTTTCACTTACTCTGTGAGTAGTTTAAATGTGGATTTGTACATCTATGTTGATAGCTCCTCTATATATAGTGGCTCAGAGAAGTATTGCAAATACATTCTGTATTCAACATGAATTATCTCCCATTTAAAAAGTCAGTTTGACTTAACAGGGGTGTTTTGAGAGGCTCCATAAGGTAATACTAAATTTCAAAAAAGAGCACATCTATCAGCTTTTGACAGTAATGAATCTTAAGTAAGTTTGCAAGTTATTTATGGGTATCAAAGTGATGTTCCTATTGTAGATCAAGAGCCATAGCGTGCTTCCTCTCTCTCCTGCTTTCCCCCTTGCAGTGCTGTAAATCTAACTTCTGCCCATCCCATTGTTGGAAGAAAAGCAGCCATATTGTGCTGATTGCTATTAAATTAAAGCAGAAAGGGAGGGAAACTAATGCAGAAGCCAATCTTACCAGCAGGGATACCACTATCTTTTATTTTGCCTTTTGGGGGTCACAAAGTCATGGCAGGCAGCTGACCTCTGATAACCTTTTCAGTGCCACAGCATGCAGTTTCTTTCGGAAGAACTTAATTAAACACAACTGAAGTTCCTGGCTAACATTTGTTGTGAAAAGAGTTGCCTTTGATTGGTGTTTTCTGCTGAGGGGACAACAGAGATGAAGCTTTTGTTCAGGGGAGAAAAGTTAGCATATGTTAGTTAAGGATTTGTGGTTTCCTATAGCGGTGCTGGGTCTTTCTGAAAATTCACTGGGGTTCCCAGCTAGCACTGAAGCAGCACAGCAGTGCTTCTGTGGTTTCAAACTCATTTAAATGAGTTATTGTCTTTAAAGAAATACGTCTAAAACTCATTTTCAACGAGGCTACTCCTACTAATTGATGTGTAGTGTGGTCCAAAGTAAATAAAGTTATGTTCTCCCTATGGAGTTGGTGATGTATCTGTGGTAGACCATATCTTTGATACGAACCATGCAGTATCAAGCATGTATCCACCAAGGCTTTGCTGTGAGCCCCTGCAAGATTAGTTGGAGCAAGATAAGATTTATTTAGTTCTCCCATTGTGAGAATGTGGTTGCAGCACAGGAGAGAATAAGCAGTTTTTATGGTATAGGTTATAAATCCAGAGCACTGACTGAATTTAGATAGTAGCTACAAGGTAAAGTGTGTAAAGCTCTTTTAGTTGGAGAAATGCACTGATATAAATAATCTTCTGTATGCTTTTGTAAGTGTGATCAGATTGACACTTTGTAGGTGTAACCAATGGGAGAATATTTGACTAGAGAGAAAGACTGTTAATAACTCATGGAAATGTAACTGTGTTATGTACTTAATGATGGCAGAATCCTTTTGAAACAGGAAACACTACTGGTGAGTCTCTTGATCTAATTCAGGATGTATGAGTGTCTGCATGAGCCTTTGATGGAGATAAGCTTAAAATTTTAGCTTTTCCCTAGTAGCAACAGGCAGGGAAAAGACCTTGGTGGCATGGTTTGGGTGTTGGCAGCACTTAGGTCCTTGGTTTGGGCAGGGAAGAAGGCCCAGCTCTCTGACAGAGGCCGGAGTAGCTCTCATCAGCTTCCACCTGCTGTCATAGCACAAGGGGGCCTCAGCTGGCAGTGTCTGACTTTGTTGCCTGGGTCAAACCATGCAGACTCTCTGTCAGCTGAGCTCCTTCTCTGCTGGCAGTCCTTTCTCAGAGGGACAGGAGCTCCCTGTGAGCTCTCAGGGCAGCCAGGAGCAAGGCAGCAGCTCCTGCACTTGAGGATTGCCCTGGGTGTTGCCACGGGAGGTGAAATGGCACCGCCTCATTGAGAGCTGTGGGGTAGGAGAGACTGGGGAAAGGAACAAAACGTGCCATGGGAGATCCTTTCTCCTTTGCTACAGGAGATTCACTGCAGCAAATCCCAGCTAAGCAAAAACTTCCCCATTTTTTGCTCCACAGCCTTCTTCTTCCTCCTTTTGCCCCTGATCTTTGATACTGCAAAAGAGATGTGTGGGAAGTGTTTGCTGAGGCTGTGTCACCTCCCTTGTAGTTAATAGGTCTCTGTGCAGGCAAAGGCTCTGGAAAGCATCTGGTTTTGGGGCTGGGGACATACTGCAGAAATGATACTGTCAAAACTGCCTGGGAAGATCAGGTTACCAGCTCATTAGAGGGAATGTGTCCTGGTAACTGTAAAATGAGCTTCCATATTCCCTCATTTCTAGCATCAAATTTGCTAGGTGGTTTCATTTATTAGCATACATTCAAGTGTGTGGGCACTTGTATGGCTCTTTCTTTAAGAAACAAAAACATTAACCCTCTAGTACACCACCTGTTTGCACTTCATTGTCAACTGTGAGGGGTTATTTTATTGGCCTCATTGTTTTGCTTCTCATGATTTTTTTGTTATTAACATGCAGGCTGCAATCTGATTTCTTTTGCTAGAAATGGACTTTGTTTGTCATTAATACCACACTTCTGGCTGTATTTCTTTATTTAAAAGAAATAAAGCTTTTCTTTTATATCTAGTCTTTATATCTATCCTTGGTCTGCGCCTCTGTCCTAGTGGCTTTCCAAATGTACTTGATTTAGCTTTTCAATATGTAATTAATGCCAAACAAGTTAATTACTTTACAAGTGTCCAAAATTCCCTCGTTTCATTTCTATTCATTTATAAACCTTCATTATACAGCCACTGTTCCACATAAACACAAATGATTGTTAATGAATGCCTAATGTCGTATTCATTAGAAAATCAGGTTAATGGCTAGTAATGAATATCTGAGCTACTTGTTACTTTCAAGTATTTTTTTTCCCCTTGTTGATTACAATAGGTTTTAATCTACAAAGACACCATACCTGCGTGTTAGGCCAACTGAAACATGATGAGGTCAAAACTTTGCAAAAGCCCCCAGCCATTCCCATATTACAGATGCTTTCTCTTGAGGTGGAGTGTTAGATATATTTGACAAAGACAGTCAAGCTGTAACTGCTAGTTTATCCTCAGTTTGTGATTTTTAGACTTGGGAGGACTGCTAATGTTATTAAAACCATTTTATACTAATCAAGGTGACAAAGATTATTCCTTTCTATTTTCATGAGAAAGACAATGGTTGGACTTGATGGTCCTAGAGGTCTTTTCCAGCCTTAATGGTTATGATTATGCAGGATTTGTATCTGTAGCTGGCACATACTGAGATGTATTGTCATTCTAAGAAAGGATATTTCTCATTGTGAGAGTATGGGTGCAAACTCTAATGCTTCCACATAGTTTTGCAAGCAATTAAGGTTCAAGATAGGTGAGCACTCAAATTGAAAGCAGTGATGTTTTACACTAGCTAAACTTTGACTAGGTAGTACTATTTCACAGGCATCTGTCATCTATCTATTCATGTGCTGTTAAAGATCATGGGAATGAGCAGGTCTTGAATGGTTTAAACCACAGATCCGTAGCTGCTGTGTGTTGTCTCACCCCATGAGGATGATCTGCTCCCATGAACTTCTAAAACAGCATTGGGAGAATACATCTGTCCAGCTGTAAACCCTGCTATGATAGCTAATGCTGTGTGGAATTCTTCTGGGAAGTGATCTGCTTTATTGTAGTTCTGGACATGGAAATACAGTTCTGCTCTGAATGTAGGATAGGACCTGGGACCTTCAGAAAATAAGCTTTGGGAAAGATCTTTGAATCAAAGGTAAAATTGGGTCCTGACTTTTTCTGTAGTTCAAATTCCACTTGAACTTTTCCCAGAACAGACATGAGATCCTGCCCTGACCAAATTGCTTTCTAGCTAACAGCATTCTTTAGTGCCTCCCAGAGCAGTGCATTTTTACTTGAGGTCTTTATAACTGTTGCATGCTATGTTAATTCATTAGCATGGTAGCCATCTCCTACCCCTGTGCTGGTTGTGTTTTGATGGATGAAGAAATTCCTAGAGTTTGGCTATAGTGAAATGTTGTGTTTTGAACCAGAAGGGTTCAGTAACCCTTCTTATGCTAGATTATCCAAATGTAAACATGTGGAGTGTATACATGCATGTATACAAAAAATGTATACATGCATGTGCAGTGTCTTTTCCTAGATGCTTACAGAAAAATAAGATTGAATAATATCTCTTGCCTGGCTTTACAAGGACTGCCTGCCAAAAAAAGATTTGGCTATTTGAAGTTATATATCTGGCATAACTGGGCTATATTTCATATTTTGTTTTATAAAGTGTTGGCTCATTTTTGTTTGCTATTCCTTCTGCCATGGTAACCTGAAGGCTTGGAGATCCTACAAGCATTAAAGCTGGAGCTATAGCTCTTCTGAGAACTCATTTTTGCATTGATGTCCACCAACAGCCTTCCTGTTTTGCCTTATTAGACCTTTAAGCAACTTCATAAACTGATTGAGCACTGCTGGTGATGAACATGGTCCCTCTGGACACTCCCAAGTTATAAAGAAATTGCTCCTTATTAGTAACTAAACCTTAAAAGAATACATTTGCCCTGATTATAAGTAGTGTGAAAAAGAATCCCAGAGTAATTCTGCAGAGTGCTGTTTAGATCATTTAAAAGAGAAAAAGAAACATGATACAGTTAAAATGCAGTGGATCTTTATAATGTACCTGTCAAACAAATTACAACTTGAAATAAGAGGAGAGAATTTCTGCAGTGAAAGACAGTAAACTGTATTTATTACTTAGTGAAAGTATGTAAGTTACAGTGCTTATCAGAGAGCATTATCTGCTTCCAGTTAATGCTGGTAGCTTGGTAGTAACCCCAGTCAGGATTAGAGTCCCACATCAATACCACAGCTGAGGGTGTTCCATGTGTTGTTTGATCTCTAGCAGGAATAATTAGTGGTGCTTGCAGTCAGAGTGATTCACAAGGGTGTATATCATATGCTGCAAGTCAAACATGTGCTGTGGGATTTTTCTGAATAATTTCTACTGGCATCTCAGATTTGATCATCCCCCTCTCTGTCTGCTTGGCACTTTGCATGACTGAGCTTTAATGAAAGTGCCAAAATGTAGGCATGTGCTGGCATTGTTTATTAGGCAAAGGCAGCTTGGAATGGCTTCAAGATGCAGCATGGAAGAGCATAATGGTACCTCAAGGCAAGTGTTTTGTGCATGGCTTTAGAACACATATGATGGGTTCCTGGGTTTGGCCTGGAAAAAGAAAGGTGAGCAATTATTACTGACACAGGGCTTCAATCTACTATAAGTGAATTAAGTCACAAGAATTTGATTTTATTCATTTATTTATTTATGGTTATTTTGAGTGGGTCAATATAAAATGGAGCAATCTCATGCTTTGTCTCTCAGAGCACCCTGCCATACTGCAAGCTCACATGAGGTAAGACTAAAACATCAGCTAAAATTTCTCTTGTGACACCTGAGAGCCTCCTCAGATCTGTTGCATCTTTGAAATCTGCTTGATAAAATCTCTTCTAGAAGCGGTGTGCTGAGCCTGCAAAACCAGAATAAAAGTTAACCACACTAAATTAAATATTTATTAAATTATTAAATACATTGCAGGCTGTCCCTTGTTGCACAGCCCATGTGAATGGAGGGTCGTGGGCTGGAGACATTTGCTGCTGTGCTTTACCTACAGTCTCACACAGTCTCCCTTTTCCACCCACAAAGTTAATTGCTTTGTATCTCATTATTGAATAAGCACTCTTTCTACATCAGTACCATACAGCATATCCAAAATTCTCATCATGTCTGAGATGGCTTTGCTTATTTTTTGTATGTACTTCATTTCTCATGTGGTTTTTAGGAATTTATGTTCTGATCATGCTTGGAACAAGTGTTCTTATGCTGTTGGATTGCTCTTGATCTTCTGACTGATTAAATAACCCCTTTTCCACACACAAGGATTATAAAGCAACACAAAACAACAACAAATAAAACCTCGTTTGGTGTAATCTCCAGTAGTATTCTAGTACTATCACCTTCTGCATTTAATGTGCTGCTCAGATGCCCTGTGAAGAATATTTTAGGAATACATAGATGTTGAAGCATTGATTTTATTATTCATCTGCTGTATAAGAATCAAAATTAGCTTTATAGGTGCAATTTTCTCTTTACTAGAGGTACAAAGACCAAAAATTACAAGAATAATTTCATCTTTCTCTTTCAAATAAAAATAAATAGACGAGTTCATCAAGGAAATTGCTGACCTGTTATATTTTTTCTTTCATTTGCTAATGATCTCCTTTTTCAGTGAATGAAGCTTGAGCCTGGTGATTTTTCCTGCAACGTGTACATGTATATCTGGTAAATTAATGGCAGTGTGCTGGGGAAGATGGCAGCCATAGGCCAAGGCTTTCTGTTGCCATGGATCCATTGCAGGCCCCTCTGATTGTAGCTTGTTAGGGCTTTGTTTAAACAAGTGGGAACTGAGGGGGGGAAAAAAAGGTTTTCAGCTATTTCTGTCATTTACATTTTAACTGTTCTAATTGTCCTAATTTCCTTCCTACTTACAATGAATGGTGAAAGGAGTAAGCCTTCAGTGGTGACCACCACACTCTTCAAACTCAGGCCACACACTCTGTCCATGTTTTTTGATCTGTGCTGTTGTGCCATGGAAAGGATTTATCCTGCCTGGGTGTGCCTGTGGGACACAACATGCTGTACATATTCATATTGTGTGAGAACTGACAGTGCTTTGGGCCTCAGTTTTATGAAACAGTGCTTAAATGCACCCTGGGGAGTGATCCACCATGGCACTTAAATTCACCAGTGTTTTAAACAGAGAGAAACACCCTTTAATATTGTGCCCTGTTGTTTGTCTAGAGCCCAGGCTCATGCTGAACACAAGCTGCCTTGTGCAGGTACCCAACTGTGCTGCAGCCACCACTGCTGGGCCAGTTTGGGGCACTGCCATGGTGACAAAATGTCAAAATAAAACACCTGTGTGCAAACAAGTCCCCCAGTGCAGCCTTCCTATGGGTACTGCAGTAAAAGATGGGAAATGTGTGAAATTCTACCAGGATCTGAAGAATCAGAATTTTGGTTTTTAGCCTGCTCTGATTTGAACTTCACCTCCACTGCAGGACTTGTTATCTCCACACATTCCCTCTCAGGGGCCATGGCAGCAATGCCTTTGCAGAAGTGCTTCCCCTGTCTTTCTACAGATAGTCTCCTGGATCAACAAAGAATTACTGTGAATCAGAAGAACTGCTAGACCTTGTTTCATTGCAACTAAAGTCCTTTTTACTCTAGTAAATTAGGAAAATGTAAAGTGACTTCAAGTGGTTTAAATCCAGTTTACTGTTATGTTAAAAATAATTTTTACTCATCAAGAGGGAGCATTTGCTTTAATGTGGATGAATCCAGCTTGTTTCTAGGTTTAAAAGTGGTATTTTACCCTGAGGATGAGTATTGCAACTGTGCTGTGGCTGGAGATGCTCAAGGCTGTTCCACTTAGCAGCAGTATTTAGTAATGGTGCCAAAATAATATAGGTAATTATTATCAATTTACTATGCGTAATTATATGATTATTAATGGTGCTAATAATAAAAGCCAACTTGTTGCCTGGCTTTCAGTTATCCGGGTCTGTGTGAACTGGAAAGTGGGACCCAATCTCTCTCACGTCTTTTGTTCCGCTGCAATAAGCATCTTACTCAATAACAGCATTGAAGTTTTTAAAGATTGCAGATAACCCCAAAAGCTCAGATAATGATCCAGTGAAGTGTCCCAACAGTGCAGAAGAAGGAGGCAGGATTAGGGCTGCGGTTACTTAATTTCCTTCCTGTTTTCTTACTACGCTCCCAACCTATAGTCCTTTTCTGCATTTCTTCAGCCCTGAGGTTTTTAGGGCAGAGGCAGTTGGGAAGTAAAGCTGGTGGAGCAGCTGATGCAAAATCACAAAAGCTGCTATTCCTCTATTTTTGTGAACTCTTCTGTTGACGTTTCTTGTGGCAGTGCTGGACAGTAGTTATTCCTGGTCTCTTGGCTTTGTGCTCCTTCACCTCAGGCACAGGCCTTTCCTCCCTGACTCTGCTGTCCAGTTATGCTGTGAGGTTTCTGGGGCAGGACCTGACACTTGTGTTCTGTGCAATGTTTTACATGGTAGATCTTGGCTCTTCTTAAGCTATATAGTTATAAAAATCATGCCAGTCTGTCTGGGAGGGAGAGGAAAGGAGATCGTCTGATAAAATTTAGCCTAAGGAATTACCTAGTCAATGTCTGCCTATATGAATAGAAATCACTATTCCAGTGGGCTCATGCTTTTTTTTTGCCCAACATATGGAACATTCCCTACTTGCCTTTCTGCCACCACAAATTTTTTCCTCTGCAGTACAAATAATACAAGCATTTGTGTCAGCCTCTTTACATTGTCTTTTCCTCTGTTATAAATGGCTTTTAAAGGAAGACACACAAGTTTCATTTTCTCTCCTAGAGCACACACAAAAGTAAATTCCATGGTCTTACAGCCTTGAGGTGTGCAGTGTGCTGCTGGAGTCAGCAGCCTGTGTGTGTAGAGGTCTGCAGGGCTGCCCTGGTAGTTGAATTCCTGGCTCTCTAAAGCTCCTAGAACGCAAATAGTTTCTTGCTGGACAAGGTATGCAGGAACTTGCAAGCTCTTAGTTCATGTCTCCGTACTACAGAAGCTCAGGAATGTCCCTCTGACTGGCTGCAGAGCTGTGGGAGGCAGCTGGTCCGTGATGGGCAAAACGAGCTGGGTTTGGAGCAGATTCTGAACCTCAAAGGGAAGTGTGGAGGCAGCACTGTGGTACACAGACATACTGGTAATACCCTCTAGTGGAGACAAGAGGTCTGCCAGCAAGAGGAGGGGGTTTGCCAGCAAAATTAAACACCGGCTTGAACAGCTTCGGGACAGCTTTATCACATACTGTACAGCTGCTGTAGGATTGTGTAGAAAACAATTTGCTTGCACATTTGTGATGGTCGGAGAATATGATTTATTTTCATGTCTCCTAGCCACTGTTACTAGGCAGGCAGAGCTCTGTAGCATGGACCAATGTTTTGCTGCATCATTCTTAGTACACATAAAGTAAGTAATTTACTCTCTATTTCTAATGGATAGCTACACATAATAAAGATATTATCACCTTTTAAATTTCTTTTAAATTTTGCTTTCCTGATGACTGCAAGCAACAGATGTGAGCATTTGTTGTGTGGTCTTTCTTGCTGCTGTTATTCTTCCACATCTCTGAAAACTCCATGGGAACCCTGGAATTTCTGCTGCTCAAATAGATAGGGAAATATGGAGATTCGGTTGAATAAAAAAGTAAACAATAGAACACAAAAACATATTCCCCCCTCCTCCCCCCCCAGTCATTTGCAAGTGTAAAGTTGGATGGTATTTTATCAAGATTTATAGCAATGTTACACTGGGGTGATTTGATATTTTTCAGTAATTAATACTCTGGCATATCTACTACTTCTTTTATAACCCACATTAATTTCAGTAGGAACAGAACTAAGATATGTTGCTCTTCTGTGATGCCTTTCTTCTGTTATGAGATAATATCAGTGTCATGGAAAAGGCTCAAGAAAGGGCTAATATAAGTAAAGGATATTACTTTAAACTGGAATATGTTATCTTGGAGGAAGAAAATATATTGGAAGTCTATCATATTTGGCTTCTTGTGAAATTTTACAATTCAGCTTTCACTCACAAAAAACTATATGAGAAATTGTTTCTTTAATAACAGAATAGGAATAATTTGATATTATTTTATAAGATTTTATCAGTATTGCAAGTAGGGAAACATTTCCACATAGCATATACCAGCGATTATATTATTAAAAAAAAAAAAGAAAAAAACTGCTATAGGTATGGCAGAAGCAAAAATAAAAGGAAGAAGTCAATGCTGATCCTCTAGTATCCATACTTTAACATATGTTTATCCTATTACTTAACATATGTTTATGCTTTTCTTTTGATTATCTAGTTAAGTGAGAAAATTTTTCATGATTTCTAATTTTGTTTGTGTGCAAAAACCAACATTTATTCTGCTTCTATAATTATTTCTTGCAAACAACTGGAAAGGTTATTAAGCATGACCTTGGTGTTCACACCCTGAGACAGTTCAGCTTTCTACAATTTTTTTCCCCGTGGCGAAGGTATACAGGATTTAGCTGTAATTTTGCTGACTTCTGAGGAGCAGATCCACATTTACACCTTTGAAAGCAACAAACTTAATTATGCCTTTTGGGTTGCCTGCTTCAATTCCTATGGACCCAGATTTTAGAATTGCTTCATAGGCTTTCAGTCAGGCTCAGATAGGGTGACATTTAAAGCAAATTCTTAGTGTAAGCTTTCAAGCAAGTAAAGTTCTGAAAATCCCAACACTGTCTGATTGCTAGAGCAAACACGACTATGCATAACTGCACTGGCACATCAGATTCAGCGTCTGAAATTTGTGTGACTGCAACATAAAACCAGCAGTCAAGGTCACCTTCTGAACAGTGTGAAACAGTTCTGGTGGTTTAAGGTGCATGGATTAAGACAGGATGCTGAATGAGATAATGGCACATTGCTGCAGCCACTCTGGGGTAACGAACTCCATGATGATTTATTTATTTTCTGTGGAAAACATCAAGGGAAAAATCATACCTCTGAAGATAAAATGAGATGAAATTACAATTTAGAAATGTGTGAGGCTATTACATTTTATAAGGTGTGAGGGGAATAGATGGTGGGGAAAAAGAGATACAGTGGTAGAACTGTGTAATCTTCCCTTCATATATAAGCAACTTAAACTCATCTGCCAGGTGAATTTAAGGTACTGACACACTCCCATTCATGGTTGGCTCTGAAGGGAATTATTTCAACTGTGACCTGCAAGGTTTCTGCATGCTAGTTTACATGTTTTCATCACAGATGTCTAGAGAGTTTTTTTTGCATTATTTTAAATAAGAACTACAGAACCAACCCCACAACCCTGAAATCAGAGAGTATTGGCAAACAGGAGTAAAAGATTTGCCTATTTCTCATTTACCGTTTTGAAAGGGACTCCTTTTTCCTCTAGAACTATACAACTTGTCAAGCTCAGATAAAATATGAAGGAATTAATCTGCTGTGACTTTTTTTAAGCTCTTAGAAAATCAAATTATGAGTAGAAGATGAAAGTTATTTCAGTTTTTACCGGACCAGCTGTGTGGTTTGCCCTGAACACCTGGACTGAGCAGTCATGGCCATGAGCAGAATCAAAGGGTGCAAAGGTGGGACCACTGCTCTCCTCTGAGCAGGGCATCACCCTCTTATCCCTAACACAGTAATCACAGATACTGCAACAAAATTGTGAAGCAAATTTCAATGTATGATTCCAGCCAAGACACAAGAGTAGCCCCAAATCCCTCTTTCTGTATTTAAAATCCTGGAGGAGTGGCAACCCATGATTTGCACGATGTGAGATGTAGAGAGAAAAATGCAGTAGGTTCTCCTGGTGTTTTTCTTTCTCTCTATAGAAAGGTATGTTTTCTCTAACAAGAACAGTCTAAATATTCCATTAATGCCTATGTGTATTATTAGCAAAACTCCTTTCAGGATAGATTACAGTATTTTGATTCCTAACTCATCAGTATGTGTAATTATTGTTTAACAATGTTATGAAGGACTGATGAAGGGAAGCAGGTGTTTAAACATGCTGTACCAGGAGTTTGACACAGCATTTAATTCTCTTTATTTGTGCTTTTTAAAGACACTTATTCAAAGAGAGAAAACAGTGAGGCACCATGTAGCCATGAGTGTTTGTAAGAGAATGAAAAAAGATGTTTAACCAATTTTTTGAGCAAGTATTTTTTAATTAATATCAGTGAGCTTTTTAACAGCACTATAACATTATATGAAGATAGTGAAAGTAATGAGATGTGTTACAATTTTAAGAAAAAAATTATGTCTCACAATGGGCTTTAGAACCATAAAGTGTTCCTGGGTAATGTGTTCATAAAGTGTTCATGGTAATAGAAACTAAAACTGAAAAGCCTGGTGTGATTTTTGAAGTTCACACACTGGAGGGTGCTGATTCCAGGGTTTGCTTCCCAGGACCCTGAGGAAGGCCAGAGCAGCCACATGGGTGACATGCACCCTGCCTGGCCCACTCTGGGTTTAGCTTTGTCCATTGTCTCTGATACATCAGCATCCTTGCTGGAGAACATGGAGGGTGAGTGCTGTTTCTTCAGAACTTTAGGGATTTAGGATATCCAGGGCCAAAGAGTCCTGTGAGCTGTCTGCCTGAATGAGAAGACTCCTATTTACCTATTTACCTCCAGGTAATGCTCTCTGGGAAGAAGAGCTTGAAAACCTCCATGCTTAAGAGCTAATCTTTGCCAGTAGCAGTAGTGTCCCTGATCACTGCAGTTTGCATTATCATACTAATTAGTATCTAGCTACCACGTGTAAATTAATAGAACCTAATAGAACCTTTTAAAATAATCCTTATTTGGGTTAAAAAGATGTGCCCTGCCTTATGGTGAAAGTCATTTTAAGTCATCCTAATGATCCCTGTCCACCACAAAATGTACACATAACAAATAAACACAGGTTGGTGTTTCATGATTACACCTGTTTCTCATTGCCTGATAATTTTGTTTTTCTTGCATGATACTCTCATATTAATGAAAATGGCATCTTTTTTAAGTGACTTACTTTATAGGCAAAGTAGTTTTTCTTTTCCTCTGTTTACTTTGTCTTCTAATTGCTGTTCCATGTCATTAACAAGGAGGGTGATGGGCCAAATAAGCTGCCTTTTTTTCTCTCATTTCTGATTGATCACCTTGTTCAAACAAGATCTCAGCATGCTTTACAGGTATAGAAATCTTCCAGCTTGCTAGTGCTTTGTTTTCATTAGGAAAAATTATTTATAATTTCAAGGGTAATGATTAGAGTCATCAGAATTGTAACTTTGAGCAGGTGTGGCTGTATCTACTGAATCAGACTCTGGACAGAGCCAGTTTGAAGAACTTTCTTGTTTGCCTTGCACACTCATCTTTCCTACCTTTTAGCAGGCAAATGAGCAAGGTGTTGTTCTGCTCAGCAATCAGTTCCTTCAGCTTTCCATGAGTTCAGTGCAAATCCCCAACAGGTGAGGGTGTAAGGCTGCAGTTTTCTCTGCAATAGGGTCTCCACCTTGGTCTGACCCTGCCAGAAGTCAAAAGAAGTAAATCTAACTGTGTAGGCTTTTTTATAAATGTACCTTAGTTTTTAAGGACTGTCTTGTTTTAATCTGTGTGTCAAATGCTTTCATCAGGGGATTTTTTTTTCCCTGCACATGCTGTTGCTTCACTTCTCATCTCTAGTGTACATCAGGCTTAATCAAGTCTTTCAGCTACCTTAAAGCACCACCCAGGATTTGCAGTAGTCATTGGCTGTGTAAATGCCAACTCCTTTAAAGGCTGTATTTGAGCTGAGGATGGGGTTTGGGGTTAAATACAGAGGGTCAATAATGACTTTGTCCAAGGCACCTACCCCCTGGCTCTTCAGGTGGCTGCTGATTTGGCCATTTGTGCTTTTCACTGAACTTTCTTCTGTTTTTCAGCGGCAATTTGTTGCCTCAAAGATCATATTCCTACCAACCTCAGCATTGGTAGCTGATCTGTTATTCCCTCGTGGGAAATAATGATGGGTCCTTGCTGCTGTCACCCTCAAGGCTCCTGGGGCTTATACCCAAAATGTGCTCAGCAGAGGGTGGTTTTAAGGAAGCAGCTACTGCAATTTCAAGTGTCTTAATCAGATATCTGCTCTGGATTGTCTGCCAGAGACAATTTGCCTTGTATCATAGGGTTTAGGCAGCTGATCCTCCTGATTTAACCATCTAAATGTGAACTTGCTGCTCTGTTTCCTGAAGTCTGTGTCAAAGATAGATCCCTTTTGCAGGACCCCAGCAGGGATGGTGTGGCTCCCAGCTCCCTCCCTGGGGTGCCCTGCTGCCTGCAGTGCCCGTGCCCACCGTGCTGCCAGCACCTCCTGGCCAAGGGGCTTCTCCTTCACCCCCAGTCCCTTCCAACCTGTTGAGACAGTGTCAGTTCAGCTCCTTCCTTCAGGTGAGATCTGCTGCCTGGAACCACAAGTTATCAGGACACAGAGCTCGTTTGACACACCATGTCAGTGAGGTGATACCCAGAAAAGCACAAGCTTTTATGATGAAATATTAGAGTTTTTTCAGAGGGCTCCAACACTTAAAAGTTATCCAGGCTGACTTCAGTGTGAGCAGAGAGCTTTGGGCACCCTGCAGACAGTCAGTCCAAAGAGCAGATCCTGCAGCAATGGGCCTGAGGTCATTTTAATGTGGCTTTTGTGTCTTCATAAAAAAATGTAACTTCTGGTGTTACTTGCATGAGAGTTGATGCTTAACGTTTTGGCCTTGAAGAAATTATAGTGTGACATGAATTTTAACTTCCCTGGCTAATAAAATTATCATGATGGAACAGCCCAAGTAAATAATAGATACAATAACTCTTCTTTGCCTATTGTGTGCTTTTACTATTCATAATTTTTAGGACCACAGATATTAGATACACTTACGTAAGACTTAACGAACAGTAATTATCTCTTGGCTAAAGCAAAAGCCCAAACGAATGCTAAGCTGCATTATCGCTTGGCTTCTGACATGAGCTGATAATCAGATTTTCTTGCTTAAATCCATGGTGCTTGAACAATGCTACCCACTGTCTGTCCTTCCAGATATTACCCTTAATTAGAAAGAACAGGAACACAAATCTGAATTATTTCAAAATCTGGTTTCCATGGTCAGTGGTTGGAAGGGCTTAACTTTATTACAAATAAACCTGGCTTTATTTACTAATGAAATCTGAAATGCTGGGCCTGTAATAGTAGATAGTCTAATAGTATGGTGTTTACATGCTGAAAAATCTTGTGTGGGCAAAGTATGTTGTAATAAATCGTTAAGTAATTGAATTATGATTCTTTTATCCAATTAATAAAGCAGAAAAGGAGACCCATAGGAAGCCCTATACCATAGCTTAGGCCAAGTAATGACACATTGTTCTCTAGCCTTGTTCTTTGTATGTAGGACTTCCTTCTAAGATGCATTTGGCAAATGCCTGTTTCTGTCTTTCCAAACACTAGAGACTTTAATTTGTCTTTTTTTCCTAATTCTCTGTATTTACTGGCTCCATGTTTCTGAACTTTTAACACACTAAATTTTTTTTTAATGTATAACAGGGAAAATGATTGTATTTAGCTCTTTTTATTTGTTTAGAGGCCTGGAAGCCCCTTTCCCACCACTAAATACAATCTTTTAATTTGCAGTGCTAAGTTTTATTCTCTGTAGAAAGCCAGAAATATTATCTTATGCTGCCTGATCTCTCTAACTCCCCTCTGATGTAATTGCAAATATACTTTTATTGTAGCTGTTGTAATAAAGTGTAACTTTATCAAAATATAACTTTAAGTCTACCAAAAAAGCAGACGATTGAGTACATAAATGATTTATTTTGTGAATGCTTTTTGTGTCACAGCATATATATGTGTAGTTCTTGTTAATGTACCAGAACACACATGACCTTTTACAAATAATTGGAGTTTTCTGCAGCGTTTTCAAGTTACCTTCTTTTTCTAGTAAAATATTGTTTATCTTTAATAGATATTTTGTGCATAATAAATAGCTATTTAAGGGAAAAGCCAGGAAGAAAACCTCAGTGTTCTTGGCAAGTCAACAATTGAAAAGTACAGGTGCTGGGAGTGGGTATAGACCTAAAATAAATAGTTAGTTTGTTTTTTTTTTTAATCAAAAGAAGGTACCTTTCATTCTGAGAAATTTATTTCTTTTAAATATTTGCAGTCCACAGCTGATAGCACATAATGCCACTTTTCTTTCTTCCTTTACAAAGGGAATAGCTTTTGGTAACAAGCAGATGCTTGAGTGGGCTGTGTGGCATGAGGTGTACCATCAGCCAAGAAAATCAATATTTACTGTTCTAGTATCTTTGTGGTGTGTGAGTTTGCCTTGTTTAAAAAGTGGATTGTGTATAATGTATAAGGCCTTGCTTCTAGCTGACCAGAAGAGGGGTGTTGTTGAAAAGGGCATGTTCTCTGCAATGAGTCACACTTAACCCTCCATGTCCTACAGCCCGGCTCTGCTCATTTATTACACAAACCAAAATCAGCTGAATGGTTAGATCTGAGAGCTGCTTGCAGTCATTCTCATCCCTAAAGTATTTGTTTGGACATCATCAGGATGATTAATAACAACAGTAAAGCAGTAGTTTGTTCAGCAGGAGAGTGAGTCCCGAGACCCTCAGACCATTCCTCCTCGTGGTTTGCAAGAGTGGAGTTCTCTTGGCAGTGATTGCAGCAAGGGCTGGTGGGGGAGGCATCAAATCTGCATTTCACTGTAAGGAGAAATACAGGTCTATGCACTTCTTGGGGAAATAAACTTTTCCTCTCAAGGAAATATTCACATTGAATAATTCAACTAAGAAATCTCAGGAGCAGTTTCTCAATAATAATGGTTTCCTTTCTGAGATTGCATTTTGCTGGAAAGTCTTGGATCTTTGTTTTGCATTGATTTCCCCCTCCCTCACCTGCATTATAGAAAGAGAATATAATCCATTGCAATAAATTCTCATGCTATTTTTTCCTGCACTGAGCCTTTCATCTGTAATTTTTTAATCCACAGTGGTAGAGCACAAATGAGAAAAAGAGATGCTGAATACAGGTGTAGGGAAGCCATGAAGTTTGTGGGTCAATTTGGTGAAATGGGAAGGCACTCATGGAGTGGAAATTATTTGATTGCTCATTTCACTATTCAGCTTTGCTCTTCTCTCTCTTCTTCCATGGTTTCTTAGGCAGATACTATTTACAAAGCCACACTTCAAATGATTATGTGTTTCAGTGATGCAGAAGCATAAACCTCTACTGTAAAACTCTTGATCCTGTGCAAGGCTCTTGACTATGTCAGACACTCTGAGTGCTTCTTTAATGGAGAACTGGAGTGGTGAAGAGTTCAAGGGTCCCAAAGTTCCCTTGCTGCTATTCGGTGCACTTGCTTTTGTCATCTTTGCCAGGATTTGAGAATCCAGAGGGGAAGAGGGAATCTGCGTGCAGATAAATGATGGAAATGTTTTTGAACATGTTGTGCACTGACAGCCTGCAGAGAAGGGTGCTAAATGTGCATGTTCAGTCTTCTGGGAAGCTGCAGGAAGTGCAAGTCCTGCTCTTGGCTCAAAGACCAAGAATTGGCTTTGGAGGCTGGTGGAGGGATGTCTCCCACTGAGCTACTTCTTCCCACTAGCTCCCCATGAGCCTTGCCTCCTGTTAGTGCTAAAATCTCCTCCCTTGCATTTCTCTGGTCTCTGGCTTATCCAAGACATTGGGGGTAAATGCCCAGGGTGTAAACTGTAGGGCTGGCGTACATCATATTAAAAAAAAAAATTATTTCAATCATTGAGGTCTCTCTTGGCAGCCAGAGGGTTGAGAAACGTGGAGGGATGCAGAGGGGAGCTGGAATGTCTGGCATGCTCGGGGGACTGGTCAAGGTCATGGATGCCCACTTATGTCCTAAAGCTGTGGGGAAGGATGTCACTATAGGACACGAAAGAACACAAGCACACCACCGTTCTCAAGGTGAAGGAAGAAAAGAGCAGTTTATTTTCTGACTCCAACATTTATAGTTTTCCAAAAGTGACAGCAGATTGGAGGGTGACAGTGACACCTCTCCAATCACACTGGACAAACCAACAGTCCATCAACTTTCTCCTCCTCCATAAACAAATACAAAACAATGGGCTACCTACAGAAAGTGTGTGATAAAGTTCACCACAAGAATGTCAACATCAGAAGGCTTAGAAAATCTTAAAAAACCAGGGTGACAGAAGGACTCAGTGAGAGCTGCTGCAAACACAAGAGGGCTGACATGCCAAGTTAAATGCACAGGTTACTGTGCATTTGATAAACATTACCTCTGCATAAACCAGAACAGATTCTCCAGTAGTCAACATGCTGTGAGGTTTAATTGGTCTCTGTGTAGCTTTTGGAAATCTGTGGGCCTTATCTTGCCCAGCTTCTGATGCTTAGACCTGAAAAGCTCATCTTAAAATAAGAAATTGAAGTTATTTGTTTGAAGATGAATGTGAGATAAGAAGATGACTGGAAAAACCTGTCTAATTTTCAAACTGTATCAAATGATATATATCTTCTTTCTCTTTATAAACTCTTCTAATGCCTGGAATTTTAAAAAGGCAGAATTTGCTGGAAAATACTTCTTACACCTCCAGTGCTGTTTGTCCAGGGTAGAAGTACAGTGTCTCATGCAACATGCAGAGAGATCTCTGTAATATCACTGGTGTTTTACTTTATGGAGCACTCAGAAGTCTTCCCTGCCTGGCCCTGGATTTGTGGCTCTGCTGAGGCTGTTCTGTGCTCTTGGGCTCAGCACCAAGCTCTAGGCCACTCTAGCTAAACAGGGGAGTCAAACCTGGAAGAAATTCCCCTTCCCAGAAGAATATGTGTGGGCACATAAGCATGTTGTATACAAAACCCTTTGGGCATTAGTGTCCAATAAGACTTAAACTGAAGAGGAATTGTTTACTATAATTATACTTGTGTGATAAAGTTATTCTTGCATTGTGTGTGGCAGCATCATCTTGTGACATAGACATACAGTAGAATCAGACCACATGCCAACTTTAGGGTAATTTTAGAATTTTCAACAACTGCAAATGGCTAAATCTATGGCAATGAATTTCTATTTCTTGCTTGTTATTAGCAGTATAAAGGCACCATGTGATGTTTATTGCATTGTTCTCTTGCAGGCCTTGTCTTTTTAAAAAATGATAGTTATAATTTGCCTGAAGATACCTGGGGTGGTGTTTGCAGGGGTCCCGGGATGAGGGAAGAGACGAGAATGTTGACTCCATGCTTCAGAAGACTTGATTTATTATTTTATGATATATATTATATTAAAACTATACTAAAAGAATAGAAGAAAGGATTTCATCAGAGGGCTAGCTAAGAATAGAAAAGGAATGATAACAAAGGCTTGTGACTGACTGAGACAGTCCGGACAGCTGGACTGTGATTGGCCATTAATTAGAAACAACCACATGAGACCAATCACAGATCCACCTGTTGCATCCCACAGCAGCAGATAATCATTGTTTACATTTTGTTCCTGGGCCTTTCAGCTTCTCAGGAGAAAAAATCATAAGGAAAGGATTTTTCAGAAAATATCATGACTACAGATACCAGTAGTTTTTTCATGGTAACAAGAGCTATTTCAATTACCTGGCTTAATCTTCCTCTTACTCTAGAGCAGATCACCTGGTGGATGGCAGTAGCATTGAAACAGAGTTGTTCAATCTCCATTGTAAGGGCTCTCAGGGGTGAAGACACTGCTGTATCTCTCCCAAACCAACTCCTCCAACAGCTACATTATCACCAGCACCTTTTGCTTTTCTGTCCACCTTCCCACTTTTGGATAACACTGTGTATTTATTGATCTCTCAAAGATAGTCACCTTATAGATAATTTTTGCAACTAAAAATGTTCACCTTTTTCTCCTACCTTTTTCTCCTGCCATGATGCAGTCTATAGATGAAGAAAGCTTTCATTGTGGTTTCCCTCTTCCATCTTTCTGTATTACTCTGACGCAAAATTCCATTTTTTTTCCCAAGATGGGCTGGAAGTGCAGCAGAAACATGTCATACTGATTTCCAGGAATACCATATTCTGTGTCTTGGAAAGAGCCATGACGACACCTCGGCATGCAGAACCTACTTAGGAATATTGCCTGGAGTTGTCAGGGCTCAGCAGGAGGGACTGTGCAACCTTTTAGCTTACCCTGAAAAGCAGAAGGTCCAGTTTGTTTCTTCCCAGTAGTCTAGGGTCAAATGTTTGCTCTGCAGGGAGCAAGAGGTTTTCTGTATGGTCTCCAGCTTCAAAGAAGAATTGGTGTGAGGCCAAATGCCAAGTGCTTTAGAAATTTCTCCTGGTAGACTAAGGGCTACAGTTTATCTCAAATTACTGCCAAGAGAGGGCAGAGATTCATAAAGGAAGTTGTGGTAAGATGCTCAAATTTAGGGACTGAGTCAAACCCTTAGCAGTAAGGTCACATGCTGAGAACAGGAGAGGACTTTCTTGATTTAGCAAGACTGCTGTTTCTTTAAGATAAATTTGGATTTTTATGTCTTCTAGACTGACAGCTGTGAGAATCTTCTGAAGTGCATTTTGAAAGTGACAGAGCAAGTGTGACTTATGCATACAATTTCCAGTAATATATAGGGCAAAATAAAAATGCACTTTTTGTGGTAGGTTGCAAGGTTATTTAGCATTAATTCACAGTGTGTTAAAGTGTACTCAGACTGCCTCTATGCACAGATTCCAAGTTGAATGTCTGACATAAGGAGAAAACTGAGAGATCTGAAAAACAGTTGATGCATGGTCATCAAGAAAAATATTGGGAAGACAGACAAACTGGAGCATTCTGAGTGGTTTTCTACTTCTTATATAAACTAACTTCAACTTATGTGAGTGTGTAAATAGGCTGCAATACCTAGAAAAAGAGGGAAAGGTTTTGTTGATATATTGGTTATCAGACTTTGCTGCTGCAATTTGTAATCTTTATTAGTTATTATAAGGTATGGCATTTAAGTTTTGTGTTATCAGTGGTGGAAAGCAGCATTACCAAATTTTAACTTCTCAGGTTTAATTAATTTTTTTTGTATTTACTGTCAGCCTTAGACAGAGTCTTGTCTTTTTAACAGTTTCAGTTGAAGACACTCGTGCTGCTTCTGAGAAGTGTCAGGGAAAACTTTGCTTGGCTTTAGGGGAGAAGAGTGAGAGTATTTCTTTGAGAAATACTGGAGTTCCTTGGGGCAGGGACTAGATTTAAGCAGATTTATGCCTCTATCCAGATTTTGCCTTTTGCCAGAGACCTGAACTTTGCAAAGAGCATAATTATTTATATGCTATTATTTAGAGCTGCATTAACAGAGCTGCTCTTCTTGGTGTAGTCTGGTCAAGGTAGCCTTTGTATTTGATAGCCTGTGGAGATTTTTCTCTTGTTCTGAGCATAAGAAGGAGGACAGTGGGACAATTTCCCAAGAAAAAGTTCACCTTGATTAAACCCAGCAAGATTAGGGAGTTGTAGGGAGAAGCTAGATCCAAGAGGTAGGAGAGAAGCCATTCAGAAGTGAAGGAAGAGTTTACAAAGAAGCCTGAAGGTAAAATTCAGAAATAGATGTAGAGACTGCTGGTGGTTGTACAGCATGGCAATGCAAAATTTAGAAAATGAAATAATGAAATAAGGAAAATGAAATGAAAATGAAATAATGAAAAAAATAGAAAACGGGCTGCTACAATACTGGAGGAGTTTATAAACTCTTTTATGCTTTTCCCTAGGTGCTTAGCAAATAAGTGGTCCTCTAAATGTAATTGGGATGGCTCACTGGAAATCAGATGCTGAATATTTTGTCAGGCTGAAGGGTTGTCCCTTACACCTGATTTAGTTATAAGCAAATTTGCTGTTGCAGGTCACTCTCGGTTCAAACAAGTGGAAATTCAGGCTCTCTACAGGAAAGCATTTGAGTACAAAAAAAACTTAAATGCAAAGCAGTCTGGCTTTAAACCTAAGTATAGACTTAAGTATTTTGTCAGGTCCCATGTATGATGCCTGAATAATTTTCTTTGCCAAAAGAAGTCAGCTGGATTGTGTTGTGGTTTTTTTTTCCTCTCCTCCAACATAAATTTTTAATGTAGCCAGTGTTTCTAATTATTGTCTGGTTACTTTACACAGGTATGTCCTGATTTATAGAAAGCTCTCTTAGCAGCCCCACTGTCATTCAGGATTTGCAGAAACAGCCTCCTATTATTTGGTACTGGTTTGGTTTCTGAAGGGCAGGCTGTAGACACAAACAAGAGACGTAGCCCTCAGAAACATTCATGCAGCATCCTTCAGGAAGGGAGGGGAGGTTATCCAAGTCTCCATGCTGCTGTACTCATATAAATGCTCCCTCTTTTGTTGCTGCTGGACTCCAAAGAATAAAACCAAAACACAAAGCGAAGGCAGCACCACTGAGCAAATGCCACAGTGTTCCCTTAATCCATGTGGATCAAAAAACATGAACGTTTTGATTCTGTAAAGAATCTTCCTCAGCATGCTGGATTAATCACATGGATTAATAAAACACTGTTGCACTCACTCAGTGGTGCCTCTTCTGCTTTGTGTTTTCTTTTATTATTCTTAGGAGCCCTGCAGGAACAAAAGACGGCGTGTTTATAAGAGTACCATAGGCACTGGGAATTCTATAAACCTCTCCCTCTATAAGGTATGCTCCTTGAATTTTTCCCCATGGATCATACACTGCAGATTTGTCTGCATACTAAACCCTGTGCTACTGTCCCTATCTGCCTGAAATACACTCAGTTTAAACCCAGTGGTTTTTCTTTCATTGTGCTTCTCTTTAGTTCTGCAGAGTGTGGCAGGGAGCACATGTGGAATGCTCTCATCTAGCTGCTTTTGTGGAGCAAATACTTTTGTGTATCATTTCAGTCACTGGCTAGAGGGTAGAGCTGGTGGGCAGGGGCAGCCTCAGAGAAACACACACTTCTAGCAGCTTTCATGCACAGAAGTGACTGGGGAAGTGCAGACTCACACTTTTCATTAATAAATATATACTCTCACATGAAAATGCATGCTAATGCTAGCCTTTGGGAAGCTGGGTGAAAAACAGTCAGCATCCAGCACCTGACTATTAAACTTTCTCTCTGTACACTAGTTCTAGTTCTCTGTATTTTTTTAATGGCCTCTGCTTTCCAAAAAAGCATTCTTTTCTGCCTCATAGATGAAGGCTGACCCCTTCCTCTGCTATAGGCCCCCACTCCTTTTCATCAGTGCAGAAAGTAGGATGAGTAGTAATCAATCTTGTGGTATAGATAGGTTAAAGGTCTGAAATTTCAGAGTTTAGCAGAGCTAAAATTAAAGTGTTAACCCTTAAAATGAGAATGTACTGTGGTCCCTAGATGCCCCTAATAGAGTTCTTTTCAAAGGTGAAAAATAACTTATTTTTTGTGAGTAGAATATTCTTGAAGGTTTTTCATGTGCTTATCAGTCATTGGGTCGGGTATACAGTAATGAAATAAAAAAAAGAGTCCTAATAAAAATACCTTGAAGGCTTTTGAAAATATTCTGCTCATGACTTGCATATCCATGTTTTATCTACATATATGCTTGTGCTTATTGTTATCCACTGTAATTAGGGATTCTGGCCTTTGTCTGTTAGTTCAATCTCACAGCCATTCTGCCTTTCAGGACACCTGGGTTACATTGAACCTCACAAATTACAGTGTCATGGTCTCTTACAGAAACTTAACATGCATATGAACTGATATCCTCTATCCTAGGCCTTCTGGAAGGTCTGTTCTAAAGAATGTAGGTGCCATAGCAAATCAGCCCAGCAGAGTACTTTTCTCAAACAGTGAGTTTCTGTATCCTCTTAGAGATGGGCACTTTTTCACAGGGCCAGGGAAACTTTGAAACTTTCCTTCCTTTCCTTCCTTTCCTTCCTTTCCTTCCTTTCCTTCCTTTCCTTCTTTCTCTATTTCTTTCTTTCTTTCCTTCTTTCTCTATTTCTTTCTTTCTTTCTGTATTCTATTCTATTCTATTCCATTCTATTCTATTCTATTCTATTCTATTTCTTTCTTTCTCTATTTCTTTCTCTATTTCTCTATTTCTTTCTCTTTCTCTTTCTCTTTCTCTCTCTCTCTCTTTCTTTCTTTCTTTCTTTCTTTCTTTCTTTCTTTCTTTCTTTCTTTCTTTCTTTCTTTCTTTCTTTCTCTTTCTTTCTTTCTTTCTTTCTTTCTTTCTTTCTTTCTTTCTTTCTTTCTTTCTTATTTCTTTCTCTATTTCTCTATTTCTTTCTTTCTCTATTTTTTTCTCTATTTATTTCTTTCTCATTGTTTCTCAGGCTACCTAAATCCTTTCCTACCCGTGCCTTTGTCCCAATATGTACTGCAGCGTCCCATTTACAAATCCATGGCTGCAGTGCTGGGTGTCTGCCATATTGCACCCACCACCTACAGAAGGCTCCAGCCCCACTGGTTCCAGTCCTACAGCCCCACTGAATGCCACAGGACACAGACCTTCAGACTCCTTTTCTCTCTGTGCCACCATTTACTTCTACTAAAACCAGCTCTCCTTCCCTCTGCCCGAGATGGGAACTTGATTGATTGGAGCCTTAAACCAGCAGTGGCCTGACTTTTTCTTTTCAAATGCTGCTCTGAAAATGAATCTCTTTCAGGCTGATAAGGCCAATTTCAAGCAGCAGGACATCCTGCAGTGAGCTCCTCCTTCACTTTCATAGTATATCTGATTTGCCCAGGATTCCCTTCTTTGTAGCCTGCTTTATTCTTTGAGTTTTAGAAATTCTACTACAAATCATGTTGTACAATTGATTCATGCTACATAATTACTTTTCTACCATGGATTGAAGAAATTGTGGCGCTTTATTCTGTAATTTTAATTGTGCAGAGCACCTTCTTCTGCTATCCTGTTTTGTAGCATCACTGTAGTTGAAAGGGCCAATGGCAAAATCATTTGTCCCCAATCCATTCATGCAGTGTTTGTCTTTGTTCTTGTTGCCTGAAATTAAAAGTTAATGTACTTAAGCATAGAAGAAACAATGTAAGTCAACTTTAGGTCTGTCTCCTCTCCTAAAATTGAAAGGGCAGTCAGTTGAAGCTGGCTTCACAGGTTCCCAAATTATTTCCTCACTCCCAGATGCATTTCCTTCTGAATTTTTGATCTGGGGGGTTTTTTGTGTGGTACAAGGCAGTTGTCTGCTGGTCCAGGACAGTAAGTATGTGGTTATTTGTGCATTCTTAGTGCCTGTATGATGAACAATCTGTGGATTTTCTGCAAAATTACTACAATCAAGGTTTTCTCTGGCCATCCTGGTTACTTGTAAATGAAAGGATCACATAATATGTGCTTTTTACTCTGGCTGTGGAGGATTTGTGCATTGTTTTGAGACAGAGAGGCAGGTGCCCCTGAGCTTAGGGCATTTGGTGGGCCAGCAGAGGGAGAGCCCCTCCGGTACCCTGCAGAAGCCCTGGCCCAAGCTCTGCACCACAGAAAACAGGGCAGAAACATCAGTTCAGCAAGGGGAGGTAAAAAAGGGGCTGCCTGTCTGTAGAGAGATATGGACCAGCTGTAGACACCAGCATGGGTTTGTGCCTATTCCTTGAGGAGGCCCATAAGAAAACAGGAAAATGGAAATCAGGAGTTGCTCTGTCTTGTTCCATTAATTTCTCTAGGTGTGTTATTTTCCCTTCCTGGATTTTAGCTATCTGGAAGTCAGGCAACTCATCTGAATTAATCTGCTTGTCCAAACTCTTTTTATATACAGGAGAGAATAACAAGCACCTTCTCAGGTGATCCCAGCTCTCTGCTTCTTAGGTATTACCTTAGGAGCAGGAGTACAGGGCTCTGCCCAGTGACCCTGCATGTCTGTCTTGTCCCTCATCTTCAAGTGGGTTCAGAAATTACAGAGAAGAGGCAATGATTTCTTGCAAGGTCAAACAAGATTTGGGGGTCTGGTTGGGGTGGACTAAAGCTATTGCAGACTGGGATATGGAAAAAAGATAAGAAGATAGAGGGGAGTGAAAAACCTCAGTCCAAGTCACAGATAAGAGGAGTGTTCCTTTAATAAAGAAGAAGCCTCACAGCCTCTGTAACGCGTGGCAAAATTGTACAATTGACCACACTGCAAATGGCCCTTCTTGCTGGAGCAGTGATTGTTCTCAGTGCAACAACCAGCCCTAGAAAAGCTGATTGCTACAACCAGGAAAGGAAGAGAAGAGTGTGATTTTGCCAGGACTTTGTACTGAGACAATGTGTGTTACAGGAGTAAGGAACCAACCCAAACTCCTGGGGAGCTGTAGGAAGTTCAAACTGAGAGTAAATAGAACTGGCTGGTAATACCAGGTCTGGTGACTGAGAATTCAGATTGTCTGTGTGCATTTAGCTTCTTGTGATGTACTTTCACAGGTTTTTATATTTTTGAGAGTCAACTCACCATTGTGTAGGATGAGGAGTATGATGAAAACCTAATGCAATGTGTCTTTCTTCCCTTGCAAGTCATAACAATAGTACTTATTAAATTGAGATATTACACAAACACATCAGTTAGACATCTTGTAGAAATCTTGATAATAACATCAAGATGTTATTTTATATGAAGAGCATGAAATCCTGTCAATATGATCAAACTAATAATAAACTGATGCAATTTTTCAAGAGCTGCTCAGAGATGTGCAAGCATCCTGTATCCAGCTCCAGTGATTCATGTGGTCCTGAGCCATACAACCATGTGTTGATGGTGACAACAAATAATGACTAGGAGGAGCTTTATTGGGCCCTGATTAAAGAATTTTTAAGTGCTTTTAAGAACACGTTGAGTTGTATTCTTTTCCAGGAGGGTGTTTGAATGGGATTTAATCCTATGCTCAAGCACTTTTTCTGAAAGTGGTTGTCTTCTGGAATCAACTTTCCTTTCCATTTGTGGTTTAGTGACAGCCCCCACCTGGGTTTGAAATGAGGTCATTTGGCCTGAAAGGTGGGGGTAAAGGTATCTAAGTAGCTTTCATGGAGACTTACTCTGTTGCCTATAGCTACTTTCATCTTAAATAAGGAAGTGTGGCATGTTTGTATTCACAAATCCCGTTGTGCAATGTTCTGTCTCAATTGGGGCTGTCTGTGTCTCCATATTAATTCTCAGGGCAGCTGCAATTTCCTCCATTTCATGCAAATTAGCTTCAGCCTTAAAGCTCCTGGCAGGTCGCCAGCATAACCCTCTTTGGCAAAATTTGGATTTATCAGTGGAAGGGTATTAGCCTTTTTGCTTTAAAGGCCTTTGTTTAGGCAAGTATTTCACTATTTTAAAGACAAATACTTAAGAAAATCTCTATCTTTCAGCCAGATGCATTCTTTACCCAGCAGAACAGTCTTAAAGATGGCTAGATAAACCACAAATAACTAAAATAATGGTATACATTCTTACTGCTTATCTTAAACATGGCTATAAATGCCACTGCACCAGTGCCATTAAAATGCGTGTCAGGAATTTTCCTTGACTGCCTCCATGCAGCCTTTTAAGATCATTTAACTACATAATGACTTTTAAGGATATTCTTTTTGAAATGGAAGGGCTTTTTTTCAAAGCCTAGCTGAAAAACGTATTCCACAGATTTTCAGTGCAATATCGTAATTCCATCTCTCTGTTTTGAAAACTTAAACTTTTTAGTTTGAACAATGATTTTGTGGTTTTTTGTGTCCTGCAATTATTCTGAGAATATTTTTACCTTTTACACTGTTATGAATACTCTCACAGTTTTTTTTGTGTTGTTCTGAATATATGCTATTCTTGTTAAAAGTCAGATTCAATTTTTTTTTTCTGTAAAGATAATAAGGGTATTTAATTCTTCCTCCTTCTATTCTTCTCACAAGAACCACATTTCATAGATTTCCCAGGAAGCCATTATTAAATTTCTAGTTCTATCTGAACAGTGACAATAAAACAGCATGAAAGGTTCTTGGTTTTTGGTGTGACACTGGCTTTGAATTTAATTAGGTAGCAAATAATATTTATCTTTTCCAGATATCACTGCCATATAGTTTCTTGGCTGTTGAGATTCAAGATATGTTTGTCCTGTATCATCAACAGAAGTAGAAATCGTGCAGGAGAAAAACAGGTCTGTGGTTCCACTTGTGCAAAAGTGTTATTTTTACCTGGTACTCTCATGTCCACAAACCATCTAAGGCACGGTGGAGTTCCACAGATATTACCAAAACCACCCTCTCAAGACTCTGCTGAATGAGTGAGTTTTCCTTATGACTGTTGACATGCAAGATGATATGATCCCAGGCTGTTTGTAATAACTGAAGTGTTTTCCATGGCTACTATTTAGGAAAAAATCACCATATTTGCACTCTAGTAACTGGAGGAACTTTGCAACTGTCTCCTTGTTCCTGCAGATGTTGAACAAACCCCCATAAAAGTTCCCAGTTTTTAGGCCGTCTATTGTTTTATGCACTTTAATCAGATCTGTTGTTGCCTCCTCTCAAACTGCGACAATTATTTCAATTTTTTTTTTAATTCTGTGGCCTTCTCTAAGTTTCTTTAGTTTCTTACTGTCCCTGGCCAACCATGAAGAGCTCTCTCTGCACACAGGAGCGAAGGCATCTGGTCTGCCTTGAGATTTTCCTGGGTGACAGAGAAATTATATAGATATTCATTCTTTGGGGATAGATTGAAATGTTGAGATTAATACAGGAATGCATGGCTTTTTGTTCAGCAGAATATTATTAACTTTTGTAGCTGTTGTAGCTTGTCTCCTGGCTGGATGCTTTAGGTGGTTGGATTTTTAGAAACATTTCAGTGATGGTGGGCAGGGAGTATTTTTACTTAGTAGTGCTCAAAATTGGTTGTTTATCTCTTCATGAAGGGGAAAGATAAACATACCAACTTTTTAGGGACACTGAAATACCCGCTGTGATCAGTCACAGACAACAAATATTACATCCACAAGGTGATGAATGTCTCTCTTTGAACAATTTAAAAGAGGCTGAAGGGTTTTGTTGTGTTATTTGAGATCTTGTAACTCTAAGAAGCATACTGTTGCCTGCAGAAGAGAAGAATTTGATTGGAAGTACTCTCTCAACCAAAATCAAAGCTGGCAGATCATGAACTCTTTGAAGGTTCACCTTCTTTAAATCATAATGAATTTTAAAATGGGTATTTGCTTACCAGGCAAATGATTTTACAGAGAATTAGGTAGTGGCTTGGGTACAAATGGTATAACTTTGATTACAAAGAATCAGAATTTGATTTTAATAAAATCCACAATTTTGCAGACCTGAAACACAATTGTTGATGTGGTTTCTCAATGTATTTTGTGTATGTAAAAATCTTACTGATGTAAATCCTATTAATGTAAATAATTGAATAATTCCCTAAGGCTTTGGCCAAACATTGTTATGATGCATGTCTATTGGTACAACTAACCTTTATTTTGAATGCTGGGAATTTGCACAGTACAAATTACTGATTGGAGTGAAGTTCCAAGGTATTTTGTGGGTTTTGTTAAGTTATGGTTTTTTTCACACAGCATTTCTACGATAAGGCATAGCGAAGGATGTGGTAGAAGCAGTCTGAAGGCAGTAGCATAGACAAGCACAGAAAACAAGAATGTCTTAAACCATCTTTGCCTGCAAGTTTGAGAGTCATGAAATTGTGTCCTGGAGTTTGACCTAACTTGATCTCAGGCTGGGCCTGGCTACTGGACCAGAGCTCCATACCAGAATCCTGGCACTCCAGCTCTTTCTGCTCTAGGTTCTTTGTATGTCATTGCTACTCATTAATCAAAATTAAAATAATGTCCCCTGAATGTCCAAACCACACAGATACACCTAAAGAAGCTGGTCATGTCTAAAAAAGGTGTTTTCCATAGGGAGGTGCTACTAAGGAGCTTATGGCACCAGCTAGATTTAAGTTTATAATCTGTGGTCTTTTTCTCCTGTAAATTTTAAACTCCTACAGGAAGTAAATTTTACTTTTCAGTAGGCAATACCAGTATTTGAACTAAACTAGGGAGTACTCTTGCCTTTGCTGTTATCAGCAAGGTTTAGTGGAACATTCAGCTGTCAGATGATAATTTCTTGTTTTGATACTCTCACACAAATTAAATGAGTCACTCAGTGCTTGAGACTGCACCAAATGGAGTTAAATCTGCAACCACCTCCTGTTAATAAGAAAACTCAAACCCATCATCATTGCCTGTGCTTGTTAGCTGTGTCCAAAATTTGGGTAGTCTGGGGAAAAAAATGCTGGACTAATGGACAGGCTTAACACATGATAAAATAACAAGTGCAGATACAGATTTCAGGACCTGCCTGCTAGTCAGATCTGAAGAGTCAGGTCACACATATGTACAGCTGCCTTTGGTGATCCAACTGACTTCTTCTTGCTTCTGAGTTACTTGTATAGACAAAAAGGTGCTTTGAGCACCACAGGTACAGTGGTTTAGCTGGGTCATGTGGTGCAGAAACATGAATGACTTGCCCAAAATTTTGCCAGTGACAGCAACAAGATCTGATCAGGGATCATGCTCTACACCTGGCTCTGTGCCTCTCACCATTGAGTCTACATGAAAGAAACTGAAGTGTCTTTGTAGCCTGTACTGTTCCCTGTCTTCTGAAGAATGGCTTTTATCTAAGGGGCTATAATTGTGGTGCATATTAAAACGTCTCTACACACAAAATGTATGTGCCAGAGTTATAGTGGTCCCCAAGACAAGCAGTTGTTTACCAAAAAGTCTCTTTGTAAATAGTTGCTTTTATTTTAAAATGTTTCTGGGCTGCATTTTTGCCTCCTAATGACAGGCAAAAATCAGAACCATCAACTTTCCTGAATGTGATCATTAGTTTATGATGCCTGCACCATATGGGGATATTTCATCCTACACAAGAATGTAGGGAAGATCTCTTTTTAATTAGAGGGCTAGAGAAAAAAATCACTTCATGGAGCAAAGTGTACTTAGAGGTTTTAGCTGAGCTTTTAAGTCCATTTGATGGAACCATCAGACATATTTACCAGCCTTGGTCCTTGGAGGTGAGTGTTTGCTCAGAGGTCTGGGACTGACTCCTCAAGGGGCTTGCACACTGCAGGTACTCAGTATAAATTCATATGCATCAAGCCCTCAGACAAAAAGATGTGTGGAGGAACCTGTGTCCCGGGTATTTACACAATGCACCTCAATTGCCTGAGAACAGAGGAGGTCTGTTTGAGAGCTTTGCATTTCCAATCCTTTACGTGGCTGGAATTGATCATTTTAAGAAAGGGAGCGGCAAGATGAGAGGAGTGGGATGGTTTACTGCAAAGTTCCTTTAGTGTTTGAGAAATGGAGAAATTTGGATGAATTGCGCTTTTCAGCCAGGACTTGCTGCCATCCATCTCTCAGTTCCTTAACTAGGATTTGTGCAGTGAGTGCAGCTTGCTGCCAGAAAATCTCAACTTTTGTTAATGTATAGGCATTCATCATCTGCTGTTCATTAACACACATATTGCTAATGCCTGGCAATGGAGTGAACATTTTTCTGGAGTGGGGTCGAAAAACTAATTATTCACCATATGGTGGCCGGCTCAGCAACAATTGCTGAAGCCATGGAAGCAAAAGGAAGTTGGCTGGTTGATTTCTTTGGACAGTTTGCACAGTGATGACTCTCTTGACACATGCCATTCATGTGGCCGCTGCATAACAGATGGGCTGAGGCTGGGAACTGTGGAAAAATCATGGCAGAGATCTGGTGGCAGCCTCTGTCTTTTTATCCTTCAGAATGACTTTGGGTCACATGGGCTGTGAAAATAACAAGTGGGGGATTGTGCTCTAAGGATTTCCCTGCTTCTTTCATAAAGCCAGAGCGTAATTTTGACTGCCTTTTCGTATTTTGTTTATTAAAGGGATCAGGGTTTTAGATGAAAGAGATTACTTGGTTTGTGGTAGGGGGCTGTTCTGTGCCCATGACACTCAGCTCATTGTTAGCAGGAAAAATGCTGGCAGTTTGATAAGGGATAAGAAAATGGAGGGGTTTTAAATTAAAATTTAAATTACTCCTTATTTGTTCTTTTCTCATTTGTAAATCTCACATAGGCAAGTTTAGATAAGAGCTGTTTTAGATTCTGAATACTCAAACCTGAAATGAGTTAGTGTTTTTTTTCCAGAGGAGCTTAGTATGGGAGGGTAAGATTAATTTGAGCATGCTGCTTTTACAACTTGTGTGCTTTCTGGATTTCATATCATCCAGACAGTGCCTGAATGGGGGAAGGCACTGAAAGTTTTCCTGCAGAGATTTTTTGAGCTTTAGTGTCATTCAAAATTAGATTGGCTGGGTTTGAACTATCTGCAAATTAAATTTTAATTGATTACAGCAAATTGTGTCAGTTCAGAATTTTCTCATGTCTTCTTTCATGGGAGTTAGGAAGAAGAGTTGACAAGCAGTGAAGGTATTGCCAGATCCCTTCTGAAGCTGCACAGCCTTCCCAGAGGGATGCTGGAAATACTGCTTGCAGAACGTGGAGGATGGGAAAGGAAAAGTGAAGTGAAAGACCGTCCATGGAACTGCCCAGCACGAGGGAGAGCTGGCAGGCAAACCATCCACAGTCATTTGGGATTTGTCAGGAACAGCACACAAAGTTTCTCTGGTGAAATGGGATATGTGAGGTCTTGATTCAGGATAATTGTCATGTAAGCATTCATCCCTATCATATTTTGCATAAACATACACAGGACCCCCTCTCCCCCTGCTGCCCCATCCTCTTCCCCCTCTCTCCAAAAATAAAAGCAGAAGGAAATAATATGTCTTACAAAGCCAACTTCAAGCAATATTTTACAATTCACTGGGTTTGAAATTTCTCTTTATAAGCAGAAAGATGCATGTGCCTTGTTGCAGCATTACACTCTTGTCTGCTCACAAGCAGCACTGTCTTTTCTGTGTCTGTGTGCCACAGAGATGACATGATGCCACAGAAACACAGAATATTCTGAGTTGGAAGGGACTCACAAGGATCATCAATTCCAACTCTGCAGTGAGCAGCCCATATGGCAAACTCATGACCTTGGCCTTGCTGGGCAGGCTGTCAATGAACACCCACCATGTGGCTTCCAGGGTCCTTCCTTCATTTTTCATTCTTATGTATCAAAACCAGGCCTGTTGATTCCAGAGGTGGGATCTGCTGCTCTTGCAGTGCTGATCACAGAGAGCCTCTGCACAGGCTGATGTTTGATTCTGTTGTGCAAGTGCACACAGAAAAGACTGAGAAAAGAGAAAATAATATGTTTTTGCTTTGAATTATCCTGTTGCTGTTTTCTGCAGGTGAGGCAGTAGATAGCACTACTTTTCATTAGGGCATGATACTTTTCAATAGGTGAGCAGGGGAACACATTTTATTGTCTCTCTCTCCTTTGTGAGAAGGAAGTTCCCTAGCCCATAATGCTGGCAGCAGTGATTATTTTTTCTGGAGAGAGGAGTAAGCCACTTGTTTTATGTGATGAACATCCTAATCAGCTTTTTTGCCCTGCAGTGGTCTGAGCCAGCACACTGTGAGGCTGTGCTGCATTCCCCTTGTCCTGTCATGCATTACCTGTATTTCAGGGCTCCTGTGATCTCCTTGGTTCATGATGGCTGCCCTTTTGCTCAGCCAGTGCATATTCCACTTCTCCTCAGTGATTTCCCTATCTGTGTCAGAGACAAGGAATACTTCTGTTTTTAGCAAGAAGTCAGTCCAGCAGATTAGGACCGCTATGCAGCAGTGGTCCTTAAGAACAGCTGAATTGTGTTGCTCTCATCCTTGTTTAATACACATCTTATGTAGATTATATGAACCAAATTGGCTTAAATGGGAGATTAAAGAGGGATGTGTGTTGATTATATGTGCCAATAAATGTTAGGTTGTGTATTTAAAATCTTGCTGTATATATTTTTTCTAACTCCATTCACATAGAAAGTAATCAATCCTTACTCAGAATATCGGAATTTTTTTTTCTGAGAAAAACATATTAAATGCTTTTGGAATTAGGCTTGTTTCAGCCTGGTCAGCTTTGTTTGCAAAATCATCACAAATGTTTATTGGATGTTTTGGTTTTGCTACCATCTCCAACATGCTGAAGTGGGCCATGAACTCAGTAGAGTTTGGGAGATATCCTACTACCATTCTCCTGTCACACACATGAGCAGTTTCAGGGTCAAAAAAACTAAAAGGGAAAAAAATATTTCTTTATTTCCCACTTTTTTATTTACTCTGCAATTTTTTTTCTTTAGCAGTTTTGTTCAAGCAGATGGTTTAAATGGAAGATTAAGCAAGAATTTACAGCCCCTTCCTTTGAGAATCTCAGGCAAAACTTCTGTCCATCTCCCAGGAAGTGAATCAGTCTGAATTTTATTTTAATTAAGTTAGAGAGCAAACTCCCTGCTGTTAGTTACCCTTTTTCTCAGAAGAAAATTTATCACAAAACTAACACTAACCACTGAATTTCAGATAGTCAGAAGAAACCTCAGGATGTCTGGGAAGGCATAGATGTGTAAATTATATTGTATCATATATATAAAACATACATATATATACAACAAATATATATACACAACATATATATACACATATATATACAATATATATGTAACACATATGTATATGTGAATATAATATACATGTATTATACAATTATATACATAGTACATAACATTTTCTATAATTTATCTATTAAGTATATTATTATGTAATTTATTATAATAATAATATAATTTATTATTTTTTATATTAATATTGTGTATTAATCCTGACTAATCTGATCTGTCTCATGGACTGGTGGAGACCTGCAGAGGCAGGGTCTCTGCAACCCCCTCAGGCAGTGTAACCCCGTTGCAGGTGTCCTTCTTGCATGGGGCTGTTTCACGGGTTTACTGCTGCACTTGGAGGTGGTTTAGCTTGGAGCCCTGCAGGACTTTTGGGCTGCAGGCAGCCGAGTCTGGCAGTCAGAGCTCAGAGCTTGCTGCTTCAGATCAGCTGAAGCACAAATAGGAGAAGAGTTCCTTCTACTCAAATAAGGTTAATCCCATTACTGTCAGCACCTCTGCGGTCTCATAAACCCTTGCTCCCCCAGATGCCACCAAATCACTTGCTTGTTATTTGAATTGCTCACTCCTGCGCATATTTCATTTGATGTCTGTGTCAGCTTCTTGTATCATTTTGTCAAGTCTACCTAAAGGAGATCGATGATAAAGAGGTCTTGTGGTTTTCTTCTATTTGCCAGGGAGTGTGCAATGCCATTCCATTTACAGTGACATTCTCTGCATTTTGCAAAGACTGGATGATGAATTAGCTGTGGATATAACCAGTTTATAGCAATAACCAACTTATGCTCTATGACTCCTTGTGATCATGTGCTTCAATGTTGCTGAAAGTTGACAAAAACAAAAGCAGAAAGACTGGGGAGCAGATTTAGTACGCTAAGAGAAAGGGATATCAGAAAAAATGTCAGATGGTTTTATAGATCGCTTGAATGTAGATCTGCATATATCCACCAATTAAATAGAAGTGCTTATAGTAGGTCGATTTTATTTGTTGTGTAGACAAACTTGCCAAACACACGTTGGTCAGTGGGATTGACAAAAATGACAGAAGTGTTAGCAGTGACAAAATCAGAGTTGTATTGAATTTCCTAGTGCTCTAAATGACAGTGGTACACACATGGTGCAGCAGAATGAGACTCTACATATTTGTGCTCTGCATATTTTGCCTCAGCTTTGGCCCATCGCGGTCCAGCCAACATACATCTTTTTTTTTCTTTTTTTCCATGTAGCTTAGTTCTCATGCACACTTAAAACACTCAGTCTTACAAACTTTACATATATGGACAGATACAAGCATGTAGATTTCATAAGTATCAATCAAATTCTGAGCTTATTGGTAAAACTGTGCTATATGGCTGAAGCTGCAAGACAGGAACCTAATTTTCTCTGGTCACTTAGTGCAGATGACAATTTTCCATAATCCAAATGTTGTGTCTGGGACTTACCATCTCCTTGGAAATCCTCATGAACTATACTGTAAAAACGGGGAAAAAAAGTCAAACAAACAAGAAACTTGAAGAAAACTGTGATACTGAAGGGAGCAAAAAATTCTTCCCTATCCTACTAATGAAAACTTTACATGCTTTTGTTTTTTTCAAAATATGCACCTTTTTTGGGGGAGAAATCAATCTTTTTCAAAAAATTAGGAGATGTATGTTGACAGCTGGGGTGGGTGGACATAGTGGCACTTCTGTGTAGTTATCTAATTTTTGTTCTGAGAATGTTACACGAAGTCAGGCACTCACCAATCCAGCAAAGGACCCAATGCCAAAGCAAATTCCAGCTTTTAATGTGAAAGCAGTTCTGTGGCTCAAACAGGGAAGTAACTTATGCCTAGATTTGTTTTCCATGCACATTTTTCTACTTGGCTGCTCCAGTCTTTGAACAAGTGCTGTTTTGCAGTCAATGGAGAATCTGACCCCATCATTCTAATAATATTGGAAGTATTTGTGGCCTGGGATATTTGGGTTTGCATCTGAGTTTTTATTAATGTTACGTGAGTGAAGGGCTCCTATGTGGTTGTGTTGACTGGTGGGTGGGTGTCCACTTGAAATGTAGGTGGGAGCTTTCTTTGTGGTGGCAGGGACCAGTGACCTCTGCTTGCAGCCATGGAGTGTGGGATGAGCTGTCACCAGGGGTGGATTGAGAAGGTAGGGACCAAACCTGTCCTGGCAGGCACCCAGGGAAGGTAAGAACAGTAATGACCAGGGGCAACTCGGTTTTAAGAGAGAGATTTTGGAAAGAGGGAGCCATAAGAAAAGTCTCTGAGAAGCATTTCTGGTCTCAGGGAGCTCAGCCATGCATCCAGGGTCTTTGTCACAAAGTGGTAGGCATTTATCTGCTGCTAAATCTGCTGGGGAAGCCTCCAAGGAGCCCCACTGCTGTCAGCCCCCCTTGCTGGAGAGGCTTGGGGCATCAGCCAGGTTTAGCCTTGCTCACACAAAATGCTTGTGAGTATTCCAATGTTGTTCCTCTTCATCATTCCACTGTTAAATAAATAGTCTTCCCAAATTAAAAAAAAAAGGAAATTTCATATAAATTTAATATTCAAATTTTACTTTGAATATGTATCTCTACAATTCTGCTGCACATTGAGCAGTTATGAAACCAAAATGACCAATAAATATTGTTTCTGGCTTCTAACTGTTTAGTGGGGCAGAAAATGATTGGGAAAGCCAGTATTTGTTCAGTGAACAAAGGAGTTAAACTATTTAATTTAGCTAAATGAATGAACACCGATAATGGAATTTTCCTGTCATCTATTAATTTTCCTAAAGAGACCTCTAAAAATGATTGTAACAGTTTTGTCCCTTCCATGCCATCTAAGGGTCAGACTGTGAATGTCATATACTGAGAAAGAGTTGCTGATATAAGTAATATGACTGACATTTAATTAATGTAACCTCACTGGCATTATTTTCATGACTACTGAAGGATCAGTCAAAGATTTTAGCCAGCTGCATTATATCCTTTTGATTTCAATTTTCAGATGCTGTCACTAGTGAACCTCAAAAGTGGAGCATTGCTAACTACTCATTAGTAGTTAGTCAATATTTGTGGAGCTCTAACTTATAGTAACAAAATATAATATAGGAAGTTCTTCCTTATAGGAAGAACTGCTGTTCAACCTAATTATTACAGATTATTAGATTCATTTTTTTAAGTGAGTAGCCTAATTAAAGTAGCCCCCCCTACTTGCAGTTAGAAGACTACATCTATTATCTTCTATTCTTTCTCCACTGCCCCTGTGCAGAATTGCTGAGGAGGAGGAGAACTGTTCAAAGTGGCCACTGCACTTGTATCAGTTCCTATTCTGAAAATACCACGTTTTGACAGATTTTTAAAGGCATTTTGCCCCCTGTTTTGGGAGATGATGGATGCGCCGTACAGATGACCTTAACACACGGCCGCACGCTAATACTCAGAACCGTGCTTTTGTCTGTCTGCAACAATGGCTGTCATTAAGAAAGCTGAGTTTGCCAATATGCCCCCCTGTCCCAGAGCTGGACCCTTCCTGATTGGGCACCGGGAAGCATCATGTGCCTTTGACTGAAATGACATGGAAGATGTATGGTCTGAGTGCTGTCCTCAGCACCACTGCTGTGATGCGAAGAAAACCAGGCTGACCCAAACAGACCTGTGCTCAAACAATGTCACACCAAACCAAGACAACATATTGGGAAGAAAAATGCTTGTAAACTGTGTGTGCTGGAAGATGTATTGGCCAGGCGGCCATAGGGCAATCTTTGAACTATTGAAATCTTTAGAAATATTGTTTAGTTCTTGAAGAATACTTACAAACCTAATTAATCAAGCATAGATGGTTATTTTCACTCTTTACATACTGCTTCTTTTTGGGACAAGAATAGGGCTGTCACATTTGTTTTGCTGACCACTTCCCAGGTGCTTGCTGGCAAAACCAGAGTTTGAACATGCATTTCCACAGCAATCATTAAATAACAGACTTAAGAGAGCTCCTGGCCTTCTCCTAACCCTTAATGTGCTTCAAAATCTCCTAAGTGTTTCCATTTTTCAGTTTGTGCATGTCTTGGGCTACAACATTTCATTTTCTTTTTGGTTTGACATCATCAGGACAGTATTTTAAACCTGACTGAAATCAATGAGTGATGGAGCAGCTAATGGTTTAATTTTAATGTCAAATCAATGGTATATGTTCCTTTCAAGAGATGTCTGGATAAGAAGTTCTGTATAAAACCTGTTATTACTGGTTTTTGGGTTTTTTTTTCTCTTAAAGCTTCTACTACAGTCTTGTGGAAGCTGTTGGGAAATGCTCTTACCACAAATTCCTCTTGAATTGCACATAAGCTGAGGACTTCAATCTCTGATCAAAACTCTGATTCTTTGGGCCCATCATCCTACTGGTTTCTAAATTCTGGTATCTCTACTTTTAGAGATCTCTTGTTTTAATAATAAATTTTTATTGGTCTCTACATATACCATGCGGCTAAAACCACTTAGAGTACTTAAAATAAATAACTTCTCTTTTTAAATTATTATAAAAAGTTGTCATTATCTTCAGTAAGGCTTGAAAATAATTTATACAGACAGTAAACAATTTATGAAAATTTTAGAAGCTTTAAAATTTGCCTTAAGCTAAAATATACAGCAAGAACCATAAAATATTCCCTCTTGTTATAATTAAAATCACCGAAACAGCATTTTAATAGTTTTATTCCAATTATTTAAATACATTTAATGTAAATTATTACTTTATACATATTTTAATATATAGTAGTATATTTTATTGAATTGTAATATAGTGTAATAGCATATTATATCACACCCAACATGGAGTGATTCCTGGGGTTGTCTTGTGCCAGGAGGTGGACTTAAATAATCCTTGTGGGTTCATTCCAACTCAGCACATTATATGATTCAATAGCTAGAATATTGTAATTTAATACAAATTACTATTCTTATATGCTTTATAACATAATAATCACACTAATATGCTCAGGTGGTCTGCTAAAATAAGCTATCATTCAAAAGGAAAGATATTTCAAATCTAATCTTGGACTTGACTTTAAATGAAGTGAAAAGCATGTGTTTGAACTGCCTTCAGAGGCAATATTGTCCTGATTAAGAGATTACTTACTACAGAAATGAGAATCTTTATAACATTCTTCCATGTATTTGAAGGCAATGCAGTGAGAAAATATGGAACTGTTGAATGCACTCAGGAACTTCTGTGCAGTTCTAAGTGCACACAGTCATTAATATAAATTGCAAGTTTGCTCTGACCTTTTTTTAAAGCACTGTTTGTAGCCTACCCCCTAGTAATATAATGCATGTATGTTGAACATAATAAACTGTCCATACAAAAGCATGTCCCTCCCAGTCAGGCTAGAGGAGGTGTGGGAAAATATTCAGCCGTTGCTTGTCAAGGTCTAGTGCACAGGAAACAGGAGCCTTCCCTGCTAGAAATCTCCCCATTTTCAGAAATGAGTTGAAGTAAGCCATACAAACCCCCTGTTTTGATCAGGCTTGAAATACTGAACTCACGCAAAATTAAAAGCAAGTAGAAAAAGAGACAGACTGGGTGTGGAGTTAAACTGTTGCCAGTAAATGGTCTAAATGAGGAGAAGGCAAATTAAGTTAAGAACATAGGCAATCTATGATTCTGTCTGGATCTTCAGGGTTTCTGCATACAACCTGATTTTTAAGTAAGGTTAGCTGTGTGGATATATGGGCTGATCTTAAACATTCTGCTGGATTGAAGCAGATAGCATTTCTCTCTCCCATCACTCAGAAATCCCCTCTTGGCATTTAGAAATTCATGTTCTTTCACCTATGAGTACTGGAAAGGTAGTGTTTTCATGTAAAAGGAAAGAGAGTTACTAACTTCAGATTGGTGGTTGTTGCTCTGCTGTATAATGTTTGAGTTTTCTTCTCCACCTGTTTCAGTCTGTTTTAGAGGAGATGACAAATGGGTTGTGTCATCGTGTCCAGGCCATTTCCAAGGCACCCCCACCCAGGGGGTCTTCCCCACTAGGCTGAGGACAGGGAAGGACCCAAATCTCCTTGTACCCTGTGGGCCAGCACTGGCACTGGATGAAAATGCTGCTGCTTTTGGTGCAAGAGCAAAGCTGCAGAACGCTGTGGCTTGGTGAGAGCAGAGGTGAGCTGCTCCCTGGGGTGTGGTGGGGCATTGCCCAGGTTAATTAGCTGTGAGAGAGCATCTGCTGGGCCAAGGACAAATTGTTTCTGTGTTAACCCTCTCCTCCTTCTTTCAATGGACTCAGGAAGGATTGCTCTTTCAATCTCATCTTCAACAGCACCAAACTGAGCCTGTTTGAGATTTCTTTATATCAGCTAATATTCTGTAGCATATTTCAGAAACCAGCAACCCCATTCATCACATTTTAAATGCAAATGAAAGACCTATCTTTAGAGTGCATTTTCCAAAGCTTGGAGCTCCTCTCTCTTTCCTCCAACATCAATTTAAATACTGATTACACTGGAAAATGAGAATTTCTATCATAAGGAAGCTTATATTGAGGTTAATGCAAAAGCAGAGGAAATGAGCTGTAACCCTCAGCAGTTTAATTGTGAGATGTTACTCTGGCTGTTCGATGGCACAAGATGTTCAGGTCCCAGTGGCCTTATGAGTCAAATGAAGTTTTGGTCACTGGCTCAGTACATCCACCTTCAGGTGATGAGGGAGGTGACTTTCTGAGCTCACTATGATAGGAAGATGGTCTTCCTTTGTGTCAGGTGGTCTACAGGCACCATTTCATGGGCCTCTACCACTCACAAGCCTCCTGCCCATGCCAGCTGCACAGGTTTTATCTATTTCTGTATTCCTGCAGTGACAATAAGTCTTTCTGTTTCTTTGTGTGTGTATGCCTATATGTCATAGGTGCTGAGCTAAATCCTCAGTTATGCTTATTTTGCCATGAATTTACTTAGTTTTTTCCACATTTGCCAGTGTCCTCTCAGCCACAGGTGAGGAAGGGGGCAGGAGCAGCATCCAAACCTGACAACATGAGCATCATGCAGTCTGGGTGGCCAAGAGTGGTGGCACTGCTGGCAGCCCGAGAAGCCCCAGTTTCCATGGCACTGAAGACATTTTCCAGCCTTTTTCATATTCCACAAAAAAAAAAGCTCGGGGCAAACACCTTCTTTTGCAGAAATTTGGCATGACTGTCTCCTTCGCTGCTTGCCTGTTCTTCCACCCATCTTCCCACAAAGAGGTTAATAAATGTTTACTTTTTTTCTTGTTTCCATATGGTTTGTTCACAGGCTTTTGCTTGTGTGTGTATGAATGCTCACTTGCATTGACTGCTGTGAGGGAATTGTTCTACTAATGCTGGCCATCTTCAAATCAATGCCTGCACATAACAACAGAAAGTGCCTCAGATGTAGTGGTTTCCACAGGACTATTGTTAGGCCTTTGTTAGGCATTTTTGAACCTAATAAATAATGTCAAAAGTCTCTATCCTAGCCAAAAATGTTCCCTTTGAAACAGTTCTAATAGTATTTTTGTTCTGCAATGTCTCCCAGTGTTGTGAAGAATTTGTGCCTCACAATAGGAATCTGGTATATCGCGTGCCACTTTGCTTTTTTTTTTTTTAATTTATTTTAAGATGTGAACCCTTCTTTCTTGAGCAGGAATTCCTAATTCTTTACATAAATGTTGTTTTTTTCTTGAATAACCATGTAACTTGGAACTTCAGTGCTGTAAATGCTACTAAATTTGACAAACTACTGAAAGAACAAATCTTAATAATGATGGAATGAAGGGGAGGAAAGCAAATCATTGAACTTAATTATAGGCTATTTCAGTGAACCTCCTTTTTGTTTTGTTGCATAACTCATAATTCAATTATATCTAAAGTAAGATTTTAACAATTGATTTATGCACTGAAAAGCAATGATAACAATGGTCAAAGATGATCACAGTAGTCCCCTCTGGCTGTAATATCTATTAATCTAGACCATAATGAATATTTATTCTGGAAAAAACTCTAATTAGAGACTGTCTGTGATTCATTATGCCTCATATAGCACATATTAGCAATACATTTCATCTGTCCTTAATATGAAGTATAACTTGTGGATAATATTCCCATTTCAGTGGTGCAGTAGTGTGTAGCAAATCAAGCTAAGAGAAACATATTTGCTAGACATATTTTATTTCTGTGCATTTTCCTTTGCTTATTTTAATTGGGCTCTGGGGAAAAATGTCAAAACCCACATTTCTCTGCATTCATTTTCTCTATGGCACCAAAACTGTTGGGTGCTATCTGTATTAAAATAACTAATTATATTGTGGGATTTTATTTAGTTATCTCATTTCACCTTAGAGATAAAAGAGACACTTTAACTTGTTTTTTCACTATAGTAGAAATAAATATTAGATCTACAGTTGGAACTGCTTATTTGTGGTGTTATGTGGGTCTTAAACAAATTTTACTTCTATAATTGTAAAAGAGAACGAAACTCACTTGGGGCTTGATAAATCAAGCTTCTAATACTCCCAGTGGCCGTTCAGTGGGCTTAGATCTGTGTTCCTTTCTTTACAGCTGATTTTAGCAAAACCTTGGACGTCCAGAGGGCAGACTGTGGCCTGCTCAGGAGCATCTTTGGTAGAGTCCATTGGAAGGCAGTCCTGAAGAGCAAAGGAGTCTAGGAAGGATGGACATTCTCCAAGAAAGACATCTTAAAGGTACAGGAGCAGTTTGTCCTCACATGCTGGAAGACAAGCGGGTGAGGAAGAAGATATAGCGACAAATGAGGGGGAAACTGGAGGGATTTAGTGCTTTCTTTGCCTCAGTCTTCAATAGTAAGATGAGTTGTTCTCTAGATCCCAAGCCCCTGAACTGAAATACAGGGACAGGGAGCAGAATTAAACCCCTGTAATCGATCACCAGACAGGCAAAGGAGGTGATTTTCCTGCTCCACTCACACTGGTGTGGTCCCGCCTTGAGCGTTGTGTGCAGTTTTGGGCACCACAGCATAAAAAAGGCATTAAGCTCTTAGAGAGTGTCCAAAGGAGGGCCATGAGGATGATGAAGGATCTGGAGGGGAGGCTGTATGAGAAATGGCTGAGGACACTTGGTCTGTTCAGCCTGGAGAAGAGGAGACTGAGAGGAGGCCTCATCATGGCCTACAATTTCCTTGAGAGGGGAAGAGGAGGGGCAGGTACCAATTTCTTCACTCTTGTGGCCAGCAACAGGACTCAAGGAAAAGGCCTGAAGTTGTGTCAGAGGAGATTTAGGTTGGATATCAGGAAAAGGCTCTACACCCAGAAGGTTGTTAGGCACTGGAACAGGCTCCTCAGGGAAATGGTCACAGCACCGAGCCTGATGGAGTGACAGAGGCATTTGGACAACACTCTGAGGCACATGGTGTGACTCTTGGGGTGTTCTGTGCAGGGCCAGGAGTTGGACTCAATGATTCTTGTGGGTCCCTTCCAATTCAGCATGGTCTATGAATCTAGGAAGGGGAAATAATCCCTGACCTTCTAAACCACTTAGACACACACACAAGCCTACAGGGCTAGATGGAATCCACTCCAGGGTACTAAGGGAGTTGGCAGAAGAGACCACCAAGCCACTTCCCATCGTTTACCAGCAGCCCTGACTTAACTGGGGAGGTCCCAGGTGACTGGAAGTTGGCTGATGTGAGGCCAATTTGCAAGAAAATCTGGAAGGAAGATCTGGGGAGCTACAGGCCTGTCAGCCTGAGTTTGATGCCCAGAAATGTCCTGGAGCAGATCTTCCTGAGCGCCATCAATCAGCACATACTGGACAAGCAGATGGTCAGGCCAGCCAGCATGGGTTTGTGAAAGGCAGGTCCTGCTTGACCAGCCCCATCTCCTTCTATGACAGGTCACCCACTTAGTAGATAGGGAAAGGCTGTGGATGTTGTTTGCCTGGACTTTAATCCACCTTGACACTGTTTCCCATTGCATTACCCTGAAGAAACTGAGTGCTCATGGCTTGGATGGATGCACTGTTCAATGTGTAGAAAACTGTCTGGATGGCCAGGCCCAGAGAGAGGTGGTGACCAGAGTTACATCCAGCTGATGGCTGGTGAGTAGAGGTGTTCCCTAGGGCACAGGACTAGGGCCAGTCCTGCTCAATGTCTTTATCAATGGTCTGGATGAGGGGATCCAATGTGCCCTTAGTCAGTGTGCAAGTGACAGTGTGTTGGGTGGGAGCGTTGATCTGCTGGAGTGAAGACATGATCCAGCGTCTGCCTTTCCCACACAGGGGCAGGAGCTATGTCCTGCTGGTGTCTCTGCTCTCAAGAGCAAGGACAGACTTAATCACAATTCACCTGGAGGCACAGAGGATGGGTGAGTATTATCTGGCTTTAATATATTCAGCTTCAAAAATGTGCTGTAAAGTGGGTTCCAGTAAGTGTTTGGGCAGGTAGCCCATGCTGGAGCTGTGTTTCATTGGTACTTCAGGTGGCTATCCTGACTTGAACATGTGGGTCTCTGTGTGCAGTCATTAATCTCCAAGGTACCTGAAGTCTCTGCTGGTTTTTTGCTCAGTTACATGGCTAACAGTTCTTGTTTTCTGAGTTCACATTTAGTTACTGTCAGTGTGAACACATTGCTAGCCAACAGAGCCTCAAGGAGGTACTGCAGGGGCTGCAGTGGAGTGGGGCTGGCAGGTCCTGAGCTGGCCAGGCAGGTGGCCAGAGCTCTCCTCTGGCAGCAGAACAGGAGCTACATGAAACTTAGCCAGGAGCTTGGCTGGTGTTCTGCATCTGCTCTTGGCCATGTGCTTTTCATGCCCCTGCTGCTGGGGCTCGGCTGGCAGGACTTTGACATGTGCACCTGGCCCTACTGCCTTTTGGACCTAGCTTTGGGGGGAATTATTTGGAAAGACAAGAAGGAGACTGTGTGTGATTCCTTTGTCTATTTGGTAGACAGAAACAAAAAATCCTAAAAAATCCTGAAATTGACTAGATATTGATTTATCTAGTCAAATTAATGGTGACACATGAAAGAAGAATAAAGTTTATTCGTGCTTCTAGTGACAGAATCGAATTGCATTGTGACAGTCAGGTATACACTCCTGAGATCAAATGAAACAGGCTTTTTTAGTGAGGAAAACCCCTCATATCTTAGGAAAACACTGAAAAAACTATCTAAAGACTTGGAATTTTTGAATATATTTACTACCTGCAAAAATTTAAATTTTTTTCAGAAAACTTACACCTGTGTTTTTTGTGAAGTGTTCCTTCTGATCCACAGCTAGTTATTATTAATGGACTATAATTGCTTTTCTAAAGTTACACATTATTTTCTCCTTCTCCTGATGTAAGGATTTGTCTTTCTATAAAGAAGGATAATGATCTGTGATTAAAGCTTGTTCTTGGTCACATGTTCACACATGAGTACATGAGAATGGTCAGTGTTGGAGATTACATCTGCCTTAACACTGTACAGACACACATGATAAACACATGATTGTAGCCAAGTAAGAAAAAAAAAAAAAAAAGACAAATTTGCTGCTTGTCAGCTGCCTTTCACAGGGACACACCAGCAGAAAAATCAACCCAGCATTTTTGTGTTATCTACAGAGTGCTATAAATCACAGGGAAATATGAATCCTAATTATATTCTAATTAGAAAAAAAACATAAACTCAAACTCACATTTGTCATGAAAAGCCTTTGTACTTGATACTGAATTTTCAGTTTATTCAATTTATGGTGCTCTTAGTGATGTCTTTCCACATTCATCATCACAATTTTTTTTCATTTGCACCACTCAGTCAAGCTAATATTATAGCTGATTTTTCTTTTGCCAGGTGTCAATGTTAGGATAAAGCACTTTGGAAAATTTCATCAGGCATTATTTGTTAATGTCCTCCAATAGAAATAGATCTGAGCAGGATATTGGGTTGTTTTGGTTTTTTTTTTCAGTGAGAAAAATGTATGTAATCATGATAATAAATAGAAAAAGGGAAAAAATTGTGTCTATATCTATAGTTGGAACTTTATACAGAACATGAGTTTAGTTTCAGTCTCAGATTATGCAAGTAGGATTTTCCCATGTGTACTGTAGCTCTGTTAAGAGTTTAGCATTTCATTCTCTTGAGCAGTCACTGACCCTGAGCACACAGAGGTTTCATACATCCTGAGAAGACGACTATGAGTGTGGCATTCCCATTTCATGATGTCAAACATTGCTTTCCTTCTCTTTTGCCTCTGGTGCAGCAGCCTGCTCTCATCCCCAACATCCAAACCCATCAAGGGGACAGTGATTCCCTTGTTCTCTGGGACATGGTCTTCTGTGACTCATGAGCTGTCTAAGGGGAGATGTCACCTGAAGGAAATGCAGGGAGTGGGGAGCATGGTGGAGGATAGTGGGAGAATATGAGAGGAAGTGCATGATGGAGGAGGAAAACCAGAATAATGACACAACATGAGTTGCCCCACCCTGCTGGTAGGGGGAGTTTGGTACTTTGACCCCTGTCAGGCATTTCTCATGAGGCTGGTTTAGCCATATTTGTCTAAATGGCACAGCATGGGCTATTGGTTGTGTAATGATCATTTTCACCACTGTTTTGAGTGGTCTGGTTCAAGACAGCTTTTGCAGCAAGCCTAGAAATCTTGAATATAGTTAATTTTGAATGAGGCACTGATAACACTACTGTGACCCCTGTGACATTTTAGTCTTAATAAATTTAATATAGGTAGTCATTTCCATGAACTATAAAAGGCTACTGAAAAAAAGAAGTTTGAAATTCAGAGGAAAAGGACGTGAAGTAACAAGGATAAGTCTATGGGTCTTTCAACTCAGCTTATGTTAATAGACAGGTTTGGTGCTGATTGAACACTGAGACATCAATATTTTTGAGTATTTAATTTTTTCTCTTGGAAGACAGTATATGGATATGAAGTATAGAAAGAAAGCAGATATAAAATGGGATTTGATCATATCTCTAAAATTGACCAGGGCTTGTTACAAGACAAGTTTCCAATGTTATTTGAGATTAAATTCTTTGTCAATAAGACAGTTCAAAGAGATTTTATACTGGAAAAGTGACTTTGTAAACTCTTGAAAATGTTGATCTTCAATTAGCATTTAAGGAATATCTAGCTTTACAAGGGAAAAAACATTATTGAAGTTATAGGTGATTGAAGTTGCTTTTTTAATGGGAGGGATAATAATGGTAAATAATGTTATGTCCGTTATTTCACAGTCTTGAAGAAATGGCCCTGGAGTGCATTAGGTACAACATCACCAGCCAAGCAAGGGAGGGGATTGTCCCAATCTGCTCTGCACTGGGGTGGCCTCACCTCGAGTGCTGGGGGCAGTTTTGGATGCCACAATATACTGGGGATCTAAAGTTCTTAGTGTCAAGTGGGGCCATGGAGATGGTGAGGTGTCTAGAGGGGAAACCATATGAAGAGTGGCAGAGGTCACTTGGTCTGTTCAGCCTGGAGGAGACTGAGGTGGGACCTCATTGCAGTCTGCAACTTCCTCATGAGGGGAAGAGGAGGGGCAGACAATGATCTCTTCTCTGTGGTGGCAGGACCTAAGGGGACTCCATGAAGTTGTGTCAGGGGAGATTTAGATATTAGGAAGAAGTTCTACACCCAGTGGGTGACTGGGGGCTGGAACATGTTCTCCAGAGAAGTGGGCACAGCACCAAGTCTGACAGAGTTCAAGGAACACTTGGACAATACTTTCGGGCACATGGTGGGAATTCTGGTTCTGTACAGGGCTGGACTCAATGATCCTTGTGGGTCCCTGCTATTCTGTGATTCTGTAGTCACTGACCTAGTTCAGAGGTGCAAGTTTGCAAAAACAGAACTGACTCCTTGCCTGCTGTGGAGTTGTTGGAAGTTTTGCTACTACCTTCAACAGAACTGAAATATCAGGCATTTTTCCTGTCTAAAGCTGCTTATAATGAAGTGGCCCTTTGCTACAAATGCAGATGCAAATGCATATGCTTCATGGTTAGCTCTGCTGAGCTGAGGCTTTTTCAGACTTGGTGACTATATTCCAGTGCAATGCTTCATTTAAGAATCAAAAACAAATCAAAATTTGATTAACAGGGAAATTAGACTTCAAATAATAAAAATGAGAATTCGGTTTGGATAAATAAATGGCTTTAGATGAATCCTTTATTTCATGGAAGATTTACCTTAGGAATTAAGATTTGTGTAAATTAAGTCTAGAAGCTTTTATAAAATGGCAACTTCTGTGTTTCATGTAAGCATGAAGAGATCATGCACACTCAAAGAGGCCCAGTAGGCTGTATAAGTATTGATTTAGATAATCTGCATGAAAGCAAAAATATTTTCCACCTTTTTTTTCCTTAAAGCAGCTGTTAAATACAAATAAGTGAGTCCATTTCAGTACCTAAGATGTACCCATTGCATCTAGCTGTGCAACACACAGTGATTCCCAAAGGCATGTTGTGAGAATTGGATGCAGATAAATGAAAAGTTGTGGAAAAATGACATCTAATTCTGTCAGAGTTGCTGTTGGTTTTCCCTTGGTTAGTCAATTTGTATATCTCTTGCCTTTACTGTGCTTTGAATGTATGTTGCTAAGAACTGACTTATCTACTGAAATTGAGTTTTGCCATTTGTACTGGTAGGAGTTTTTTATCTCCATTTCACAATGATATTACATCAGCATTTTGTGTGTGCTTCCCCATACTTCCCCAGCTTAAAGATGTGCTCTTTTAGATTTTTTTGTGTGTGTGACTTTAACAATGTTCTGTTCACATTTCCTTGGATAGACCCAACAATTGCTTGTTGACCCATTTTAACCCCTTTTGAGCATCATCTTCAAAGTGTAACTGTCCTTGACAATGAAAGAGACCTTCCTATTGTCTGGTCCTTCCAGGCAATCTTTAGCATTGAGTTAAATGGCTTTCAGATGGAGGAGTTGGCTGGAAGGAAGGAGACAAAGTGGCCTGTTGTTTCTGAGTGACTTTGCTAGAGTTTCCCTTTTTTCTTTTAGAATGGTGCATTTCTATAGAAGATGACAGACGTTTTGACAGGTGCAATATGCTTTGAACTGTTGTGTCAGATAATTCTTTTGTCTTGGTTTTTCCCAGCAGAGTGGTACATCTCCTCAGGATGCTGATATGCATATTGTTTGCTTTTCATTTAGTGTGGTGAAGCCTTCCATCCTCCTTTTCTCTCTCTCTCTCTCCCCTAACTTTTTTAATGGCTCTTTGCATATATGTAGCTGACCCAGATGGGAAGGCGGAGTGACCATGACTTAAACCTCTCCAAACTTTTGATCGTGATAACTGACACTTAAAACTCAGGAAATTATAATCGTAATAGAGAAAGAGCTGGCAAAGACACACAAAAGCACAACCTCAAATAAAATAATGCTAAAATCTCAGCTCTGACTGCAATGAAATATGCTTGGGTGAAAAATGTGGTTTCAGGGCTCTTGAGAGCAGGAAATATTTAGTTTTGTTCATCTGAGCACTGGCCTAGGTGAAAACAAACTGTAGTTCTATCACATAATCAAAACAGGTTTGACAGGAAAAGAAGAACTCCAAGCTGAAATTTTAATACTTACATTTGTTTGCTTCTTGTATGTATGTTTTATTTCTTTCTTAATACTCTAACTGCAATATTTCTCAAGCAGGTAGATTAATTTATTTGGAGTATGCAGAGCATGTTCTATGTTTGTAGCCAATGTTTTTGAAGCGTCAGCTCTGGGGATTTTTAGTCCTGCTATGAATTATTATGTTGTAAATAGCATCACTGGTAAACTGGTTATGCAGAGAAAATATTGGGATTTGTGCCTGATGCTATCTTTCTGCATCAGTCCCTGCTTCTGCCTGCTGCTTTCCTGCCTGTTTTTGACTTAAACAGAGTTTTTTACTTTTACCTTTGATGTTTTCTTTTTATTTTCAGAGTTAACATCGCTTCTTTTAGTGGCCTGGGTATGACTCTCATTCATTGTGTCATGAATGACATCCGTGTTACTGAAAGACAATCTGACCCTGAAAAATTGAAAACAAGATCTTCTTTTGCAGTTGCTTCACATGGCACAAACTCAATGGGGTAGAGAGATTTAAAGGCTGCCAATCAAACAGAGGAATGGACAACATAATTTACTGTAACAGGGAGAGGTGACTTGGAAAGTGCTGCTTTATGAATGCTTGCAGAATATCTGAGAATTCAGTTTAATAGCTCATGGAATACATGTTTAAAATATTTATAACTTTTTTTTAATCGGGGACTAGTGGCTGAATCTCTGTAAAGCATAGTTGGCTGACCTGGTGGTCTGATTTCTGAAAATGGCAGGAACACATCAAACTCTGTTTTTCACAGTCAGAGTGAAAATATCTCATTGTAGCATTTTAGGCTACAAGGCAATTTTGTGTGTTATTATGGTATATAGTGGGTAATCTTGAATAGAAAAAAAATACAATTACTTCTTCTAAATTATATCTTTTCTGGGAAGATTTTGAATGATGCTTATGATAGGCCAAACAGTGAATAGCTGTATTTGTCTGTTTACTAGTAGATACCTCTACCAGTGCTGAAAAGAGTTCTACAGCAGTACTTAAGCATTTGAGATCATGGTTCTGAAATAGATGGCTGAAACATTGTTTGAATTCAGTCTGCTGCCATAGAAGGGTGCTAGTAATTGTTATACTTGACTGTAGAAGTGCTTCTTTGGGATGATTGTAATTTTCAGCCTCTACAGTTACCTTTTCTTCAAGTAATTCCTGTTTACATTGCAACTCTTACTTTTGTGAGTCACTCATACCAACAAGATACAAAATCTGTTTTATTAGCTATTCTTAGCTGAAGACACAGTATTTTTACCATCTCTTTTCTATGCTCACCTGTTACCATAGTCCTGGTTGTAGATTTATTTAGTTATCTTACTGATAAACTGGTTGAAACTCCTTATCTCTATACAGTAGAAAATATATTCACAACACCAGAAATTTCTAAACTGATTTTTGTAGTTACCTATTGTAGTTTTCTGTAGGCAGCTAAGAGTAGGTTCTCATGAAGATCGTTGGATGGTTTTAACAAGGGCCCTATTTACTGACACCAGCTCTAATTGGAGTGTGTCATGGGAAGCTCTCCTCTCAGGAGATCTAACATTGTTCCAGGAAGAACCAAGCAGATCCGACGCTAAATTGCATCAGGCTCTTTTGCAAAGTAGAGCATTTCTGAAGCTGGGAGAATTTTGCCAAGGGACTCACAGGGCATGAATTTCTTGGGATGATGTGCATCACATTCAGTTTTATGGTTTCCCTTTCACTGTTTGAGGACATTGCATAGTTGAATAGATTGAAGGGGTACCCACGCCTTTTTCACAGGAGTCTAGTGTAAGCATGGCAGAGTCCTTGTTATGCTCATCAGTGAGATGGGTATTTATTACTTGATCAGTATCTGAAATTTCTATAGGGTTCTCATAAACAAAATGAAGGTGGTTGCTCTTTTGATCAGGTCTAGTAGGAAAATATGCAGAGTTCTCACAGGCTGCTGATGTCTCAAAATATGTCCACTGTAACAATTCACAGGCTACGCAAACTTCATGGTTGTCAAGTGTTCTGCTTGCCCTTGCCATATAGACGTCATGGTTGTCACTGGAGATAGAGTGCTGTACCTTCTGCTCCAAGTACAGAGGCTCCTACTGTCAGGGTTGGTATCGTGTTGCAAGCATGGGGAGACTATGCAAATTGGATAACATAATGCTGCTCATATGGGAGCTGACTGCGCTAATTCCCACGTTAATCCTGTGAGCGAGTGCAATATGAACAAGACGCTCACCCCAAGGCTGGCTAAGGCCAAGCCATGTGTTCCCACCACTGAGAAAAGCTGTGGCTGCTCTCCAGGTAATCAACTGGACTCCCAAGTCCTCACTAAAAGGTGCAGCTGCCACCTGATAGCATCTTCTGTTATCCTAGAAGTGTTGAGTGTGGAATAATCTGTGAGGAATCCACTGATGAAAAGGCATTTCACATCAACTCTGAATCTTTCCACCAATTCACTAAAATTTGGATCACATGGTCAGCAAGAAGGCCATGCTGGGATTGCCTTTGTCACAGAATAGTTTCACTTGTCTGGCAAAATAACAATAGATAAATGCAGCTTTCTTAGAGTGACAGAATGTGAGAAATAGCAGTTTTTTCCTGCTTGATGTTCAGGAACCATCGGGAACCATTCTAGGCCCATGGGATGGGAAAGAATCCACTACTGAGTCAAGCAGTTGATGATAGTTCTAAGTCCCTTTCAGCTGAAAATATTCTATTCTATTCTATTCTATTCTATTCTATTCTATTCTATTCTATTCTATTCTATTCTATTCTATTCTATTCTATTCTATTCTATTCTATTCTATTCTATTCTATTCTATTCTATTCTATCCCATCCCATCCCATCCCATCCCATCCCATCCCCATCCCCATCCCCATCCCCATCCCCATTCCCATTCCCATTCCCATTCCTATTCCATATCTATTTCTATTCTATTCTACTCTATCATAATGAGGATGTTTAACCATTGAGGTTATTTCATTTATGGGGGATTTTCTCTTATATAGGAATTTAAAGATTAATTGAAAGATATGATGCACAGAGGCTACTCAAAGTTGCTTTGATTTCTGCTGAAATATTTTATGTAGGATATAGATGGTTTCTAAAATGTTTCTGAGTGACTTTGCTCTTTATATTTGAGCTGTTTCCTGCTATGATGTATTTTCCTTTTACAAAATATTGATTTTAGAAAAGCAGTGTTTCCCAACATCATACTGATTTTATAATGTTTAACAAAACTTCCAAAGTGATTTTTTTCTTTTCAAGTTCAAATTACTTTGTTCCATGTTTTCTTACTTATCTGTATTTTTTAATTTATGATACAAGATAAGAAAAAAGGAAATATGAACTATAACCATGAAATATTTAATGATGTCAAAACAAGGCCCATCACTCTATAGATCGCTGCAATAAAATGTTTTATTCTACTTCCATAGGAAATATCAATATAATGTATTTTAAATTAGATGCATGATAGGTGCTGCCCATCACTTTTCCCTTATGTTTTTCTTTTCAGGTTTCCTAGACGTGAATATGAAAGCCAATACACAAGCAGCTGCTATTTTCTCTTTCCACTGAATTTAGTTTAGGTACAGCTTGCTGTTTCAGGATTTTTTGGTCTTCTTCCTTGACTGAGAATTGAAACCAATCACTTGGCTTGGGTTTAATCTTCCTGTTTGAAGTCTTGAGGTCTCAAGGGTGATCACTAGTATTAGTAGGGTAACTGATAGCAAATTGAAGGAATCAAGTGTTTTATTACTTAACTGAGACTTATATTAAGAATGTCATTCATTTCAATGAATGCCAGTCTGGGTCACCTGATCTTGGAACATGACTGCTCTGCCCTGGCTGAGGGGTTGACGTTCTTATTAACAGATATCCTTGGGGAAGATTAGAGTGAAATAACACTAAATTATTGGTATTTATATATATATATATATATAGGGTTTATTTGGCTGCATTGGAAATGAGGTGTTTATAAGGTTATTATTATCTATAGTACTACAGCAGTATAAAAGAATTTCAGACTTCAACTGAAACTCATTTGCTGATGTTGACTGTAGAGAAAAGGATCACAGAAGGCATTTTAGTACTGTGTTGCAAAAGGCATTTTACAGGAGTATTGCAATTATGGCAAAAAAGAGGAATACACATGCAAAAAGGCACTAGAAAAGCTGGATGCTATGTTTTATGTTTATAAATATTTTATATCTATGCTTTGACCCCTGGTTTGCTGTAATTTAATATTGTAACATTTTTTTCTTTTTGTCTTAAGAAGTCAGAACAGAAAGCATACTTCTTAGGAATTACCTTAACTATTCACAAAAAAACCCCAGCAAATAACTAGCATTTCAGAAAATGTCAGCATAATTAATAGCATTGTTTACCCTTTACGAACTGATCTTTGAGTATTGGTTATGTTTGCAACAATGAATGCATGAATGGATAGCATCAACTTTCTCAACTGGAGCACCAGAAATAGGAAAAGGTATACCACAAAAGTATCATTAAAACCACTTAGGAAGAAAGAAAAGTTTCCAAAGATCTTGCAGAATATAAGAGGCAAAATATTATTGAACCTACTACCTGCAATCTACTGTTGAACCTAAATGGCAGGAAGACATATCAATGGGATGTTACTTTGAAGTAAATCTAATCTTCAATTGGACAGCAATTAAAACATGGAAATATGCTAAATCCAACTATCTGGCAGGATTCACACACTCCCTGTGTGGACTGTACCAATCTACAGAGGACAAGAAAGTTTTCACTGAGCTCAGATGTACTTCCTTTTAGTGAAGCTCTTATAAAGCCAGTCCTGAAGGGCACCCTGTTGTTCTCTTATATAGTCCCTGTGGTCAAGGGCAACACCTCAATGGCTGAGGATGTAAAATGATTAATGCTATTTCAGAATACATACTTGTATTCTTTCTAGATATCATGATATCAAGCACATAAATTGGCAATTCTGAGCATGGGAACTCCTTCCTCCAGAAGTACTGAAATGCCAACCTGCAGGTCATGTTCTCAAGAACCAATGCTTTCCGTGGTTGTGTGTACAGTCATGGCATCATGAAGGTCTTTGAGTGTAAATGGGAAAGGAATTTGGCTATTAACTGAGCACTTGTGCTTCTCCTGTGGTGATGAGTGAGCTCTTTCATGGTACCATCACAGCTCCCGGGATCAGTTAGTTACATTGATTTCAGGCACAGACAAAATTTTCCTTAGATTTGCTACAGCCTTACTTTCTCCCTTCTCTAAATTGTATCATATTGTCTTGAGATGTAATTTGAGAGTTTTTGCTGTCTTTGATTTCCTATTATGTACACTGTGAGAGAAACTGAACTAATCATGACATAGTCATGTCTGCAAAGAGGAAATTTACTTTGGTAAAATAAACTGAGACACAGACACACTATTGTATTTGCAGGGTGCCCAGATGAAGGAAGGAATGATGAATCTGACTCCATCTTCTCAGAAGGCTAATTTATTAGTTTATGATACTGTAATATATTAAAGAATACTATACTAAACTATACTAAAGAATACAGAAAGAATACTTACAGAATGCTAAAAAGCTAATAATGAAAACTTGTGACTCTTTCCAGAGCCCCGACACAGCTTGGCACTGATTGGCCAGAGAGTGAAAACAACTCACACCAGAAACCAATGAAACAATCACCTGTGGTAAACAATCTCCAAACACATTCCACATGAGCAAAACGCATGAGATGCAAATGAAATATTTGTTTTCCTTTTTCTCTGAGGCTTCTCAGCTTCTTCTGAGGCTTTTCTCTTCCCAGGAGAAAATCCTGGGCAAAGAGATTTTTCAGAAAATGTGGGTGCCACAGACACACTGCACGTGTAAGAAGTAAAACTGGGACATAATTTACACTTGCTAATGAATTGTTTCATAGGAATGTACAACTTGAAAAATGAACACCTAAGTGGTGAGCTATCTTTCTCTGTGCCAGCATTGCTGTGCTGGAATGATGCATATTCCTGGAGGAAGTGCACATGAGATTAAATAGCACACAGCTTTTCAGCCTCCATTCTGAATGTCATGCACTTTTCTGGACATAATACAGATGACAATATAGATCTTGTGCAAGCTTTAAAAAATATGTTTCTTAAATGGTTTTCATCTTGATAGCTTTAAGGTAGGTTTCCTATATCAAGATGAAGATTCCTGATGATGAAATATTTGACTTATGGCCCAATTTCAAAATATAGAGATTACTTTAAATTATTGCGGTGCAGAAAGAGGAGTGACATTGATCATCTGTTGTTCGATTTAGTTTTAATTTTTCTGATGAATGAATGTTGAAAAAAAACCTTAGTTAATTTCTGTGTCAGCATTTCACTAAAGTGCTGATATGGGTTTCTCTAGTACCTATGACTTGGATAAGATTGGGGTTGGATGTCTCAAAGTCTGACATCTATATCTATTTTTTAATTATATGCAAGGGACTGAGAGAATCCAAGACCTGTATTTTCCATAGCTGGCAAAGCAGAGATTATTTTTAGAATACCTTGTTTGAGCAGGATTTATTCATGAACTGTCTCTATATAAGCAGGACTAGTTTTGTTCCCAAATCAGGGGAGGACAATGCAGCATAGCATGTTTACAGTGTGTTTAATCCTATTTTACTATCTGAAAAGGGTCTCTGGTTATACATGTTTGCCTGATCCTGCATCACTGCCCAGACCAACTAAACCAGGCATCTTTCCAAGGCCAAGTCTTCCAGTTATCTTTCAGAATATCTATGACCTGGCTACCTAGGAAGGAACACACCAAAAGAGAGGAGTTCATTCAACCTGCAAGGAACACCCTTATTCCTAACAGAGTTTTGTTCCTGGGAAGCCAAATGCTAGTGGAACATCACTGCCTCTCTTTGACTGTAACTTGCCCTTAGCTGACTCAGAAGTTAAAGTTTTCAGGACCTAGATTCTTTATAAACCTACATTCGCCCCACATATTCTATTGTACATACAAAGGAGAAATAAAACATATATTTCCTTTATTTGCTGGCTTAGGATAGTGCAAAGTCTAATTTTTCATGAAACATTTTTCGTGAAACACTTTATTTTTGGTCAGCATTAATGACAAGCTTCTCACTCAACCTGCATTTTGTGCAATATTTTACTCACCTGTAGGTGCCCAATTTCAATTTTGCTGCAAGGCTTCCCTTTGTTTCTCACACAACCAATCACATGAAATTCTTTTAAAATTTATCTCATAGTAGTCCAAATTCAGTGCAATAAGGGATAAAGAGTAGACAAGGAAACTTGGGAAATTCTGGACTCTCTGTCACTTCTGACTATGCCATGATCCTCTAACTGAATGAGACAGTTCAGCCAGGGAGTCACACTTGCCAAAGTGGGTAGGGGTATCAAAATCTAGGCCATATTTCTTTGCAGTTATTTTTCTTTATTATTTTATTTGAACTTTTTAGCTTCAAGATTGCTCCCTCAGAAGAAAAGCAACTGGTATTATTATATAGTTCTATGGCTTGTCAATCATAGGATGTTTTTCAATTCTATTATGTTTTGGTTTTAATGCGGCAATGGCAATGTTTTGTTTTAGATGTACTAGAAATTACAATCAAGAAAGAAAATGGAGCTGATCTGTTTAATGGGGATGAGAAGTTATTTTCTTCCCAGTTTCTTATTACTCTACTGCTTAATTCCTGGCAGCATTGCATTAATGTTAAGCACTGGTCCCCAGCACCAAGTGGCAATTTATCATCTATCTTGGCAGGCTTCCCTGCTTCATCCTGCACCTGCCTCCTTGAAAGAAAACAAGACATCAGATACTTATTCAAATAATGCAGTAGCTGATCAGCAGAGTATCTACACAATGGTGAGTTATCCATGATAAAAGGACAACTTTTTCATGCATTATATGTGACATATGTGTCCTTTCTCTTAAGATTTATGACATTCATGACGGTGACTATTGTTACTATAATCAAATCTTTTACAGCCTAGCTGCAAAGGTTCAACTTATTGTCAATAGATTTCTATATGAGTCAATCATGCAATTTCATAAATGCTTTGAAACACCTGCACTCTCCTTGGAAGTGCAGAAATAGCAGTATGATGATCTCATCTTTCAAGTCATGAAACTGCTATGTCTCAGTAATTCCCTATTGGCAAACAAAGTGGGAGATGAATCAAAACTCTATTTTCATTTGCATTTGCTCCATATGATACATACATGTCACATACATACACGAGTGTGTATATTTATATATGGATTTGTACCCACATATATAAATGTGGGTGTGTGTATGTACATAAACTTTCTGAAGAATAGATTATGGCCTTAAAGCACAAGTAACATATCAAGGAAAAGCTGTATCTATGAGTCAGAATGTGAAGAGAATAGCAGGAACTATTAATAAAAAGGATAAGTAAAATCTTCACAAATATGAAAGATCCTGTGTTTTACCAGAAATTTGCATTTTACAAGCCTCACTGGAAACAAAATGCATAACTGCTAGAATGCAGGATGTCATATTCCTGCTGGCATGGAAAGAGGGTCCTTTGCTTAAAGCATTAATTAGTCTGAGGTGTGGAAACCAGTTGTCTGTGGTGCCCCTGATCCCCTGGGATTGTCTTGTGGCTTCTCTGAGCCTCACTTCCCATCTGTAAAATAGTTAAATGTCACCCTTCCTTCTGCATTGTCTGTATGAGCAGTTATCAAAGACACATGCAGGCACTAGATAGCTCCTTGTATTTGGCTCACAGGATTTAAAATATTAGAACAATGCAGCTGCATATGGCAGCATCGTTATTGACAAAGCCAGCTAATGTTCTATTAAGGAATACTTTATTATCTATGATCGTTAGGCATCCATAACAACAACCCACTCTGTTAGGATCTGTTACTAAAGGTAATTCTTTCTTGAGAGCTCTCAATTTAATGAGAAAAACAAAGAGGGGCTGGAAGCACTCAGTGAAAATGGAGCAATGAAAGAAAAGTGGCAAGAGTATGAGGATATGTATATATCCAAGTGGTGCAGGTAAAGGGGTTCCCTATAGAAGTACATTGTCCAGGAAAGATGTATCATGCAGAGCTGCTCAAATCATTAAAAGACAAAATGCTTCTTCCAGGTATCCATCTCAGAGCAGACACTTGAATTTAGGAATCTCTGTGCCAGACAAAAGTCCCGGGTTTGGGAAATGGCCCATCTCCCTCTTTCTTCTGAGTGCAGTTGAAGTCAGACAAAATTTTAGGTTTTTTTAAATGTGGCAACAGAGAAGGACTACAGTGGTGACAACAAAGTATTTAAGCAAAGCTGCTAATTTTAAGTGCATGTTGGGATGGATTTTAGCACAGAATGTCACATTTGCCTACTGAAATGCCATCCTCAAGAGCCATTTGATCTGGAGGCTAAATCTGATCTCTGTCTCTGAAAGAATTCTTCATATTGATATTCTGATTAGGAATTTCCTTTTTTTTTTTTTTTTTTCCTTAGCCTGGTCTGCAGCTGAGGTCCTGTTTTATCCCAAAGGAAGGTTTTCTAGTTGTCTGCAGAATTCTATAGCTGTCACATAATGGGTTTCTAATTTGTTGTAGAGTGCTGAGCATTAGAAGTATTTTCTACCTCCTGAAGATCTGCAGATCTGGTTCTGCCTTTATCCTTGGGGTTCTGAGAGGGTGCCTGCATATTTGGAAGGCTTTTTGGAAGAGATTTTCCTGTTGCAGTGCTTGCAGTGCCAAAAAGCTGGTGGACGGCTGACCTGCTGTTGCAACATAAGAGCTCTGCTGGTATGTTGAATACAAGCCTTTTTATTACTACCTCTCCTGTCTAGAAAATTGGTTTTCATTCTTTCAGGCTAGAATTTTGCTACATTTATGTTATCTTGATGTTTGACAGAGGCCACTCTTCCCCCCAAGAGAGCAGAAAAGGAGGAGAAAACCAAAGCATACTGATCAGAGTAACAGTGCTCTTAACTTCTGAAGGCATGCTTTAAAAGGAGCCAGGGCCTAGTACTGTGGGCTCCTGGAAGCTGGCAAACAACACCACTTTAATACTTAGAACCACCAAATTTCAAATGTCTCCTGGGTCGTAGTGGCTGGGGCTTTTGAATGTTCTTGCCATAGCACTGGTGCAGCTCAGTAACTATGGGCAGGTTTGGTAGCAAAGGCTTTTTGTAGCACATCATCCCCCT